>NC_141724.1:6180164-6621164 GCF_971803275.1 Cyanistes caeruleus
TCCCCACTGGAGCAAAGCTGGCTTCAGCAGACTCAGAAATGAGGGTGGGAATGAGAATTAAAAAGTTCTGCACTCATCTTCCAACTCCAAACCTCAGGCTCAGCTCTTCTCCTGCCTCCAGTTTTGCTCAAATGTCCCAGCTTTCCATCCAGCAGTTTGGGTCAAGATTCTGTTTGACCTTTTCCACCCCATCCCTGGAAGCTGCAGTTCCCACCTGGCTGAGGAGAGTGTAACCTGGGACAGAATCCCATGCACAGGGGGAGCAGGGTGCTCGCTGCCCAGGAGCAGGGATGACAAGTGGCAATTTCCCAAATACTCCGGAGCCTCAGGCACATCCAAGCTGGCCAGATGTGGCTTTCTCTGACCCTCATCTTCACGTGGCTGCAGTGCACAGATGCTGCTCAATAAACACAGGATTTGGGGAAGCTGGGGGCTAAATGGAGCAGTCACTAATTGCTTTGCTCTTTGTTCCTTCCCAGTCGGTGCCTCCGGGTCCCCAAGGCTGGAGACCTCCACGGTCCGGACGTACTCGTGCTGAGGGTCAGCGAGATGGGAGCCAGGCCCTGGGTGAGTGCCTGGAGCTGGCTGGGGACCCAGGGCAGAGCAGGAGCCCCAGCAGCACCCAGGCAAGGGGCTACCCTCACCAGGGATTGCCTGGCCATGGAGGGCGAGGGAGACCTCAGTGTGGGGGAGCTGCTGCTGCTGCCTGAGGCTCACAGAGACGAGGCAGGAGGGATGCTCAGCATCCCACCACATCTGTCCACTCTTGGATGGGTGACTCCACTGGGGACCCCAGGATGCCATCCATGAGGGTTCCACTTGGGTGAGGGAAGGATAGTCAAGCACTTCAGGGAGGCTCCTGGGATCCTCCTGTGCCCTGGGCCACGGTAACCCTTGGCCAGGAGGATCCAGGGCTGATCCCATCTGGGTTTGTTGGCCGGTGGGTGCAGGGGTGGAGCTGAGCCAGCATCCTCACAGGGCCTTTCCCACTTTGCTCCTCAGCAAATCCCCATGTCCATATGCCACGTGCTGGCTGCCTTCCAGGATGAGAGCCCAGCCTGTGCCTGTTCCTCGTCCCAGACCCACAGACTGTCAGTGCTGAGGACCGACAGGACCTGCCCCTCCTGCTCGTGCACTCCCTGCTTCTCCCGGCTCCCGTGGCTCCCCCCGTGGGCTGTCCCCCGCTTCTCCCCGCGCTGGCTGGGCCATGGATGCGCTCCTGGTGTGCCATGGATGCTGTCCTGGTGTGCTGCAATCTGGGGAGCAGCACAGACACCCCAAAGTGTCTGCCATGTCTGGAAGCCTCTCTTCTGCCTGGTTCATGTTGCCAATCTGCCACAGGGGCTGCACGGACTCGCCTGAGCCCTGAGCATCAGGGATGCTGCTGCCCACGGGACTGAAAGCCAAGGAAGATTCAGGCTCATGAAAACCCTCCCTGCAGGGAGGCCGGGCAAGGAGCTGCCCCCAGGGGGGATGGGGCAGGGCTGGTGCTGGGTGGGACGAAGGGGGCCCAGCACGAGCTGAGGAGGGCAGTGGCTGCCCAGGGCTGGCAGGCAAGGTGCTGATTTTGGTGCTGTCAGGTGCCCTGTTCAGGGGGGCTGTGCCTGGGACCGCCCCTCACGGCTCACAGGGACCGTGCCCAGCACCCACGGGAGAGGGGACCCTCCTTGGGTGCCTGGGGATACAACGGGAGCCCCCCAGCCCCGGGACGTGCCCACCCTTTCCCTTGGGTACAGAGGAGATGCTCTCCCCTCCTGCCCCCTGGCAGGGGTCACTCAAGGAGGCTCTTCACTCTTCCCATTTCTCCCCCGTAGGGTAGGATCTCTTTGTCTCCTCATGCTACGTTTGCCTTGTGTGGCCCTTATTTCTGATGTGATATTTATTGATGGCTGGAATGACCTTATACTTATCATGTGCTGTCTGGAAGTGCAATATCTGAGAGACTCTACAGTCACAACGTCTTTTCGGTGTATCATTTGCCTAATACAGTATTAAATATTTTTTTAATTTGAAGAGTCAGTGAGCCCTTTATATTGATGCCCTATTTCTTTCATCATATTATTGGTACTGCATGGACTCCAAACCCTGGATCGGGTCAGGAAAGGATGTATGTGTGTTCCAATAAACAGGATTTTAAAACACTGCTGGCTTTGAGCCTTCTTTGTAGAGCCCAAATTAAAAATATCATTAATCTGTAGCTCCTGCAAGACCTTTGGTGCACAAGGCTGAACTCCAGTTAAACAGCAGTGAAATCACTGGTCTGTGTAGGGCTGATTGAAGTGTGGCACATCCTGTGCTGAGGTCCAGCTGGATTTACTGATATAAAAATCTCCAACCTGGGTTTGGGGATTTTGGAACTGGGGAGACCTGCACAGGGCAGGACAACAGTAACAGAGACCCCAAGCTGTCCAAACAAGAATGCCTTTATTTAAAAAAGAATCCAAATAAGTTAGCAAAAATAATCATTAAAAAACCCTAAATGGTAACCACACACAGCGTTCAGTAGAAAAGACAGGCGGGCTTGGGGTCAGCAGCACCGGACACCGGCCGGAGAGACACCTTGGTCAGGGAGATCTGGAAAACTCAGCAAAGCCAACCCAGCACACACATTGGCCCCAAAGCCACCCGGCCCTGGCCAGGCAGCAGAGCAGGGCCTGGCCCCAGGGAGCCCCTCCAGGCCCTTCGGCCGCTGCCCCATCCCAGCCCTGCCCGGCAGGAGCGCTCCGCAGGGAGTGGGAAGGGAGCCGGTGGTGTCAGCTGGGCAGCCCATGGCACTGGAGGGGTGGATGTGATTTCCAGCTCTTGGACCCTTCTGGCACCTCATTCCCACCCCGTTATTCTCCCGAGGAGCTGCTGGGGTTTGCACCAGCTCAGTTCTGACCCTGCTCCTCCAGAAACGTCACGGCCACGTCCCCCACGGCAATGCTCTCCACGATGGAAGACAGCGAGTGGAGGTTGCGCTCCTCAGCTGCCTCTTCAGCCAGGAGGTGATCTGGGGAGACAGGAGGGTGAGGACACTGCTGGGAATGGGATCTGGGGAGACAGGAGGGTGAGGACACTGAAGGGAATGGGATCTGGGGAGACAGGAGGGTGAGGACACTGCTGGGAACAGGGACTGTGTGCTGGAGATAGCTCCTGGTTCTGCTCAGGGGGGTGTAGGTTAGTGGTGAACGTGGCTGAGGGTTGGACATGATGATCTTTTGCACCCTTAACAATTTGCTGATTTTTTTCCTATGTTTGCCATAATCCCCCACACGGCCAGAGTGACCTAGGAACCTGCTGCCAGCCCCCACCCTGGAGAACGATGAGAGAGCAAAAACTTCTGGAACTTTTGGACCCTGAATAGTTTTTAATCTCCACTGGAAAATGAGATTTAAGTTTCTGCCTTCTGGAGGAAATAACAGGTGGATTTGGCAGGGTGGGGATAATGGCAAGCATGGAAAAAAAGAGCAGCAGCTGCTGAGGGGGTGCAGGGAGAGAAGAAGGTCTGGGGCAGCGTTGCCCAGCCATGCCCAGCAACACAGCAAAGCCAAGGGATGGCAGCAGATGAAACCCTTGCTGGGGATGGAGGCACCAGGGCCCAGGCTTCTGTAGCCCAATTCCTCAGCTCCCAAGGGTTGGTGAAATCAGGGCTGGGAGAACCCTGAGCTGCTGAGCATTGAGCCAAGGAGGTGCTGTAGGATTCCTGAGCTGATCACTCTGCAGCAGTGAGATGGGGAGAGCAGGACAAGATTGCTTCTGTCTTTTGCTCCAGGCATCTCCTCTCTGCTCCAGGGCTGCGGGGTCCCTGCTGTTCCCCTCCCTGCAGAGCCCAGCGGTGCCCAGGGGGTGAGGATGGCCTTACCTGAAGGGTTGGTGCTGAACTCCAGCTGGCTGCTCCAGGCGGGGCTGCAGGAGGAGCTGCCGGACCTGCACTCGCTGGCTGCCTGCAGGAGCCCAGAGCAACCGTGTTTCATTTCCTCAGCCCCAAACCCCACCAACATCCCCAAACACACCCCGGGGGCCCCTCCCACAGCACAACATCCCTGTGGAGGGGGGCACGTCCCTCCCCACCTGGAGGAGCCAACAGCACCCCCGGGCCAGGAGCTTCCTTAACCATAAAGGCTGAAAAACCTCATTTTTTGGGGACAGTGGACACAGAGAAATGGGGCTCCCCGCTCACTGCAGTTAAATAGCTGTCTCTTTCCCCACTGATTATGAAAAAGGGCTGGAGATGAACAAATGTCCTTGGGCAAGACACCTTTTTGCTGAGAATCACCTAATGAGGCTCATAAAAAAATGACACACAGACTGGGTACCCTCAGGCCATCCCGAGAGGGGGACTGGGAAAAGCTTTTGGTTTGTGGATCTGGGGATGTGTGGTTATTTTGGGGAAAAAACAGCATTAAAAATGAGAACATTATTCAGCAAAGCTAGAATTCACTTTGTTTGGAGTGTGTCTTTATCTGGGAGTGGGTGTCAGCCCAGGTAAAACCCAAATTTTATATGTTTTATATCAGCAACCCCACGGACCCAACTCCTCATAGCAGACTAGAAATGGCACTTTGACTCTACAAGCTCATGGCAGCACGGGATAATTAATTAACACTTGGACTTACTTCCCATTAAAGCAGGAAATTCCTACAGATATGATCTATTTTCCCCCAAAACATTGGCTTTTGCACCAATATGTGAACCCCTGGCTACACCTGGCAGAAAGGGCAGGTCAGAACAGAAGGGACAAAGGGACAGCTCAGCACAGTTTTGGCCACATTTGCAAATCCATGTGGATTCTGGGAAGTGGAAATCGGATTCTGGTATCCAAGTGGACTCTGGCATTGAAGTGGATACTGGGAAGTCACACAATTATGTAGGATGGAGCCTAAATACTTTTTCATTCCTTTATTCAGCATTAAATTGGACTACCTGGATACCTACTGGTTTGGCCCTTAAATCCCTTAGTCTGGAAGGGGATGTGGGATTCCCTCTTCTGGGCCTCTGACAAAGCCCTTCCATATCTATGTCTGTATCTGCATCAATCTGTGTCTATATCTGTATATCCATATCTATATCTGTATCTGTATCAATCTATGTCTATATCTGTATCTGTATCTGTATCTGTATATCCATATCTATGTCTGTATCTGCATCAATCTATGTCTATATCTGTATATCCATATCTATGTCTGTATCTGTATCAATCTGTGTCTATATCTGTATCTGTATCTGTATATCCATATCTATGTCTGTATCTGCATCAATCTATGTCTATATCTCTATATCTGTATACCTATATCTTTATCTGTATATATGTACTTGTAGCAGTATCTATCTGCATCTACATCTATATCCATATATATGTCATTTTTATACCCATATCTACATTACCTATTTCTGTATCTAGATCATCCTTATCTAAATTTTCTGTATCTTCATAATCTGTATCTATAGATATACCTGTATGTCATTTATGTTATATATCTAATCTATATAATCTTTATCAGTGTCTATATTATCTATATATATTTATATAATCTCTCACTGTAATTTCTATCTCTGTAGCTATCATATCCATATCAATTTCATCTCCAATTTATCTATATGATCTCTAGATCTGTAGAACCCATATCAGCAATGCTTATACCCACACATACCCCTACATCTATCGATTCCAGCTGTATCAATCATCTCTCCCTACACCTGCAGCTGAAGGTTCAGCTCTCTCTGCATTCCCAGATCCAAACCCCAGGGCAGCAAGGGAGCACATGCCCAGCCACCCACAGGAGCCAGGGGGCAGATGAAAATACCTCTCAAAACTTTGGTTAAATGGCCAAACCCTTGTGGAGTGACAAGTGCTGGCTCTCTGGGGTTGGGGGCAGGACACAGCCACTGAGTGCCTTCAGCCAGTGCCCAAATCGGCCCCTTCAGTCCCAGAGGTGTCCCTGTCCCCTCTCATCCCTTCCTCTGCCTGGCTGTCAGCAGGGAGTGTTAATTTTATTTTATATCTTATGTTTTATATTTTTGTATATTTCATATTTGTATTTATATTTTTGCATATACGATATGAGATATGATATGATATTGATATTATTACATCACGTTGTATTAGGTTATATTTTCATTTAGTTTAGTTGTGTGTTACTTATTTTCAGCATTCCCTCCCCAGCCCAGGCCCGTGTGTCACTCACAGCCCCAGGGCACCCATTCCCGGGGCCAGAGCTGTCCCTGTCCCGCAGGACTGTGAGCGCTTGGCAGGGTTGGATCCTTGTGCCCCCTCAGGACACACTCACACACCCACCCGTGTCTGCCTCAGCCCAGAGCTGGGGTCTGTCCCCCCAGCAGGACCCAGCGCCCCCGAGCTCCTGCCTGGGGTCACCCATCGCCCCATGGAGCAGCGAACCCACAGAGAATCATCCCCTGCGGCATCACCCCAAAACTGCAATGGCATCACCCCTTAAAGCATCGTCCCATAGAGCATCAGCCCGTGGAAAGTCACCTCCACGGGACACTGTCCCCACGGAGCCCTTCTCCCATGGAATGTCACCCCGGAACGGCACCGCGCCCACGGAGCCTCATCCCCACGGGGCATCACCCGGGGACAGCAGGGGACAGCGGGGGGACAGCGGGGGACAGCGGGGGGACAGCGGGGGGACAGCGGGGGGACAGCCGGGGGACAGCCGGGGACAGCGGGGGGACAGCAGGGGGACAGCCGGGGATGGCCGGGGACAGCGGTGGACAGCGGGGGACACCGGGGCACAGCCGGGGACAGCCGGGCACACCGGGGCACAGCCGGGGACAGCCGGGGACACTCGGGCACACCGGGGCACAGCCGGGGACAGCCGGGCACACCGGGGCACAGCCGGGGACACTCACGGCGGGCTGGAAGCGCAGGTCCCGCTGCTCCCGCTCCTGCTGGTGCAGGGAGCTGAGCAGGCTCTGCAGCCGCTCGATGTACTGGATGGCGCTGCGCAGGATCTCCACCTTGGGCAGCCGCTGGTTCGGGTTCAGGAGGGTGCTGCGCTTCAGGGCCTCGAACGCCTCGTTCACCTTCTTGAGCCGCCGCTTCTCCCGCAGCGTGGCCGCCCGCCGCCGGTCCACGGACACGGATTTCCTCTTGCACAGCTTGCAGGCCCAGGGCAGGCACTGGCCCGGACAGTGCTCGGCCAGCGCCTCCTGCTCCCCCGGAGCCACCCTGCCCTCGGCACCCGGGGCAGCCCCGGCGCGCTCGCCCAACGCCGCGGGCTCGTAGCCCGGCAAGCGGGAGCCCAGCAAGTTTTCCCCATCGAAAAACCTCTGCTCGGGGAAGAAGTAGGGGTTGGTCTCGAAGAGCTCCATGGGCGGCTCGGGGGCTGCTGCTGCTCCCTCTCCCCGCGCCAACTGCTCGGTGCTGGCATTAAATCGCGGAGATAAATATAGAAAACCCAAAGGAAACCTGAGCCCACCCTAAGCTGCCGCCTCACATGAAAACTTGTCCGGCCGATTCTTTGCGCTCTCCCCACGGGGATTGCAGTGCCCGGCCCGGCGGGGCTGGAGGGGACACTGGCACGGCCGGGGAAAGCTCGGCCGGGGCTTTGTGGGGGCCCCGAGGTGTCACTGGGGACCCCGGGCGGGTGCAGCTCCCCCCGGCATCCTGCGGCACCTCCATCCCTTCACTCCGCTCTCCCGAATCCCACGGCATCCCAAAGCTGCGCCTTCCCCGCTGGAACCAGCCCGGCACTGCCCCTTCCCGGCCCCATCCTGCCGCTCCAGGCTACACCGATCCCGCTCCCGGTGAAGCCTCGGAACCCAGGCCTGGGAGGGAGATCCCGGTGCAGGGAGCACCCCCGGCTCCAGCCCCGGCCCTGCCGATGCCCCTCTCCCTGCTCTCGGTTCCAGCCGCTGGACCTGCTGGAACCGCAGGAACGGGGCAGGCAGGACAGAGCCAAACCCAACCCTTCCTCTCCCGTGGGCCTCTTGAAGGTGGCCAGCCAAGTCCTTCATCACATTTTTGTCACAAAATTCACATTGTGGCTTCTCCCACTCACCAAACCCAAAGGACACCTTCTGCCACGTGTTCCAGCAGAGCCAGGCTGGGCTCGACCCCTCCCAGCTGGCACTGCCTCATCCCTCCCTCCATCCTGGGCTGGCCTCTGTACCTGTGGATAGCTAAAGCCCCAATGCCTCTCCCAGAAAAGACACAATGCTCATGCATTCCCGACAGGGAAACTGAGGCACACCAGCAGCAGCAGCAGTGTGAGCGAGATTTTGAGTCATCTCCAGCCCTTCACTCCAGTGAGGCTTGGCTGCATCTCTCCAGCTTTGTCTTTAATTCAGAGTGGATTTTTTTTTTCCATCTGGAACATCAGAAACCATCTCCCATCTCCTCCTATTCCTGCTCCAGGCCAGATTCCAGCTGAGGGATCGGTCAGTGGAAAGAATGTCAGCAAAGTGCAGGGCCCACCCTGCTGGGATTTTCCTTCCCCAAATTCCCCCTCCTTGGAGAGGCTGTTCTGTGGCACATTCCCTGTGCCCACCATCAGCACCCTTGCCCCCTTGGGATTGATTTCTTGCCTTGTTGGAACATGTCACCATCCTCTTTTCTCCTTGTCGTGATTTCTTTGGGGCCAGGAGCTTTCCAACACCTCCTCACGCCAGTTCCTGCTTTCCTGGGGCCCCAACCCTGCGGATTTGCTACCCCCATGACTTTAACATCTCTGAAAATCTGCACTAAGGAAAGCAGGACCTGCAGCCTTGAGGTTCACCCTCAGCATGGCCCCTGTGCTCCCCACAGTCAGTAAAACTCTGAAACACCCAAGAAGGAAAGAAATCAGATCACCAGCTTGGCCCTCGCCTAAAGAAACCGCACTAAAAAGGTTGGGAAGAGGCAGGATTCATTCCTCAGGTGTGCAGAGGCAGGAGTGAAGGCTTTAGGAGTGGATAACCTGAGCCAGAGGTCTTCATGCCAGCCCCACACCATCACATCGAGAGATCGAGTCACTCGTGGGAACCTTTGTCAATGGCACTTGGTGGACACGACCCCCACGAGCCCCTTGAGCTGCAGCCACATCCCTGGGTGTGTCAGGGATGGCAGAGAGGTGTCAGGACCACCGTGGTATAAAAGGGCTTTTTGGAGTTGCAGGATGAGGTTTGTGGGGTGAGGGACACGGTGGTGACAAATGGGCTCCGTGGGAACGGGGCTGACCCGCTCAGGAGAGCAGCAGGGACAGCCCTGGTGGGGCAGCGCTGGCCACGTGTCCCCAGCTGGGGAAGGGGGACAAGCCAGCCCCAGCGGGCCACCAAGGGCAGTGTCCTCACAGCCGAGCATGCAGGGCAGGCAGGACACAGCTCACGGAGATGGGGGGAAAGGGCTCAGCGTGGGGTGGGCACTGGGAACAGGGACCTCACTGGGAGCTGCACTGCCCCAGCAGGGAACTCGCTCCAGCTCCTTCTGGAGGCCTGACCCAGTGATGTGGAAGCAGGGATAACGCTGTGCCCACCCACAGCAGCTCTGCAGCCCCTCCAGCCCCTCCGTGCCACCGGCGATCCCTCCTGGGCACACACGATGGAGTCTGCGGGTCCCGTGGGCTCATCCCAGCAGATTTCAAATCAAGGACAGTGAATCCCTTTGGGCAAGCAGCCCTCATCAAGGGCCCGTGTATGGGCTACAGGGCAGCTCCCATGGTGGCCACCCCATCCCCCGGGGCACCTGCTGGGGATGGGCGAGCGGGGCTTCTCCCGGGGCTGCTGCCGGGAGGATTCCGGAGCCCAGGGGGATTAGGGCAGCGCTGCCGGCTGTCAGGTTAGCCCGTGATGGATGCTGGCGGCTGGGAGGCAGCACAAAGCCACGCTGTGTGAGCCCCGGGCACAACGTGCTGCCATCCGTCACGGGGCGAGCGCGGGGGCCCCGCCGGGACTGCTCACCCCGACACAGCCGGGGGGAGCCAGGCCACGAGCCCAGAGCTAAAAATACCCTTCCATTGAGAAAATCACAGCGAGGAGAGCCTGGCCGTGCTCCTCCGGGGCAGCTCCACGGAGCGGGATAACGGAGACACCCAGGGGCTGCCCCGGCTGTTTTCCCTTCCCACCGCCCCTGATGGTCTGAATTTGCTGAGTTTTGGGGATACGGCCCGGGGAGTGTCCCTAAGCCGTGCCTGTTCCTGTTCCCTGCTGGGAGCTGCCCACATCCCTGCCTGGGCGTGGAGCTGCGCCGTGTCCACGCTGGACAAGAGATGGTGGGGATGGATCCGGCCAGCTCCCACTGGGCAGGGCAGAAAAACCGGGGTTTAGGGGCTGGTGAAGAGATCTGGGTGCCCCAAGCGGCATCTACACCCCGGGGTGACCATCTCACGGACAGGGAGAAAGGGGAGAAAGCCAGGGCTGAGCAGAAATCATCCCTCTAGGATTTCAGGACAGGACACTCACCAAAACACCACTTCCAGCGGGATTCACCCTCCCCCCGCTCCATCCCACATCCCCTCTCGCTTTCCAGGCTCACCGACATCCCTTCCTGCCGCCCTGACAAGCCGTAACACATTTGGGAGCAGCTGCAGGCGGCGGGGAAATGCTCGGCCGTGTCCCCGCTCTGGCCCGAGGAATGCGGAGCAGACTCCTCCGACATTCGGGATTTCCGACGTTCCGACATTCGGGACAGCGACAGCTGCCCGGCCGGGACCCCTCAGCCCCAGGGGGTTTGTACATCCACCTCTCGTCCCGCTGGGGATTGGGGCTGGTTTGGGGTCCAGCCCCTGGGGACAGGTGGGGGATGATGTCCTGCTGTGCATCCCCTCCCTGTCCCGAAAGAGCCAGCTCGTCCAGTCTGAGTTCCCTGCTGGGATGGAGGGAGTGAGACCGGGCTGCTCCTGCAGCTCTCCTGTCCCCAGGGGGCTCAGCACCACCTCCTCTCACCCATCCCAGGGGGCTCAGCACCACCGGTGCCTCCTCTCACCCATCCCAGGGCCCCGGGTTCCCTGTCAGGAAATCAGGGATCATGATGCAGGTCTAAAATCTGTTTTATTTGGGTTATTAACTGTCTTTGCAGGCTTGATCTGGGAGGAAGGTGAGGGATGACAGAGAGGTGCTGGTGGCCGAGCAGTTCCCAGTGTGCTGGATCCCAGTTTGAGGACAATACTGGGTGCCCCAGCAAGGCACTGGGCCCAGTCTGTGAATTGCACTGGGTGCCCTGCTGCAATCACCCTCTGTGCCCTGACCCACCAGGATTCCCATCTGGGGACCAAACCGGGTACCCTGACCCACGAGTTTGCTGGTTCCCAGTCCAGGGACCACTCTGGGGGTACCCTGAGCTCCCTCCTTGCCCACACTGCTCAGGGGATGCTCTGCCCCACTCCCGTGTTTCTGCCCCTCCATGGTGTCCTTTGCTCCGTGACCCCATGGACATGACCCTTCCCTTCAATGGAGGAGGGGTTCACCCGGCAGGACCCCACTAATGACCCCCCCGTGGGGTTTCCCTCCCCCCTCCTCCCCGTGCCCCCTGCCAGGGCATCCCTCCATCCCCTCCATCCCCTGCAGGTGCCACCAGCCGGGCTGTCCCCACACGTGTCACCGAGGGACGAGCAGGGGGGCTGGGCTTGTCAACAAGGGGCTGCTTTCCCCCGAGCGGGGCACTGTGGTGGGAGCAGGCTGCGGGACAGGTGGGTGTTCAGAGGAAGACTCATGAATGTGAGGGATTCAGCAGTGACATGTGGCGGCTGTTTGTCCCCGGGAGGGGCAGCTGTCCAGACAGGGGAGGGCGTGGGGCCCGGGACGGGACGTGGGGACAGCAGAGTCCCTCGGCAGGGACAGCCCTGACACAGCAGCCTCTGGAAGCGGCAGAGGGCGCAGACAGGTCCTGGCTGGTGACATTCAGCTTGTCCCCGTGGTGGGCACGCTCCGTTCCCTCCACGGCCGGACTGCGGATGATGCTGCAGGACCAAGGCCTGGTAAATAGAGGAAAAATGAGCTTGTGATGCTTATTTCCAACTTTCGGGACATAAACCGGTTACTCCTGTATTCTTCTGCTCCTACCCCAAGTGACAGCAAATTCTGGCACAAGGAGGGGTGACACCCACCCTCCTCTCCCCCATCAAGAGCACCCCGTGGTAACTCAGCGAGACTGGGAGGAACAGTTGTGACGATTTTGTGGCTTCAGCGTGAGATTCCCCGGGGGACGAGGGGCAGCAGACTCCCCCTCCTGACATGCCAGCAGCGATGCCGGACGCGCCGGTCCCCAGGGAGGGGCCCCCAGCCCTTCCGGAGTGGCCCCACCCTGAAAATTCCCTTGGCAGGGGCAAAGCCTTTCCGTACCCCGTCCCCCGCCCCGATTTCTCCCCTGGCCGGGGGTAGAGCCTCAGCAAACCCCGGCCCCACTCGCATTCCCAGCTGTCGCCGCTCCGGGGCTGGAGGAGAATCCGCAGCCCACGGGGGTGTCCTGCTCCCAGAGAGCCGATGGAGCCGGAGCACGGGCAGGGGGAGGAGAGCCCAGAACACGAGAGGGGTCGGGAGGGGTGAGTTCTGGTGTAGGGAACAGAAACGGGGTTTTTGGGGTGCTCTCCGTACCCCGTTTTAAGGGGTCAAGCTTCTCCCAGCCCATCTCAGCCACTGAGGAAATGCAACCCCTGGCTACCTGTGAGGAAAAATGCCCTGGAAGGCAAATCTGTGGGGCCGGGAGGTTGTGACCAACGATGAACGTTCCGTTCCCTGCTCGAGGGTCCCATGGAACCAGGGAGGGTGAAGGTCTCCGGCTCCGAGCAGGAGGAACCGCAGGAGGAAGGAGGGATGCGGGAGGGTAGAGGAGGGATGAAGGAGAGATGAAGGAGGGATGAAGGAGGGATGAAGGAGAGATGAAGGAGGGATGAAGGAGGGATGAAGGAGAGATGAAGGAGGGATGAAGGAGGGATGGAGGGATAGAGGAGGGATGAAGGAGGGATGAAGGAGGGATGAAGGAGAGATGAAGGAGGGATAGAGGAGGGAGAGAGGAGGGATGAAGGAGGGATAGAGGAGGGATGAAGGAGGGATGAAGGAGGGATGAAGGAGGGATGAAGGAGAGATGAAGGAGGGATGAAGGAGGGATGAAGGAGGGATGAAGGAGGGATAGAGGAGGGATGAAGGAGGGATGAAGGAGGGAGAGAGGAGGGAGAGAGGAGGGATGAAGGAGGGATAGAGGAGGGATGAAGGAGGGATGAAGGAGGGATGAAGGAGGGATGAAGGAGGGATGAAGGAGGGAGAGAGGAGGGAGAGAGGAGGGATGAAGGAGGGATAGAGGAGGGATGAAGGAGGGATGAAGGAGGGATGAAGGAGGGATAGAGGAGGGATGAAGGAGGGATGAAGGAGAGATGAAGGAGGGATGAAGGAGGGATGGCAGGAGCCATCAGCCACCGCAGCTGGACGGGAGAGGGCACCAACAGCCCGGTTATCCACAGCCGAATCCGGATTTAAGGATGCACACCGCGACTCAGCCCAAAAGCATCTCTGAATTCCCCTTTTTTTGGGGGAACCCGCCCTTCTCCCCGCAGGATGCAGGGTGGCGTCCCTGGGGCTGAGGGGGGGGATCAGGATCTGGAAACCCGTGGGGTTCTCCTTGTATCCAGATCCAGTTCTCCAGCGGGGATGATCCCAGCGATTTATTTCCGACCCCCCATGGGAGAAAATCTCGAGGTTTGTTTTTTCCCGCAGTGTAATGACACTAACAGGTGCTTTTCCTGCCTGACGGCTGAAAATAACTCCCAAGGCTTGGCTTCCTGAGTTCCTGCTCCAGTCCCAATTCCCTCGTTCATCTTTTGGGCCAAAACATCATAATCCGGGAGCGGGAGGCTCCAGGGAAGTTGGGGGACTCCCCAGAAACACTTTCCTTTGCGTTTTTCGGCTCATTTGGGGATGAAATTGTTCTGGAGAAGAAATTTTTGGCCTCAGCTCTAGCAGACACATTTTCCCCCAGTCTGTTTTGGGGAGCAGCTGGCTTTCATCCCATGGGGGGATGAAAATCGCCCCATGGGGGATTTCATCCCATGGGGGGATGAATCGCACAGGAGTGCGATTTGAGGGGTTCCCTTCTCTATTTCTTCTGCAGCAGAAATATAAAAAATATCAATAACAATAATTAATAATCAATAATGTGACATCATCATCATCATCATCATCATCATCATCATCATCATCATCATCTCTTTTTCTGTTTATTCTCTTTCTCCTCTGTCCTTCACTGGATGCTCTGTGCCCTTGTCCCACCTGCTCCCTTTGGCTCCATGGATTTATTTATTTATTGTGTCTGGAGGCTGCACGGGCCGGGCTAGGGGGGAACCCTTCAGCCACCGGAGCTCACTTTGCCCTCTGCCCTTTCAAGAGCATTTATTTAGGGATGTGAAACTGGAGCCCCAATCGGCCCTAGGGCTGGGGGGGTCCCTTGTACCCAGGAGGGGACTCTGGGAAATTGGGAAATCAGGGAAAAAGCCCAGTTTCCAGTGTCTGGGTGCTTTTTAATCCCAGGGAATGCCTGGAGGAGCAAGCTCCTGTCCGTGTGTAATATTTTGGAATGGGTGAGCAGGTTGAGTGTCACGGGGGCTCCTTCCCTGCTCCACCCCAGCGTTCCCAGCCTGGATGGAGATGGGCACGGGTGGCAAACACGGCTCCAGCCAAGGCTTTTCGTGGAAAGGGCTGTTTCTGGGGTGAGGAGAGGAAATTTAGGGTTTCTGCCTTCACAAGGCTTGCCTGGGGTCTCTGCCCTTCAGCCCGGTGCTGTTCCAGCCTTTCCCGCAGGGAATGCGGTGCCCGCACTCCCCCTCGCCCCCCGCCGCTCCCCCAGAGCTCGGGGAGAATCTGGGGGTGTCAGTCCCCCGAAAGTGACACCGCTGGGTCTGTGCAGCTCTGCTGATCCCCTTTTCCTCCTCTCCAGCCTCGGGAACCGAGCATCGCCGTGGGAACGGGTCCGGGGCATCACCGAGCGACCTCCGGGGACAAATCCCCCGGGCCTGGGCGGTGTGAGGCTGGGGAGCCCCCCCGATCCCCGGTCCCCGATCCCCCATCCCCGATCCCCCATCCCCGATCCCCCATCCCCGATCCCCCATCCCCGATCCCCCATCCCAGATCCCAGATCCCCCATTCCCGATCCCTGATCCCCGATCCCCGGTCCCCGGTCCCCGGTCCCCCATCCCCGATCCCCCATCCCCGATCCCCCATCCCAGATCCCAGATCCCCCATCCCCGATCCCCCATCCCCGATCCCTGATCCCCGATCCCCGATCCCCGGTCCCCGGTCCCCGGTCCCCGGTCCCCCATCCCCGGTCCCCGGTCCCCCATCCCCGATCCCCGATCCCCGGTCCCCGGTCCCCCATCCCAGATCCCAGATCCCCCATCCCCGGTCCCCCATCCCCGGTCCCCGGTCCCCGATCCCCGGGAGGAAAGGCAGGAGAAGGCTCCGCTCCGATGCGCTCGGAGCTCCGGGCAGGGACTGGCGTTCCCGAGGAAAGCTCCCGGCTGTGGGAATGTTCCCCGATCGCCCCGGGGCTGCTGCGAGCTCTGGGGAATGTCCCACGTCCCTCTGCAGAGTCACCGGCCCGGAGGAGCCATTCCCCGGGGACCCGACTGTTCCAGCGCTGTTTGTGCTGCTCCAGGGCCGGGAGGAAAAGATTCCAGCTGGAGGAGAAGTGGAGCGGGGCGGGAGGCGGATCCCCTGTGCTGATAAGGAATTTTCCACGTCTGCAATAGGAATCTGCAGGTTTAGGCATGTGGGAAGGTTTTGAACGGCTTTTCCTACAACACAGAGAACCTACCCAGCGAATTGCTGCCCTGAATTAATTCCTGGATATAAAAGAATTCGCCTTAAATTGGTTGGAAGGCAATAATTTGGGCAGCAGCAGGGTGCAGGGTTCAGAGGCTGCAGGAGCTGGGTGGAAGAAGAGCTTTCCTCTTGGAGGATGGTGAGATGGTTTCAGTTTGAGAGTCTGAGTGGGGGGAAAAGCTCCACTACTGAAGCCAAGAGCTCTAAGTGACAGCTGGAAGCTAAAAGCAGGGAATTTAAAAATAGAAATATGGGACAAAATGCTAAAGTGAGAGATACGGGCTTGGGGAGCAGCAACCACAATTTCTTTTTTGCCGCCTGTCCCTCCTCACTCAGAGGCACTGATACAGCTCAGCCCAGTCCTCCTTGGACATTTCCCACTGTCACTGTCACTCCTTCATCCCAGGTTTCTATTCACCCCAAATCCTCATTTTCCACCACCCCTGTGGTGTCCCCAGGTGTCCCCAGACCATCACAGCCCCGGGTCTGGGGGTGGCCCTGGGCTTTTCCAGCCACAACACCCACTCCACTCTTCACCCCCTCCCCAGTATTTCCCCAAAGATCAATCAGAAAAGGCTTTTACCATCTCCGAGATCCATCAAGGGAGGTGACTCCCCTCATCCAGCCCTTGTAGCAAACTGGAACTCATCTTTTTCTTTTTACATTTCCATCCCTCACAGCTTTTTTTTTTTTTTTTTTTTTTTTCCCCTGAGCAGTCACTGTTTCGTGCCAATCTTTGCCCCAGAAGGATCTGTCATCACTCCTGGGTGTTCCAGAGCCCTCACAGCCCCGGCCTCCCTCCTCCCTCCCCGCGGCACAGCCGGGCCGGAGGCAGCAGGCACCGCCTGCCCTTGCTCAGGCTGCTGCAGCTGGAACCGAGCAGCGCTGGGTCTGTTCCAGGGGCAGCCCTGGAGAGGGACAAAGGGTTCGAACCGGCCTGGAAAGTGCTCGGCAGTGCTGGAAAGGTTTAACCCTCTCCTGCCCTACAGAGCCGGCTGGAAGCAGAGGCAGGAGCAGCTCCTGATGCTCAGCCTGGCTCGGGGGCACTCCCGGGGCTCCCTGGGGAATAAAACACCCCCGGTGTGCTGAGGAACAGGCAGCGGAGCCCGGGGAGGGCCCGGGTCGGGGCATGGGGGCGGATTTCGGGACAGACCCCTGCCCTACCCCGCTGCCCTGCAGGGACTGCCCTGCCCTGGGCTCAGATCCATTTTCTCTTCCACCCAGCGATGTCTCAGCACTTCCCCCTGACAGGGCAGCACAAAAGCCTGGCAATGTCCTGCTGTGCCAAGGCGGCCTCACAGTGACCCAGCCGCCTGTGGGCAACA
This sequence comes from Cyanistes caeruleus, assembly GCF_971803275.1. NCBI lineage: Eukaryota > Metazoa > Chordata > Aves > Passeriformes > Paridae > Cyanistes > Cyanistes caeruleus. The sequence goes on from NC_141724.1 coordinate 6,197,216, forward strand.
TCTGGCTGGCATCTGGCAGGGATCCAAGCGGGGCCTGACCCATTTGGCTACTCTGGGAATCTGCAGCATCATGGATGTGGCATTTACCCAGGCCAGAGGGAACTGGGGCACATCCTCGTGCCAGCGCAGGGCTGAGGGATCACAGGCACCTCCCAGGACTCAGTTTCTCCCTTGGAGCACTGGCAGCGCTGCCAAGCCCCTTCCCAGCCTGCTCTGAGGGGTGGGATGTGCTCAGGGGGAACAGGCAGACCACAGGGAAACAGCCTTGCCTTCATCCACTCTCCAGCATCTTTAAATTCTCTTCTTTTATGGGATATTTTATGTGCTGTGTCATTGCTGCTGAGCAGCTCCTGCCAAGCCCAGATGGGGGTGCCCAGCCTACAGAAAGAAACCTGGGGCTCCTTGGTGGTTTCCCAGGGCCACACATCCCATGAAATGGGAGAGAAATGGAGCACAAGCCGTGGAGCAGCTGTGTCCTGAGGGAAGGAGGTCCCCAGGGCTCTGTGTCACTGGCACAGAGTGGTGGCCCCAGCAGGATGGGGTGAGCATCACTCTGAAACATCTCAGCACAGAGATTTCCTCCTTGGAAAAGCTCTGGGGTTTCCCTTTGTTTGCTGCTTCTTTCTTTGCCCTGTGTAGATCCACCAGACCGTGCCACTCAGGGGGTCACTTGTCCTAATTAATGTCTCTCAGAGCCACCAGCCCTCCAAGCACACATCACTCTGCTGCTGGCACCAGCCTCACTCCCAATTAACTTTCCTAATTGAGAGGCCCCTTTCTATGACCAGAATGGGATGGGGTGGTCACCATGATGGAAGAGGTGGAGAAATTCTCAATTTCTCCTGCCTTGATCACCCACAATGGCACCACGGAGCTGCTCTTTGTGTAGGTAAACTGAGGTAGGAGGGGGAACTCACAGCCCAGAGAAAAGCTGAAGGAAGATGGGCAGAAATGAGCTCCCCACGCCCTGACTTGTCTCCCTGGAAAAGCATTCTTTGGCTGCTGCCCAAGCCTGGGGGTTCAGTCAGGGCTCTCATCAGCCAGCCCTGACACGCCACAGCCCTGGGTGAATCCTGCTGGCATCACAGCAGACACCAACCATCCCCTCCTGCCGTGGCCACAGGCTGCTCCTGTCCCCTGCTCACGGGAGCTGCTGCACGAAGCCACACCATGTCCCCTGTTTGTCCCACTCCATCCCATCTCCCCCTGTGTCCCAAGGGTATTTATCCACAGCACCATCACCCATTGCAGTTCTCAGGACATTTTCTCCTTAAAAACCCCAGAAAGAGCCTTCAAGACCTGAACAATTTTCCCAGTGTTTGATGCTCCCCAGAAGATCCTTTTGAAGGAATCCCTGCCACTCTCTGGACACATCCCCAGCTCGGTGTCAGGAGAATGAGCAGCTGATCCCTGTCCAGCAGGGATGGGCTCTGTGCAGCCCCCTGGATCAGTCTGCCCATCCAACCCCTGCAGCCTTTGCCTGTGCCCTGGGACACTTTGCTTGAGCTGCTGAGAGAGCTTGGACCCCCTTGGCAGGTTCACAGTCAGCAGATCAATTTTGGCATAAAATGGGGGTCTTTAGGGGTGCTGCTAAAACTGAGCATTCAAGGCCACGGATCCAAGGAGGGAGAACAAACTGCAAATCCATAAAGGAAAAGGAGTGGGTTTAATCTCTGTTTGGGAGATTTGCATACAATCAGGCCGGGCCCTGCCTGCGTTTGCTTCCGCATTGCACTCCCTTGAGGAACCTGATGGTTTTCCTGCCCTGCTCCCAGCCAGAGGTTGATTGCAAGGACACCCACCCTGGGGAGGTGCTGGGTGAGGGGTTCTGGGTTCTCTGGGAATGCCCTTTCCACCATCAGGAGCCCATCCTGAGCACCCCCATCCCACCCCTAGCTCTGGATTTAGGGGCTGAGCCATAGGGGGGCACCACTTTTCGCTGCAGTGGAGGAGGTGTGAGGAGATGCTGCTGGATGTGACACTCCATAAATAGCGCTGTGTTTACAGGAGCCTGCGAGCCTCGGGTTATTTCTCTCTGCACAGCAAACACATCATTCAGACCAAACTGAGCTCACCTTGCCCTGCTGCTGGCACAGCCCAGTGCCCAGAGGTGGCACAATGCCACAGTCCCCAACAGCCCAAGGAGGCTGGGACCCCCAGCTCTTTGCTGGCCACTTGCCCAAGGGGGCGAGCAGGCACCCCATGAGACAGCAGCTGATGGAAAACCAGCTCTGGGTTGGGATGGTCCCACAGCTGATCCCATCCCTGCTGTGGGGTGTACAGGTTCTGATGAGGACAGGGATGAGGGGCAGCCCCAGGGGACAGATCCAAGAGCTGGGACAGCTCTCCCGAGGCAGATCAGAGCAGGGGACATCTCCAGTCCCCAATCTCACCAGAGGAGGGAGAAAGGTGCAGATGGGAGTGGGGAGAGACCCCTTGCCCCACGGCTGAGGTCCCGTTCCTTGCAGCATTTGGATAAACCAGCCGCGCTCCTGGGAGGTGATTTATGTAAGATCATTTATGTAAGATTTGTAATTTATGTGCCTGCTGCACAGCCGGGGTCCCTGGAGGGACTGGGTGGTTCAGCTCCATCAGTCAGATCGAGCCCCCAGACCCATTTTCTCTGCACTGCCCGGCCCGGGGAGGAGAACCGGGGGGTGACCATATTCCCTCAAACTTCTCCTAGAACCTTGAAGAAGGTCCGGTCCGGTCTCAGCAGCAGCAGTTCTTTCGTGTAGCCAGCGGACAGAGCACAGCCCCTCCCCAGCCCGGCCCGGAGCATGGAGAGTCCTCCGGAGGTCTCACCCAGCCGTGATTTGGGTGAGGCAGCGCCAGCCAGAGACCGGGTGAGCACCAGAGCTCCTTGGGGCTCCGATTGTTGGGCTCTAAGGTGGGGTCCAGCCCCGAGCAGCGCTGCTCGTACCGGGGACGGGCCGGCTTCTCAGGCTCTGCCTCCGCCCTCCCTCCCCGCCCCGATCCTCTGCTCACACCCGACCTCAAAAACCGGTTTTCGCCTTAAAACCGGAGCCCGAGCGGTGCTGGCAGCGTCGGGGCTGGGACCGACTCCGCTCCCCTCGGTCCTGCCGCTTCCTCCCGACCCCGGCTCCCCCTCCCCGGCTCTCCCGGTGCCGGCTCGCCCCGAATCGGGTCAGTCGCTCTTTAAAGGCTGGAAGGCGGCACCATGTGATGCTCCGGCTCCGGCGGGGAGCGGGGCAGCGCCTGCGGGAGCCGAGCGGTGCCGGGCACCGGGGACCGAGCGCAGCCCCGGCCAGCCCGGTCCCCCCGGCCGCCCCAGCATGAGCCCCGCCTCGCCCTGCGGGGGGACAGCGCCGGCTCTCCGGGGGTGAGCGACCCCCAGAACGAGCCCTGGCTTTGCGGACAAGGTGAGAGGGGTCGGGGCCGGGAGCGGGGGCACGGCGGCTGCAGGGAGCAGCGCAGGGCAGGGAGGGCACCCAGCGGGGGGACAGCGAGGGGACAGCGGGGGGACAGCGAGGGGACAGCGAGGGGACAGCAGGGGGACAGCGGGGGGACGGGGGGGGACAGCGGGGGTCCCGCCGCAGCTCCGTTCGCCCCGAGGGCTCCGACAGAGGCCCCGGGGCGGCCCCAGGGGCGGGGGGCGCTGCCGCTCTCCCAGGACTGGCGGCTCCGGTTCCGTCTTCAGCGCCGGGAGCGGTCGCGCTGCGGGATGGAGGGAGCGGGATGGAGGGTGAGGGATGGAGGGAGCGGGATGGAGGGTGAGGGATGGAGGGAGCGGGATGGAGGGTGAGGGATGGAGGGAGCGGGATGGAGGGTGAGGGATGGAGGGTGAGGGATGGAGGGTGAGGGATGGAGGGTGAGGGATGGAGGGTGAGGGATGGAGGGAGAGGGATGGAGGGAGCGGGATGGAGGGAGCGGGATGGAGGGTGAGGGATGGAGGGTGAGGGATGGAGGGAGCGGGATGGAGGGTGAGGGATGGAGGGTGAGGGATGGAGGGTGAGGGATGGAGGGTGAGGGATGGAGGGAGCGGGATGGAGGGTGAGGGATGGAGGGAGCGGGATGGAGGGTGAGGGATGGATGGTGAGGGATGGAGGGTGAGGGATGGAGGGAGCGGGATGAAGATGGGTGCGGGATGGAGGGTGCAGGATGCAGGGAGCGGGATGCAGGTGGGTGCGGGATGAGCTCGGGAGGGGCAGGGGGGCTGGAGCCCCGGGGGACGGCACAGACGGGAGAAGGGTTTTTCCCACCCCCTCGAGCAGGCTCCATCCCGCTCGCAGCTCGATCAGCGATGCCACTCTCTCACTGCCTCCCTGTGTGCTCGCAGGCGACCGAGGAACCCCACGGGAGCAGGGCGGACCGGAGCATCATGGCACACCCCATCTCAGCCTTCCAGGCTGCCTACATCTCCATCGAAGTGCTCATCGCTTTGGTGTCCGTGCCGGGCAATATCCTGGTCATCTGGGCTGTGAAGATGAACCAGGCACTGCGGGATGCCACCTTCTGCTTCATCGTTTCACTGGCGGTGGCCGACGTGGCCGTGGGGGCTCTGGTCATCCCCCTGGCCATCATCATCAACATCGGACCCCAGACGGAGTTTTACACCTGCCTCATGGTGGCCTGTCCCGTCCTCATCCTCACGGAGAGCTCCATCCTGGCGCTCCTGGCCATTGCCGTGGACCGGTACCTGCGGGTGAAGATCCCTGTCAGGTAGGAAAGGCGTCGGAACCGGCTCTGTTGGGGAGGTTAAAAGGGAGTGAGGAAACCCCAAATTCTTGGAGAAGCCCTGGGAGAAAGGACTTTCCTCCACGCTACCATCCCAGACACATCTGGCTGCAGGGACAGGCTGGGAGAGGAGGGGGGGGGGGGTGTCCTGGAGGCTCCAGCAACTTCTTTTGGGGTGTCGGGGGGTGCTGGGTGTGCAGGCAGTGCTGGCCGCGAGGGACAGTCCCTCACGGGATCCCCACGGCCGGGACAAATGTCCCCAAGCATGGGACAGCCCCAGCGGGGTGCTCCTGGAGGAAAGGGGACACAGGTTCGGCTTCCAGCCCGGATTTTCCCTTGCCATGGGCAGCGGCGGGACTTGCTGTGGGACACAGCTTTGGGAGTCTGAGGAACCGGAGGTGGCAGCCTGGCACATTTCACGGGGCAGCCTCCCCCAGGAGAGCGGGCCTTGCAAAAAACTCCTTTCTCCGGTTTCCCCCTTCTCTAACTGCTGCCATTCCAAGCCCAGAGCAAATACCACGGGCCGAAAAGGAGGAGGATACCTTATCTGAGCACTTTGTTGGAGCTCTGACGCCCCAGGAGGAGATATTTAACCCTTTATGCCCCGCTGGGCTGGGGCAGCATTTCGGGGGTGCCGCGGTGGGAGCGGGGGCTGTGAGCGGGGTTGGGACATGAGAGCCGACCTGGGTGTCCTGAGCAGGGCCAGGCTCACCTGGCTGTGAGTCCCCCTCGCTCTGGGGACTCCTGTGCCAGGCTCGGGATGCGGGAGCATCACTGGAGAACAGCCCAGCCCGGCTGGGCGCTCCTGTCAGACCCCTCTGCACTTCGGGTAGTTCTCTGGAGGGGTCCCCGACCCTTCATCAGCACAAAGAGCCCGGAAAGGCACCGAGCCCCTGTGCTGGTGCTGCCCAGACCCCTCCCGAGGCAGGAATTGCCTTCCCATTCAGGGAGACAGGGACGGGAGGCGCCTGCGCTGGGATGGCCCGAGCGCTCTCGGTGTCCCCACATCCATGGGATCACCAGGGATGTGTTCCTTTGCTGTTTTCCCGCAGACAGCAGCAGAAGAGCTTGCTTGGAGAAGATCTGTTAGACAGGAGGGGGTGCAGGATAAACCCACAATCCCTGGCCACCCCCTCGCTGCCGCACATGATTCCACAGACTGTTCCCGACTTCCTCCCTAGGTGTGATTTTCCCAATCGCTGTCTCCCAGCCCGCCGGTGTCACCAGAGTGATTCCCACCCTGTCACTGCTCTCGGAGCTTTTTTGGGCTTTGCGCATCTCCTGCGTGTGGGGAAGGCTCCGGTGTGGGAGTTCTGCGGCTCCACAGGAGCAGCACAGCCTGTCAGGCATTTTCCTAACAAACCAGTCCATTTTTAACTCCTTGTCTGCCTCTGAGCATCGGATGGGCTTTTCAAGGGAGATTCCTGCCCTGATTTCAGGAGATCTCCTGGGAGCAATATTAATATTAATATTGTGCTGTACAGTTTGGGTGGGTTTTTCTCATGCAATTCCCACCCTGAATTTTGTGATCCTATTGTGTGCCAAGAACTCAGCAGCAGGAGTTTTTTTCCGTCTTTTCAGAACATATTTTAATACTGAAAAGCTTTGTAACTTCATCAACCTAATGGTTGCACTCAAGTATCTCCGAGGTCTTTCCCAACCTTAAAGACCCTACAGCTTCATGAATTCCTGGCAGTGATCACAAGTGGTGATTTTAGGGGATGCAGTGCCCTGTGTACAGCACACAGGACAGGAAACACCACTAAGGAATATTCCCTGAATCTGAAAGGCCTCGAGTTTCTCCCAGCTTGTTGCAGGACGCTAAGGATGACAGTGACAGCAATTTTGCAGTGTTCAGGGCTCTTGTGGTGTCATTGCTAACTGTGACACTGAACCCAGCAGTGGCAAACTGGGTGCTGAGAGCCTGGAGCACCCGGCAGGACTCGGGGCCCTGGGGGAACACGTGGCCACTGTACCTGGGAGAACTCTGGGGGAGCTCCAGACACCCCCAGAGAGCTGCAGGCAGTGATGGCAGCCAGAGCTGAGCAGAGCTGTGCAGGCAGGTGGGGAGGGATGTGGGAATATCTGCCTCAGGCTCATCCCTAGGGCAGCTAGAACATGGGCAGGGCCATCTCCCCTGGCACAGGCAGGGAGGCAGGGACAGTGTGCTCACTGCAGCCCATTCCTGTGCCAGGGGACTCTTCAGACAAGCCTGGCACAGGGTGGATCCTCACCAGTGTGACCCACATGAAGCTGAGGGGGTCCTGTGGGGATCTCCCACACTCCAGCCCTGCTCCCCTCCCACAGGCAGCCCTGGTGCTGCTGAGGCTCAGGGAGAGGGAAATGGCAGGGACACCTTCCACTATCCCAGGTTGCTCCAAGCCCCTTCCAGCCTGACCTTGGACTCCTTCAGGAGTGGGGAATCCACAGCTTCTCTTGGCAGTTTGTGCCTTCCCCACGGAGAGAACGGCAGGGAATGGGGAACACGGTGCATGGCAGCCTGGTTCCAGCTCCATGGACAGCCTGGCCCTTGGGCTGGGAGTCTGGGGGACAACCTGCTGCTCTGACCCCTGTTCCAGGAAACACTCAGACCCAGCTGCTGGGGACCTGAGCCCTGGGGGACACTGGAAACCTGGTGGCCCCAAGAGTGGGTTTCTCCTGGAAGAAATGGTACCCTGACACATTTGGGGTGTCTCTACATGGCAGTGGGAGATGCCAGAGCAGCATCCAATGCTCCATCACTCCAGGGGCACTTCCCACGGACGCAGAAGAACAGAGGGCCATGGGCCACTCTTGCAAGGTGAAGGCAGATTTTATGTGATGGAGAGGGGTCTGGTTTGGATTTGAGTTGGCGCCTCCTGTTCTTCCTTCTCTCCCCAGCACACACCCAGCATGGTCATGGCACTGGGATGTCCCACCAAGTCCTCTCCCTTTTCTCCAGCCCCTGATCTCTCCTGGCTGCTGGGGCCTGAATGGTGCTGCCTCCCACCTGAGGGGCCTTTCCTTGACTTAGGAGGGATGCAGGGGCATCACTTGGGCTGAGCAGGCTATAACAGTGCTTCCCCCAGCCCCCACAGGAACAGCTGGAAACCACCTAAAATAGATCTGCTGGTGGAAAACTCTTCCTCCCCTCTTACATCCTTCCTCCCTGCCTGGCAGCCAGGCAGGACCCCCAGCCTGTGATCCCCCCCATCCGGGCACAGCGGGATCTCCTGGCCCAGCCCAAACTTCCCCCTCCCAGCCGTGCCTGGGGAGATGAAAGGAGTTCAAAAGGAGGGGAAGCAGCCAGCCGGGGGTGTCCGGCAGGAACCGGCCCCGCGGCATCCCGGTGGGGGCAGGATGGGAAGAGATGGTGCCGGAGCGGTGTTTGAGGGGATGCAGCTCCTTCAGCACCAGCTTCTGCTGCCCTGGGGGCCCTGTCTCTGCTCTGAGACGTGCCTTGGGCCTTTTGGAAAGGGTCATAGCAAAAGCAGCCGCTGTCCTTGGGATGTGCCAAACCCTCTTTGGGGATGTTGCATGCCTGGATGCAGCCCAAGCCTATCTTGGAATATCCCTGGGGGTCCTCACCTCGTGACCTCACCTCAAACACTTTGAAACGTGCCAGGAAGGGAAAACCTGCAGGAATCTGATGTTTGCAGGAGTTTGTAACTCGTGTTGGAGTCTGAGTCCACAGCCAGAACCGCTACCCTCTGTGCCTGGGCCCCAGCGTTGGGGTATCCTCCCAGCCCTGCCCTTCCCACCCTGCAGCATCCCACGGAGCAGCCCACCAGGGAGAGCTGCCTTTGGTGCTGCTGAAGGTTTGGAATGCACATCTGTGAGGCTGCAGAGCCATAGAAGTTAGATCAGAATGGTTGGAACTCTCTAAGAAACGGGGGGCAGGAGGCTGGAGCACAGCATGGGGTAAAAGCAGCGTTAGGGGATGGCTCTGTGGACAGCGCTGGCATTGCCTGGTGGTTCAGGAATGCCCTGTCTGGAACGAGATAAAACAGCTCAGGGATGGTAGGAACACCCCTAAACCCTGCAGTGCCTTCAAGGGGGAAGTGCAGGAGACCTGTGAGCTCCTGGATGGACCCGGAGGGCGAAGGGGGAAACTCCCCCCTGGACTCCCTGTTTTCCAGGCTCCTGCCTGAGCTCAGGCTTTTCCTGGGATTGTTGTGCTCTTTCCCCTTCTCTCCAGCCCTGCCAAGGGCCACAGGCATGAGGCCAGCTAGGGCCAGGTCATGGAAAGCCTGGGAAGTCTTGCTGCCCTCGGCCAGCTGGGTGGTGGAGCAGGACACATCTGAGGTGGCTTTTCCCCATTCCAGGTGTCCCAGAGCAGCTGTGGCTGCCCCTGGATCCCTGGAAGTGCCCAAGGCCAGGCTGGACAGGGCTTGGAGCAGCCTGGGACAGTGGAAGGTGTCCCTGCCCATGAGTGGAATGAGATGAGCTTTAAGGTCCCTTCCAACCCAACCATTCCATGATTCCTTCACTAAGAGTTCAGGGAGGGTCTTGGAAGGAGAGTGATGGTCACCCTCTGCCATGGGATGGGCAAGGAGGAGAACATTGGGATGGTTGAGCCAAAATTCCCAGCTCCCAAAACATCTAAGGGCCCATGGGACGTCTTTCCAGCACTCCCAACACTTAGTGCCAGGAAACCTCCGTGTCCATCCAGGCCAATGAACAAGCCAAACCACAGCTCTTCCAAGGCCTGCTTTACATTCAGAAGAATTTCAAAAGCATCCAGGTGACTCAGAGCTCTCATCCAGGAGCTCATCTATTTTCTTTCAACCTCCATTAGTCAGGGAAAAGATGCCATCCATCTGTACAGGCCCCATCCCTGGGAAAGCAGCTTTCATTTCCAAGGAGAACACTCCCATTTTCCCTAACTTGGAGGAATTTTGGGGACTGGTAGGTCTTTGCAGACACCTCTTTTGTTTCTTCCCTTGTTGCCCTTCTCCAGGTATATTTTTAGCACATGAGAGTGATCTGTGGAGAACTTTATTCTGTGGAACAGGCTCTGAACCAAGGATGGAGATTAAAATGCAGGAATTACAGTCCAGGGAGGTTTCTGAGACTTGAGGCTGTTTCCAAGCCACACTTCTCAAAACACTGCACTACCTCAGCATGTGGGTGCTACATCAGAGCCAGCTTTTCTCAGCAAGCTCTGCTCCAACCAGAGCCGGCTGCATGGACAAGCTGTGCCAGTGCAGCGCCAGGAGCTCGATTCCAGCATCACCAAAACCCCAGAGACCTCCAGAGGGGCAGGAATCCCTTGAGATGGGATTTACCAGCAGGTTATGTTGGTCTGAGATCCTGGTAAAGACCTGTAAACATCCAGGTGAACTGGTTTTCAGCCCTGCTCTCTGATCTTCAGAATAATTTTCAGAATAATAGGTGAAGTCAGGGATCAAAGCCAGGAGGGCTCTTCCCTCGGCGGGGGAAGCCTGGATCAGACTCGCTGGGAGCTCACAGCTGCTGCAGCGGCGCCGTCAGACCTTCGCTGGCAGACACAAAATCAGGTCACTCCTGCTGCCGTGCAGCTGCAGGGAGGCAAGCAGGGCTTCAGCAGCACTCCCAGCTCCTGCAGTGGCAGGAAAATGCTGCCTTGGGGGTGCCAGCTTGGGATGCAGCGAGGGGCTGAGTGTGGGGGGCTCAGTCCCCAGAGGAGCAGAGGGAAGGGGAGGAGAGCCCCAAATCTGTGTGGGAATGCTCCAGACTCGCTGATATTCAGAGCTATTCCCAAATTCTCTGAGTTAAAACGATGAGAGGGGATGAATGGCCTCAGGAGACCCTTCCTGAGCAGCAGGAGCCTGTCCCCTCCCAGCCCTTGAGAAGCCCAGCAGGGTGAGGTGCCGGGTAATCGCTCTGACCCCAATAGCGGTGTCACATCTGTCCCTCAGCAGAGCTCACATCTGCCAGGGCTGTGTTGCAGGGCCATCAGTGAAAACCTACTCCTTCTGCTGCTTCACCCCAAAACCCTGCTCTGGGAATGTTTTCATTGGGCTCTTTACTTATTCCTGTGATTTTCAGGGTAAGGCATCAACCCCTGGCAATGTCTCACCAGTAAATTTGAGGACGTTCCCAGCAAGGGCACATCTGCAGATGGGGAAACTGAGGCACTGAGCTGCACCACAGCTGGCTCAGGGTGATCCCACAGGTCAGGGCTGGAGGCTGGAAACAGGGAAGGTGCAGAAGCTGAGATTTCCTGGGACAGCACGGCCTCTGCTGCTGCACTGGAGTCCTGCCGTGACTGTGCCCAGGGCTCTGGAACCAGGCTCCTCCAGGATCCAGTTCCAGCCCTGCTGAACCCTGCAGCTTAATTCAATTAATTGTTTCTCTTTCACAGCCCAGGGTGTGTATAGACATAGGTTTGTAGCCATTTGTGGTAATAAAATTGACTGAATATGTCTTGAGCGGGCCAGGTTGGTTTAACTGCAGGAAAGACAAGGAGCAGTGGATTCAAACTGAAAAAATGGAAATTTCGGTTCAATACCGGGAAAGAATTCTTCCCTGTCAGGGTCATGAGGCCTTGGCACAGGGTGCCCAGATCAGCTGTGGCTGTCCCATCCCTGGTGGTGCCCAAGGCCAGGTTGGACAGGGCTTGGGATAGGGGAATGTGTCCTGCCCATGGCAGAGGATGGAATGGGATGAGCTGTAAGGTCTCTTCCCACCCAAATCATTCTGCTCCCTATGAGCTCATGGTGCAGGGAGCAGACACCAAACCAGGTGGGGCTGTGTGGATGGAACCCAGCAAGGCTCTGCCATCTCCATGGCCATGGTTCAGGTGTGGTACCATCAATTCAAGATCTGCTTTGCCAGGCAGGTGGGATACAGCCAGCCTGTGTTCCCTCACCCCATGGCAGCACACAGGGTCCATGAGGTCTCCATGGAGCAGAAACTGAGGAGCACCCACAGCCAGGACCAGCCAGGCATGGTGGGACAGACAGCAGGTCCCTCACTAGAGCTGAGGAGTGTTCCCGTGTCCAGGATGTGAGCTAAGGATGAGCTGCAGGGCCCCAGATCTGCCTGGGAACACCCAGACACACTGTCACACTTCCAGGACGTGGCTTTCCCTTTCCTGGAGTGACCAGCCTGTGTCCCAGGGCCCTGGGCTGGTGGAGGTGACGGTGGTGCCCTCCTGGGCTGGGTGTCCCAAGGCCCTGTGCAGATGCTGGCACAGAGACAGGGAAACAGGAAAGAGGCTCTGCCAAAGCAAGAGCTGCTGATTCAGTTGTCCCAGCCCCTGCCAGCCCAGCCTGGCCCTCCAGGCTGGGTGTTGGGGTGAGTCAGGCCCAGCTCACACAGTCTGTGCTGAGCTGGCCCAGGGCATGCAGGAGTCCTTTGATGGGGTCCCAGGTCTTCCCTTACCCCCAAGACATAGGAATGTGACTCCATCCAGGGGAGGTGTCATTATCTCCTGATCTTTACCAATCCAATCCCATCTCTGGTCTCACCTCCTCTCCACATCACCCAGAGCAGGTGATGGAGTGAGAATAAGTGACTCACAGGGGGTGCAGAGGGGCTCAGACACACATCTGGGGTGCAGAAGGGCTCAGACACACATCTGGGGTGCAGAGGGGCTCAGACACACATCTGGGGTGCAGGCTGGGGGTGCAGAGGGGCTCAGTTGCTCCTCCTGACACAGAGCCTTTCCCAGTGACTGCTCTGGGCTCTGGGCTGATCTCCCTGTCCGTGCCCAGCCCTTGGCACAGGCACGCGGCCTCTCTCTTGCTCTTTTTGGAAATGTGCCATGTGGCCATCAACAGCCTAACCACCCTCAGCTCCTCCTACACCCTCGGGTCAATCACACCAGGGTTTTTTAGTCCATTAGTGGTGTCAGAATAAACTTAACTGTGCCATAAAAAGGCAAGATTGGTTCTGCTGACCAGGAGGGGAATTTTGGCCGTGAGCTCAGGTGGGAGACAGCTGTGACAATGCCTCCACCTCCAAACTTGGATTTGGAGGGACCCCTGTGAGGCCAGACCCCATGAAATCTCCTGTCTGGGACACCTCAGAGCAGCTTGTGCTAGACACCAGGGACTGCTGGCCATGGGGATCTGCTCTGAGGGGCCTGGGACATGCAGGTCCATGGGGCTCCAAGACAGAACAGGCAGGGTTGCAGGAAGGACAAGGGATGGGGACAGTGGGGCTCATGCTCATCCAAATGACTGGGTTTGAAATCAGCCTGGCAGCGGGGAATGGCTCATCCAAGGGGTCAGAGCTGTGCATGGGCAGGTCTGTGTCCTGGGGTGAAGGCAGGGAGGAGAGAAACATCACAGCAACACAAAGAGGGATGAAAAAAAAAGAGGAAAATGTGTGGGAGGCAGCACAGTGAAAGAACCTGGGAGATGAGTTTCATTGTGACACACACCAGAGTCATTTCAGACTGAGAGGAACTGATGGGCTGGGAGAAAACCTCTGTCTGGAAGGACACAGAAAAGCCCTGTCCTTGCTGATCTTGCCCACAGGAGTGTGAGGGAAGCCCAGACACAGCCTGGGGTGTGCTGTGGTCTCTGCAGACAGGACATGGAGCATGGAGGGGACCACAGGAGCAAGAGACACCTGGGAGGGATGGGGACAGCTCGAGAGGCTCACCCCCCTGGGGACAACAGCACTGTCTCAGCCTGGGGAAGTGACAGCCAGCACATGTGAGGTGACAGAAGCAGCATTAGATTATCCTGGAGAGAAATGAATGATTTTTCAGTGATCCTGCCAAAGCAGCAGGGATGGACACAGCAGCTGAGCCGGCAGAGCCCAGCCCTGGGGCTGGCAGTGTCCAGGGAGAGGTGTCCCAAGGGTCTGCTCCTTTTGGGACACCTTTCACCCAAGGTGACCTGAACTTTCAAGGCCATGGAGTGGGAAAGGTGATGTCCCAGAGGCTGCCTGGGCTCCTGGCAGGGAGTTCCTGCTCTGGAAGTGGTCACCCAGCTGCTGGGGCTGGCTGGTGCATGGGGTGTCCAGTGGCAAGAAAGAACAATTGATGTTTCCTAGGGCAGCCACAAAAAGCCCCCAAAGCCAGCAGGTTGTCTTGCAGAATAGCAGTGAGCTGGGCAGGGGGGAGACATCACTGGTGATTCCACCAGTGAGAGAGGATGAAATAACCCTGGAGGACTGAGATCATCCTCCTTACAGAGCCCTGTGGGCTGAGGACTGGTGGACAATGGGGGCAAACAGGGGAGGAAGGGCTGTGACTGGTGATGTAGGGAAGAGCAGAGCTGGGTCAGCCACTGGAAAGGTCTGGGGCTCTGCCCTTCTGTAGAACCCAACAGCTCCCCCTGCACCCTCACTCTCCCTCTTTTTCCCATTGTTCCCCATCCCTTCCTTGCCTGGGCACTGAGCAGGCAGCTATGACCAGCAGCTGTCACAGTCCTGGGTGTCACAGCTGTCACAGTCCTGGGTGGTGTGCTTGGGCTTTTGTCAGCCACCAAAGTCTCTGAACACAAAAAGGAGCTGGAGGAGTCCAAGGGATTTCTTCCCCAGCCTCTTTCCTGTGTGTCCCTCTGCTGTCCCTGGCACCAGACCTGGTGCTCTTGCACACAGATCCCAGGTACCAACAGGACTGTGGGGACACAGAGGTGACATCTCCCTGTCCCACCCTCTGCCTGGGGTGGCAGTGCCAGCTCTCCATCTTTCCTTTAAGGAAGGCACAGGAAGCCAGGACATTGCTGCCATGGCTGTTTTATCCACCTTCTCCAGGCTATTTCTCTCCCTGCAAGGAGAGATGGGGATGATTTTCTTTGGCCTCCTTCAAAGGAGGGAAGTGCCAGCTCCCAGCACCAGGGATGTTTTCTCATCCAGCTTGGTCCATCTTGGCAGATCACAGCTCCCCTCTGCGACTCAGTCTCCCCATCTGTTCACAGGGGGAGTGATGCTCTCTCTGACAACAGCAAGGGGCTGATGCTGAGAAATGCTGTCTCAGACATCGCCAGAATTAGCACAGTCCTACAGATTGAATTATTCCTCTTTCTCTTCTGCTCTGGTAACAACACTCGGTGCCTTTACTCCTGGAATACACGAACGAAACACTCATTTCTCTCGGTGTGAAGGCTCCAGGCTCTGCTGAGTGGTCCTGACTGCGAGAGCCAAGAGCTCAGCCTGGGCCCAGATGGGCCTGGCAAAGCCTGAGCAGGGCCAGCAAAGCCCCACGTGGGTGCAGCTCAGATGGGCCCAATTTCAGAGATTTTCCCACATTCAGCACTGCTGGGACACAGGTTCTTTATAGGCTCAAGGAGGTTTGTCTGCTCTGGGAGAGCTCAAAGTGCTCCAGTAGCAAAAGACCTGGAATCCCAGAATTCAGGAGATGCTGCAAAGTTTCTTGGGTTGAGGATGGAGGGGACATTTAATTGTGGTGTTAACTGGAGCCTTCACTTTCAATTTGGCATTTCATTTGACTGACTGAGATATAGAATAACTGTTCAGACTCATTCCAAGATAAACAACTCAGTGGCTTTACACACATTCTCTGATCATTTCATCTTTATGCTGTGTGGAGGGGTAATTACACAGCTTTTACTTAAGCTTTGTGGGGAGTTGTGTTTGGACAGAACTTGGAAGCCAGCTGTAGCCGAAATTGGTACCTCCAAAATTATTTCCACAAGTTGAAACTACATATAACCAACTCATTAGCAAAAAACTAAAGTGAATCCAGCTGCTTTTGCATTTGAAATTGATCTTTTAATCAAGGGAAATATGCATTGGACAGAAGGTGCTGGACTGGTTGTTTTGGGTTACTGTGTCCTTTGAGGTTTAGAAACAGTAGATCTCATCAGCTCTGCTAATTCTCCTCTAGGCACTGGGTGGAGAAAACAACGTCTCTCGTTTTGGGAACCTCCAGCCAATTTTTCAGTCTTGGATGTCCTAATCTTTAAACTGGGTTAAGTGCAAGAAAGAAAATGTTCCCTTTGCAGTGACAAATTGTGCTATGAGGATCCTGATCCAATAACAAGTTGCAGCCTAAGAAACCGAGGAGTTTGGTTGTTGGCTGCAAAATCAGGAGTCAGGTTTGCAAGAGAAGTGTAAAACCCAAGAAATTAAAAGGCAGCCAATATCAGTCTCCTGTTCCAAGTGTAATTTAGGATATATCTTTTTTCTGATGACTCCTTCTGCATTGGAAAGATAAAGACCCACCTCAGCCCTGTTCTGAGGCTTGCTTGGTGCCTCTTAATCAAGATTTTATCTCCAGTTTCCTGCCCCCCATTTATGTGAGGAGCAGATCTCAATGTCCTGCTGAATGCATATACAACAACAGCAGCTCTCAAGACCCCACTCATTTCCCTTCTTCTTGGGGTCCCTGATCTGCTCCTACCTTTTCATGGCTCTTGAAGTTTTCCAGACTCCCCTGGGGACCCAGCTGGCCTTTGCTCAGCAGCGTGGTGGTGACAGGCAGGGAAGGCTGGTGGCACTGGGCACCTCCTCAGCTGCCACCTCCCTCCCAGCACAGCTGTTTTCCTTCTGCAGCTCAACGTTTTGTGGGATGGACTCTGAGCCACAGAGGCTCTGGGAGCCCAGTCCTATCAGGCACTTCATATCTGCTGTCCCATTTCCATTTCTCAGAGCCACATCTGGCATTTTTAGTGGCCTTTAGAGCTACTTTCTTTCTTAGTCCTCCCTTCTTCTCCTTCCCTTCTAAATTTTGAGGGCTGACTTCAGAGTCCTCGTTTCAAAGAGGTTCTTTTGCATAAAGAACCAAAATATGCAATGCATAGAAAATCAAGTGTAATACAAGCAATAATTAAAAATCCATTGCTTTTATCCAGCCAAGCCCTGGATTTGCACTGAAGATTGGCAAAAGCTGCCTTTTATCCCTTCTTCTTTGTACTTTGGGAATACCTCACCACACAGATACTCTGCTGAATTGGGTCTGGACAATCATCTCCTGGCTAATTGCTATGGCAGGGGCAGGGCTGTTGTGTGACACTTCTGGAGGTGGCCAGGGTGATGGCCCAGCATGGCAAGGGACTCCTGGGTGAGATATCCTACCACAGCACTGGGTGAGAAACACCTCCAGCACTGCCATAGAATCATGGAATTGTTTGGGTGGGAAGGGGCCTGAAAGCTCATCCTGTTCCATCCCCTGCCATGGGCACCTTCCCTAGGCCAAAGCTCCAAGCCCCATCCAGCCTGGCCAGAGAGATGCACATGGGGTTGAGAGCTCCACCTGAAATCGTCTTTTGCTGGAGGTGGGCTCATCCCCGTGATGTGGTTTTGTGGGAGCCACCCTCAGACTCAGACCCCTCTCCAAGGAGATGCTCACACAGCAAATTCCTATTTTTGACAACAAAGCTGTTTAGACACTAAAAATGTCCAGGAAATTTATTGCATATATATGAGAGCAGCAGTGAAGACAAATTCGTGGTGCTCATCACACCGTCCTGCAGCTTTCACAACCTCACCCTTGGGGTGAGCTCTTGGGGACCAAGCTGTGCTTCTCTCTGTCCTAATTCCCAAAGTCCTGGGCCTATAAAAGAATCCCAGCTTCTGCTTGCTTTTTTTTTTTTTTATTTTTAAAGCAGCATTTCTTACACTTAGCTCAAAATGTTGTTGCCTGAAAGCAGCAGCCAAGAGACGAGAGCATCACATTTTTTTCAGAGAACATCACCAGTTCTGAGATTCTGCATCTTGTTTCATGATTTTGCAGCCACTGCCAATAGTGTGAAATCACTTCCCTCCTACCTGTCTCAGGGTCCTGGAGGAAGAAGCCAGAGGTCCAGGAAAACTCAGGGCTCCTGGAGGGCCCTGACCACACGTGGTAGAGCTGGGAGGGAGCCCTGGAGCTGCCTGGGTGCAGAACTACGGCCCAGTGGGATTTGTTCCCACTGCCCAGGGCTATTGGGTGCATCCTCACACTGTCACGTGCCAGCAGGAGAGTGAAATGTCCAGAGCAGTCACCCACCAAGCACCCTTGGACAGACCTGGTAGTGCCCACGACATCAGGGATCTCACAGCTCCCTTCAGGGCATGAAGGCTCTGTCTGGGCTTGGAGGGCAGTGCTCATTGATAGATACAAACTAAATTATCATTTCCCTCAGGCACTGGATGGCCTGGGCATCCCAGCTCCCTGCTTGACCTCCACACACAAATTTGGGATGAGGGGCTGAGCTCGGGGTGAGAGGTCCTTGCTGAGAATCTGCCTGTGCAGTGACAGAGTCCACACCAGGGTGCAGCCTCAGGCTGAAAGCCAAGCTCAGTTTGGATTTTTTCTGAGCAGAAAGGTTTGATATTGGCTGTTGGGGACGCTGCTGGAGGATGTGAGGAAAACCCTCTCTGAGCAGAGCGGATGACTCGCACTCCTTCACCTTCCTTGGACAGCAGCTGCATCTCCTCCACACCAGGGCAGAACCTGAAGAAGGAAAAATCTTTCAGTGAGAAAGCTCTGTGCTTTCCAGCCTCCCTCCCTGAGATTTCCAGCCCTGCCATGCTCCCCCTTCCCCTGCAGCTCCTGCTCATGGTGGATACCCAGGGGAGCTGTCAGTAGTGGTCCATGGTGGAGCTGCTGTGGTTGCTCACCCCCCACTCTGAGCTGAGGACAGCTGGGCCAGAGAGCTGAAAGCAGCTCTGCATTTACTGGAAGCTGTGGTTTGTTCCCAAAGGCCGTGATTCACTGCCAGAGCCGGGGCAGTCCAGCAGCACAGACACCCAGAGGGAGGCACAGCTCCAGCTCCAGGATCTGGCCCAGGAGGGTGTGGGGAGCTCAGCCAGCCTGCTGGGAGGTTCTGGCTGCTCCCAGCTCCCAGGGACAGAGGTGTGATAGGACAAGTTTCCCTGGCTCTGCTGGAAAAGGCGTAATCCTATCACTGGAACCTGAAATGTAGCAGGTTTGGCTTAGAACCAGCTGGGCACTGGGGGGTGTAGGTATCTGGGAGAGCAGGGAAACCGCCCGAGGCTTTGGGTGATGCCCACACGGGAGTGCCAAGGTCAGGGTGGGCTGATCTGGGGGGTGTGCTGTGCTTTGAGATTTGATCCTACTGGGACTGGTCACATCAGGATAGTGACAGAGCTGGGGGGGACATGGCTGGGCTCTGAGTTGATCCAGGCACTGCTGGAGCTGTGGGATCACCTGTTCCCACCCCTGTAACCTCCATCTGGATGGACATGCCCAGTGACCCTCATTTTGGCACTGTCAGTTTGGGCTGAGGATAACCTGGCATGGCCAGGCTGCCCCATGGAGGCATCATTCCCACTTCTAACAATTTGAGCACGTAAAGCTCTTTTCTACCTTATTTTCTACCTTATTTTCTACCTCAGCTTCTTGTGGGGTTGCTTGTGTCCCTGGGGCTGCTTTTAGACGTGTCCACATCCCTCTGCAGTCCTCAAGGACTTCAGGATGCCTCCAAGGTCCTGAGAGATGTGTCAAGGCAGGCTGAACCCACATCAAGGCTGAGCCCACACCAAGGCAGCAGCATTTCCCCAGGCCTTGTTTGGAGCCCAGAACATCTTCAAATTCTCCAGGTCCCTCCAGAACCTTCTCTGGCAAAGCCCAAAGCACAAATCCCATTTTTGTGTTATTCTCTTGCCATTTGCTGGACCAGCTGCGGCTTCTCCCACCACTGAATGACTCCCAAAGCCCTGGGGACTCCATGTTTTGGTGTGTGGGGACCAGTCAATTTTGGCAACATGAATTTGTTCTCCTCAGCCTCATAATCACCCTCACCCACATCCATTAAAGATTTACTGGCTATTAGAGATGATTGCAAACATCCAGAGGTTTTTGCCAGATGCTTCGCCTGGCCAGAGTTGTTTGTGTTTTGCAGGCACTGGTGAATGATCACTACACAGAGTCACCATCTCACCATTGGGGTAGAAAAACCAAACCCTGAACACAGATGGAGCAGGATGGTTGGCAGTGGGACGCACACATCCACCCTCCTCCTGCTTTTGGGCTCTCTCCTGGTGGCTTTGGGAGAGGTTTGCATCACCAGGTGTGGAACCACGTCCTCATACCGCAGTGGAGGAGAGCCAAAGTGTTTTGGGAGCAGAGATGCCCAAAGAAGAGGCTTCTCATGCCCTGGTGCTCTCTGGGGAGGCAGGAGTGGCTGCAGCTCCAGGTCACCACGTGTGTGCTGAGCTTCCAGGTTAGGAAAGTGCCAGCTGCTCTCAGAGCTGGGCCAAGCAGGAAAGACACCACATGGTGAGAAAATCCTTGCCTGTCTCTCAGTGGGGTGGTCCTAGCTGTGCTTGAGTGCCCTGCAGAGCAGAGTAACAGCCAGGAGTGCTCCAGTGACAGCCATGACCTCTCATGAGTATCATCCAGCTCAGAATCCAGCTCAGAGCACACAGGATACTCACAGAGGTGTGGGTGGGAGGACCCAGTAACCATCAGGAACATCCATCCTGGACTCCTTCTCATCTCTGGAGCTCCTGTGCCCTCCTCTCCTTGCAGCACACGGCCCAGGGAACCCCAGCCACTCACACCCCGCTGGGCTGTCCCAGTGCCAGCTCCAGACTGGGGCAGCTGGTGGTGATGGAGGCAGGGCAGCCCTGACCTGTGCTCAGTGGTTGCCAGAGAGGTTCCAGGTGGAGGTTTGGGATGCAGCCACCCATGTGAGAGGTGGCTAAAAGGTGTCTGCTGCCATTGGTGCCTCTCCTGCCCTGGGAACTCTTCAAAAGTGACACCTGTAGAAAAGCCACCACTGTCCTCATCAAACTGTCCCTCACCCTGAGCAGACAAACATGGGTGAGATACCAGGAGGAGATTTTCCTCCTCAGCTTCTTTTAAATCAGGTCCCCAAGGCAGAGCCTGAGGCCAGGATTCCACGTCACAACCACCTGGCCCGTCCCCTCCAACCACGTTTCCCACTCCCTCTTGTCCCAGGTATTGCTGGCACTTCTCAGGTTTCTTCCACAGCTCAAATCTCTTGCAGACCAACCAGCCAGAGGTGCTGGGAAGAGACACACACAGGGTCCTCCAGATCCCTCTGGAGCGCTGGAAAGAGGCTTTATGGTAGGATGCAGGTGTCAGGCTGGAAATACTGTGCTGATGGAGTTTGCTGGGCTACTTTGGTGCAGGACAGGGGCTCCAGCACCAACAAACACCAATGTCCTTGCCAGATGTGCTCTTCTGGCTCACTGTTGTGATTTTAAGGCAGTAACTAAAAACTTACTAGAAAACTTACTTATTTCTTGCTGTGAGATATGGATTAGAGCAAGAGCAAAACAGGCTTAAAACTTAAAAGGAATAAAGAAAGTTTATTAACAAAGCTACAAGAATAAGAACACCAGAATAAACTTCCAGAAAACCCTTTTATCCCCTACTACCCACTATTTCCTTGTTCACATGACAATATAGAGACAAAAAATTTTGGAACTTTGATGTTTAAAACAGTCCAAATTCCTGCTAAAGTCTTCTCATCAGTCTTTGTAGAGAAACAGAAGTCTTCTTCTGCTAATCTATGGAGTTTTTCACAAGAAAACTATTTCTGTTATAGTTTTCCATTTCTCTGATGCCAGCTGCCTGGAAATCTGCCATCAGTTCACTCCTCCCATTTCACATCACTCTGAGGTGTGTATGGGTCATGAGTCTAGGGATATCATTTTTTAAGGATGAGTTATTCAAAGGCAAAAGTTCTCTTCATCTGTTTTTGTGAGCTTCTCTGGAAAACAGTTTTCTCATTGCCCAAAATCCACACTTTGAACACTCTATTCCTCCCAATATACTCTGTCATGAATTAAAGGAGTTTTTTTCAGAACACTGTTGTCCATCTCTATAGCTTTAACAGAAAAATATTTCAGCTTATAAAGCATCTCCTTATTCTCTCTTCCTCATCTAAAACTTAACTCTTTTCTTCACTGTCTTCTTCATGTTGATTGTCTCTCTCTCTCTCTCTCTGGGAAAAAAGAGTAATCTGTATGTTTTATCCAGGTAGTAAAAGAATTAAAGTCTTGGAAAAGCTGCAGATGTTCATGGTGTCAGGTTTCAGTCCAGCAGCAGAAATTACAAACTAAACCAGGCTGGCCAGCTCTGCTTCTTCTCTCCCGTCCTCTGCGGCCTTGTCCAGCCTGGAGGGGGAGAGGAGGCCGAGACAGAGCCTGTTACCTCCTTAAAAGCCAGAAACCCAAAGAGAACAAGAGAGCCCTGGCTTTACATCTTAAGGTGGTGTTCACAAGTTGATCATACTTTTCAAAGGTCAAAACTGCTGTCAATTCTTAGAAATGACCGATAATTAGTCAAGAAAAAAAACTCCCATCAGTCACCAGCAGCTTCAACTTCCTCAGCTCTCAAAACTATCTTAAAAGTGAAGTCACCCCATGACACTCACCTGAAAGACCAGAGCAGTTTTTCATGCCTTTACTTGCCAGCTGGGTTTTGACAAGCAATCAGTCTGGGATTTGGGGATCAGGACAATTTCTCTGGGGATGTTGATAGGACCAGTCTCTCCATTCTAACCATTGTAGGAACGAGATGTAATGTCCAGCCAAATACCAGCTTTGACTGATGGTGGTTGACCTCTGTCCCTCCCAAGGCCACCACTCTTATGGTGACAGACCTACCAGTGGCCACAAACCCACATTTGTTACCATTCTGTGATTCTATGAAGAAGGAACTAACCTTTCACTTCCAGGATCAGAGGTGACAAAGGCTCTACGAGCAGAGCTCCTTCTGCAGCACTTCACACTTTGTGTGAGTACCCAGGGATCCCCTTGTCCCAGCCCTGAGCTGTGCCTGACCTCGCCCTTGCAGAACCCTGATACCACTTTGCATTTCTTAGGTTCTCATTCCTGAGCAGCTTTGAACACCAACATCTGACTTTTCTCACACAGCAGCCTCCAAGACACTGAAAGATCTGAAGGGAAGATACAGCCAGGAGAAAGGAGCAGGAATCCAAATCCCCTGAGATCAAAGCACTTTTGTCTAGAGACTTTCAATTAGATCAGGACATGATCTGGCTGCTTTTTCTTGCTGTGTTCATCGTGCAGATGAACTTCATGTCAGCTTGGCCTCCTTTCTCCCTGCCACATTGGCTCCAGCTTCTTTTCATTAGTAATGGTCTGTCTTCATTAGTGAATTAATTTCCAAGGAATTGCACTGAAATAAACTCTCCAGAGCAAAGACCAGCAAAGCCACATCTTGGCACTGGCTGGACAACAGCGAGTGTTTTGTGGACAGAAAGACTAATCACAGAACTGCTAAAAACCTCCACGTTTTATTCAAACCAGGCCTAGAGTCTTTGAAGCTTTTTCAAACAAAACAAGAGATGTTTGGTGAGTGTTTGGTTTGGATTGACCTCTGGATCTTGGAAAGCAGCCCTCATCCCTCTCAGGGACAGACCCCAAGGCAAAGGTAAAAATCCATTAAAGCAATGAATGCTCTGTTCTCCAGGTGCTTTTAGACATGTCCAGATGTCTGAAATGGTCACAGAGCCTTTGTCCACCCAGGGCTGGACACCTCCAGAGCAGGGCCTGGGCTGAGCAGGGCTCCTTGGGCCACAACAGAGAGGGTTGCGGAGGTCTGGACACATCAACATGTGGCAGAAGAAGTTTAATGAGGAATGAGGACAAAAGGGAAAGTTGGATGGATGGTGTTTTCAGAGTGATGGCCAGGGGCCATTACAAAGGGACAGAACAAGGGGGAATGACTTCCCACTGCCACAGGGCAGGGTTAGATTGGATATTGGGAAGAAATTCCTCCATGTCAGGGTGGTGAGGCCCTGGCACAGGTGGCCCAGAGCAGCTGTGGCTGCTCCACACTTGGAAGTATCCAAGGCCAGGTTGGATGGGGCTTGGAGCAACCTGGGATACTGGAAGGTGTCCCTGCCCATGGCAGTGGTGGGAGGAGATCCCTTCCATACCAAACCATTCTAGGATCCTATGATCTCCATGAGAAAAAGGGCCTCAGTGTTTGCTCCATCCTCAGACTCTCCTGGAGACAGCATCTTGCCCTAGGGAGCTGCTCCCTGTCTCCCTGTGCAGCCCCTGGGGACAATCTTGGCCTCCGCCTCCACCCATCACTTCTCCCCTTCCCCTGGGGAGCAAACAGCTCTATCAATAATTGCTATTTTGCCTCTCGGCATTATCTTCCAAAGCCTCAAAGGCAATTTTGTTCTGCACTGCAGTTCCTGCCCATCCCATCTCATGATGAGGCTGGATGGTCTTTGGTTCTTTCTCACAGACTTGGCAGCCAGGAGGGCTTGGGTCAATGCCCATCTCTGTGGGGAAGGTGCAAAAACCACCATCCAGCGAGGGCAAGGGAACATCTACCAATTATAGCCAGGCTCAAACTCCCACAGGCAGAGGAAACAAACCCAGAGTGGATGAGGATGGGGGTGATGATTGCCATGAATGTTTTAGTCCCAGCTGTTAATAAAAATAACAGCAGTAATAAAATTGCAATGATGCTGGTAATTGCTCTGGTGCTGATGAGAATAATAAGATTATTTATTAACTATGAGCCATTATCAGCATTTTCAAGTGCTTCTGCCTCCCAGACCATCCCAAACTCCAGCCCTATCATATTTATGCAAAATGAGACAATGATAAAAGATTTTCTTTATGGCATAACCAAGAATAATATTGGGAACAGCAATGTCTGTCCTTGTCCCTCTGCTAACTGTCCTCCCACCATGTGGCAGGGGTTGAAAATCAGGTGGGATCTTGCATTTCCACCCTTTACAGAATCAATTAGGTTGGAAAAGGCCTCTGAGACCATCAGTTCCAACCTGTAATTGATCCCTACCTTGTTACTCAGCTCAGAGCACTGAGTGCCACATCCAGACATTCCCTGGACACCTTAAAGGAAAATTAAGTGTAAAAGGAATTGAAGTTGGACTTGTGGCCTTTGGAGCAGCTGAGCCCCATGAGAGCTCCATGGTCAGACCCAGTGGATGGATGGACCTGGTAGGCTGGAGGAACCTGGAGCAATTTTATAGCTTCTGTCATTCTCCATGTGGGGCTGATGGAGACAGTGGACACAGGTCCCTTGGAGCGTATTTCCTGCAGCTGCCTCTCCCCTTGGCTTGTTGTTTGTTGTGGTGCTAAAAAATCACTAGAAAACTTACTCATTTCTTGCTGTGAGATATGGATTAGGAGAAGGGCAAAACAGGCTTCAAACTTAAAAGGAATAGTTTATTAACAAAACTACAAGGATAAGAAACCAGAATAAAACCTCCAGAAACCCTTTTTTCCCCACCATCCAACCATTCTTTTGTTTAAATGACAACATAGAGACAAAACCTGGTAGATTTAAACTGTCCCAACTTTGCTATGGTCTTTTCATCAGTCTTTGTAGAGAAAAAGAAGTTCTCTTTTGTCAATCTATGGGGTTTTTCACAAGAAACAAGAATTTTCTCATGGTTTCCTATTTCTCTGATGCCAGCTGCCCAGGAAACTCTGCCATCACTCCTTTCCTCCCATTTCACACTACTCTGAGCTCTGTTCATGGGCCATGATTCAAGGGGTGTCATTTGAAGGATGAGTTATTCAAAGGCAAAAATTCTCTTCATTTGTCTCTGTGATCATCTCTGGAAAACGAAGTCTTCTCTTTGTCTCTTAAGAGCCACAAATCTTCAACAACTCTCACTTCTCTTTTTCTGTCCCAGCATCTCGTAGGATCACAACTACTTCACCGTCTGCTTAGATCCACACTTTGAAACACTCCATCCCCCTCAAAATACTGTTTCATGAATTAAAGGGGTTTTTTCAGAACATTATTGTCCATCTCCATAGCTTTAACAAAAGAATATTTCAGCTTATTAATGCATCTCCTTATTCTCTTCCCATCTGAGGTTCAATTCCTTTCCTCACTAGCTTTGATAGTTTATGTTGTCTCTTTACATGCTGTTCACTCTCTCTCTCTGGAAAAAGGATTAAATCTGCAAGTCTCATCTGGGTAGTGAAAAGGTTAAAATCTGGCTCAAGCTGTAGTAGGTATTTATACAATAGCAATAGTAGGTATTTATGGTGCCGGGTTTCAGCTCAGCTGTGCTTAGAGCTGGGGACACCCCTGGGGAAAAAAGCTTCAGCCACCCCAGAGGATTCCCGGGAACTGCAGCAGATCCTGGCCCAGGCTGGGGCTGGGAGAATCCCTGCAGGCTCCATCCCCTGCCCAGGAACCGCTACAGATCCTGGCCTGGGCCCGGGGTAAATCCCACAGGCCCCATCCCCTGCCCAGGAACCACTACAGATCCCAGCCCATCCTGGGTTCAGGAGAATCCCCACAGGCTCCATCCCCTGCCCAGGAGGAGTCAGCAGAGCTCAGCCCATCCTGGGCTCAAGGGAATCCCCACAGGCCCCATCCCCTGCCTGGGAACCGCCGCAGGCCGAGCCCAGCCCGGGCCGGGCCTCATGGCCTGGGGAGGGGACAGGAGCCAGCTGGAACTCTGTTACCTTTCACAGCTGGAAACCAAAAAGAGACATTCCCAGGCTTAGGTTTTCAAGAGTGGTGTTCACAGGTTGACCTCACTTTTCAATGGTCAAAACCACTGTCAATTCTCAGAAATGGCCAGTTATTGGCCAGAAGAAAAACTCCCATCAGTCTCCAGCAGCCTTAACTTCCTTAGGTGTTCCCCATTTCTTAAATGCCAATCTGTCTCATTGTTTGAAAGAGCAACAAGCTGGAGATGTGAATGTTTTCTGTGGGTTTTTTGGTTCACCCACTTTTCTGTGACCATGTCACAGACAGGCTGGAGGACGTTGTCCAGGCTTGCCCTGGCTGCTTCTGCAGGTGCACCCTCAAACCTTGTGGGGCAAAGAGGAGCAGGATGAGCCAGGTCCTGCTCCCAAACGCTGTCAGGTGCTGCAGCGAGGGGTAGAAATGGATACAGATCATGGATAGACATGCAGGAAGGAGGAACAGATACGGATCATGGAGAGAGATGGATGTGTAGTGAGGAGGGAGGGACTCTGTGCCCAGCTGCAAGCCCTGGGACCATGTTTGGGGACCGTGGTGACACCGCTGCTATTCAGCAGCTTTGTCTGCTGGGCAATGGCTCTCACACAGCTCTGCAGGTCATGGAGAAACCAGAGTGGGAGCATGTCCAGCAAAATCAGTAGAAGACCCCAGAAATCCCCAGGAGTGAGAAATGTGACACAGTTTGCAGGGGTTGCAAAGAGGAAAGGAGCTGGGGCAGGGGGATGGTGCTGCTGTTTCTGGTGTTGCCCCCCAAGCTGTTCAAGCCTAGGGAGGTGGCAGTGGGGTGTCAGAGCTGGAGGGCACATCAGCCCTCCCCAAGGACCTGAAACCAGACATGGGGTGCAGGGGTCAGCACACAGCCCCACCGGAGTCTCTGGCATCCCTCTGCCAACCCCCTTCTCCCTCTGGACCATCCTCACCATTCCCTTCACTTGACCCCCACTTGGCCAGTTCTGTCCCACCACCCCTTGCCCTCCCCATGCCCCAGTTCTCCCTGCCTGTGCCTTTCCCAGGGTCTCCTGCCCTCTCTCCTCCCCACAAGGAATAAATCATCCTCCAAAGCCAGCCTTGGCTCTCAGCGGAAACAGCTGCCCACATTGTCACCTGCTTCCCGTGGGACCTGGCTGCTGCTGGCATGTGGTGCAGCTTTTCCCAGAGCACATTAGGTCAGTTCAGGAAAGCTGTCAGGGACCAATGGCTCTGGACTCACAGGAGTGATGTTCTCTCCTCCAGCCTGTGCCAGTCCAAGCTCCCACCTTGATGCCTTGCATCAAGAGGGGTCTTGAGAAGGGAGAGTGGGTTTGGGTCCTTGGCTGTATAAAAAAGGCCCAAAATACTCAATTTCCATCACAGGTAAAGGCTGCAGACCTCCAGCAGGGAGCAGGACTGTGAATCCAGGTTTGCCAGCCACCTCTGCATGGTCCCTGTGGTTGGGTTAACACCAGCAGCACTGAGAGACCCAGCAAACAGTCAGGAAAACATTCTTTGTTCAATCCCCTGTGGTGGAAAGCAATAACTCCTGGGCTGAGAATCTTCCCAGCCTTCAAAGAAAAGCTTTCTGGAGGGCCAGGGGAAAAATCAATCCAGCAGACTGCACTTCCCGCTTGGAGAGCTCTGGAGAGATGAGCCCAGCCTCGGTGGCTCCCCAGGGGCATCAGGGAGGGAGCAGAGCCTAGCCAGAGCACAGGTCTCCTCCTCCTCCTCCCGCCCCTGGCATCAGCCCATCAAGAAAGAGGGTTTCATCAATCTAAGTACATTAGGAGAGGAACAGGCTGTGCCCAAAGCTTCCCCAGGGGTCCATTAGCACCCACAGATCCTTCCTCCACCCCAGCACATCCCACAGGATGCTTTTGCTGGCGATTTCCTCCCCAGGCACAGGGCAGTTGTCTGGGATCTGGCAGGGTTGTTGCGTGGCAGGAGGAGAGGGTGAGCTGCTGCTCTGGGTGCAGGTGCTTGGATGGGAGCTGGGGTCCAGAGCACATGAACTCCCTCCAAGACATGAGGGCTGGATGCTCAGGCACATTCCAGGTGCTAATGCATTCCCTGGCTCGGCATCAACCCCCAGAGCTCATGGATTGTGTCTGGGGTCTCCGCCATCCCAGGACACAAGCAGGGAAACCAGTCTGTGAACACAATTTTCAGAACCTACTTCCAGGGAATGGAAGGAGGAACATCCTCCTATCAGCACAGGCACTGCCACTCCACCTGGAGCTACACCATCCCCATGGCTAACTCCTTCCTGTGGCTGTTGTCTCTCCCACAGGTACAAGAGTGTGGTGACACCGCGGCGGGCAGCTGTGGCCATCGCCTGCTGTTGGATAGTCTCTTTTCTGGTGGGACTTACCCCCATGTTTGGCTGGAACAACCTCAACAAGATGCAGAGGACTCAGGAGCTGAATGGCAGCCACACAGAGTTTGTCATCACGTGCCAGTTTGAGACAGTCATCAGCATGGAGTACATGGTGTACTTCAACTTCTTCGTCTGGGTTCTGCCTCCCCTGCTGCTGATGTTGCTCATCTACCTGGAGGTCTTCAACCTCATCCGCAAGCAGCTCAACAAGAAGGTGTCCTCCAGCTCCAACGACCCCCAGAAGTACTACGGGAAGGAGCTGAAGATCGCCAAGTCCTTGGCGCTGGTTCTCTTCCTGTTTGCGCTCAGCTGGCTGCCTCTGCACGTCCTCAACTGTATCACCCTGTTCTGCCCGTCCTGCCAGACTCCGCACATCCTCACCTACATCGCCATCTTCCTCACCCACGGCAACTCGGCCATGAACCCCATCGTCTACGCCTTCCGCATCAAGAAGTTCCGGACAGCCTTCCTGCAGATCTGGAACCAGTACTTCTGCTGCAAAACCAACAAAAACGCCACCAGCACCACCATGGCTGAGACAGGCAACTAGGAACTGGGAGAGGGCAGAGGGGGGACCTCTGTGCCCACCCAGTCCCCACCCGGACGCTGTTCCTGCTGTCTCAGGAAGGGGCGGCAAGGACCCAATGGGTTCTGAGTCCAGCAGCTCCCTGCAGTCCCCACAGCCATCCCGGGGGGTTATTTATTCAAAAGCATTGTACTGTTTGGATATCGTAGCCTGCAGTGTTCCTTTCTGGTTTAGGAATTTTTCTCCCTGTTTGTTTTTGTTTTTCATTTTTTTAAGCATTGCCAAGTATTTAAGGAAAAATTGTACAGACAAACGCGCAGTTTATCTTCATGCAAATAAAGCCTAGTGATCCAAACCACCCAGAAGGTGCCCTGCCATTGATGGGAACCCTGAGCTCCATGGTGCTGGTGGTGCTGGGGGCACCTCACACTCTGTCCATGGTGCCATGGGGGTACCTGGGCACTGGGACAAAGGGGTTCCCTTTGGGAGTGAAGATGTTGAGAACCAGAAGAGTCCAGAGCACTGGGATTTATGAAGAAGTTAAGTTTGAAAGTCCTTTCTTTACCCTCTGTAACCAGGAAGAGGCTGAGATGTGGGAAGAGATAGGAAAAGTCTTCCCATGGCATTGCCAGCACCCACAGGGTGGTGAAACCACCACCCCAGGAGCAGAGGGTCAGTCTCCAGCTCTCAGCACTACCAGAGAGGTGGGCAGAGGTGGGTATTGCTGAAACCCCTAAGCACAATCCCAGAGAACTCTGCAGAAACCTCTTTTGCTTCCCTGATGGTTCCCTATGGGTCCCAGCAGCACCCACTACCCCTGCAAGCTGCCCCCAGGAAGGGTGTCTTCTCCAGTGGCCTTCCTCTCCTTTATTCTAGTTTTGAGTCATTTTCCCTCCTTTCTCCTGGCTGTTTCATGTGAAAAGCATTGGCAAATTTCTCCCAGGCTGTTCATCTCACACCTCCCATGTTCCTCCCTACCACCCTCCCTCTGCAGCCAAACTCTTTTGACCCAAACGTTGTGGGTTAATGCAGACACCTCCCCAGCCTGGGGGGCAGAGGGGAACCCGAACCCCTCTGGGAGCAAGTGGGGGAGAACTACAGGCTCTCTATGGCTGCTGATGCTGCCACTGCATTTCGCCAGCCCTGAAGTTCAGCTGTGGGTAGATTGGAGGAGGGGGTGGCTGGAGATGGACCATCCCTCATCCAGCTCTGGTCCCTGTGGATGCTGGAAGTGCCATTCCCTGCTCTGCAGCAAGATCTCCAGGGCTGAATTGGTGGTGGGAAAAGTTAATTTGAGTTGATTTGCATTCTTTTCTTATCAGTGTTCCTCGTTCACCAAGCTCCCATTGACAACACAGGTCTGGCGACCCAGCCCCTGCCCCAGCAGGGTCGTGCCTCTCAGAAGGGATGTGAGCAGCAGGCAGAGTGACTGCAGCAAGTTCCCAGAGACTGAGGGTGCAGAGAGAAAGAGGACATTGCACGGGTGAGATTGATGGGTGATTTTTAGCAATGCTGGGACTGTGCAGCACAGGCACTGGGGCAACAGGGTGTCCCTTCTCCCACTGCTGCAGCAAGCTCTGTTTAGCTCAGAGGGATGAGGAGGGCAGCAAGGAAGGCAGGAGATGAAAGGCTCAGCCACCCACATTTTGCAGGGACCTTGATGTATTTCCAGGCTCCTGGCTCAGACCACACAGGGAAAAACAGGAGCAGAGCAGAAAAACAATGACAAGGAGAGGAGAAAATCCTTCCCTCAGTACTCATCACAGTAGAGGAGTCCTGAGCACCCTCCCAGCCCTCCCATGGTGGGAATGCTGCTGTGCTGGTGCTGAGCCCTTGGGAACCACAGACTTCAGCCCACATCACCCTCCCAGACATCACCAGTGACCTGGGGCCAGAGCTGAACCTCTCCCATGAGGCATCCCATGTCCCCTGGCTCCTCTGCCCCTGTGCCTTCTCCTGGAGAGGGCAGAGGGAAGCGCCTCAGGTCTCATGGAGCACCAATATCAGTAGTGCCTGAGGATGTTGCAACCCCAAGTTAGTGTAGAGAACACCCCAGGCTGTGGTCCCTTGGCACAGCAATACCTTGCATTCAGATTTGTGCTGCTGTTTGCCCAGCTCAGACTCCCATTTGCATCTTATTTCTGCTGCTTTTCTGGAACTGACGTTTTGGCCTGATCCTTGCTAAGGTGCCCAGGAAACTGGTGACTGGGATGCTCATAAATTAAAGGGCATGTGAATGGTTACTTCATTAAAAATAACATCCAGTGGATTTTTCCACTCTGTGCTCTCCAGACCTTTCCCGGGGAGCCCCCACTGAAAGTGGACGTTGTCGCCCACCTCAGTCCCCTGTGGGGTTACAAATGCAGTCTGTGCTCTGTAGGACTGAAATAAGGGCCTGGAAAGGGCAGTGTGAAGCATGACAGAGTCCTGGAGATCAGCCCACAGCCTGCTTCCAGACCTGGCCCTGAAAGAATCCCACTGGCCAAGGCCATGTGCCCAGGTGCCAGGAAGACCAAGGGGGACAGGACACCCCAAGCAGTAACAGGTGTGAGCATACCAAGGAAAACAAGCTCTCCACTTGCCAGCTGGGACTGCAGCCTCCGCTCTGTGGCATTACCACCAGTACCAACCACCTCAAAAATCCAGCCTGACCAGCAGTGGGATAAAATTAATCCGACAATGCCCTCCGATGGTGGAAACAACCCTGGTGTGGACAGGTGCTGCACCAGTGGTGAGCCCCTTGGAACAGCAGCACTCCCTGGACTTCAGCTTGGGCTGAAAGTGCCTGGGGACAGACAGGGACAAAGCAGAGGGGCTGCAGGGGACATGGTGCAGAGAGGGATCCGATTAATCATGGGCACTGCCTTCTGTGGCACCAAGGAGGGGATGGGCTCCAGTCTGTGGATGCCAGGCTGGATTTGCATCGACACTGGCAATGCCAGGACATGGACAGGATGTGGGGCTGGCCCCATGACAGAGCTGCCATGCAGCGGGGAGAGCTCCTACCCTCGTGCTGCTGATGGAGAGATCGCCCCCGTGCCTCTGACTCCAGGTAACCACGTGTTCCATGGGTCCCTCTGGACTCTGCTAACACCCAGTGTCCAACCTGGGCTGGCCCAGAGCTCAAGTGATAACTCACCCTGCACACCAGCCCACAGGGAGGAGTCCCCTCCTCTGGATAATGCATCAACAGGTCCTGTACCCACCATGAGGAGGTGACAGCTCCTGCTGGATCCACTGCCCCACTGGCATGGATAAAGAACCTGTGCTTCAATAAAGAGGCATTAAGATGCCCCAACATTGATGTGGCATTTCTTTTTCCCTAGCCAGAATCATTCCCCTGCTCCAGAAGGAAATCTTCCTGCATTCTCTTTCTCCTGTTGGGCTCCTCCTAGTTCAGTAATCTCTATATGTGTTTCACAAAGCTGGTCCTTCCTTTCCAAGCTCAAAACCCATCTTCTCCACCCTTGGTTGGGTGGGATCCTATGTGACCCCACAGCAGCCCTGGCACCTCTCCCCATCCCCCCGCCCAAGCCAACCCCACAATAAGCAGGACAGAGCGGTTTGGTGACTTTTATTAGACCAAAGCCCCTCAGCTGGGTTTGTTTCATTGTCACAGGCAATGACGGGTTCAGAGAGGGCCCTGCCATGGCAGGTGAGGTGCAGCCCCCAAAGCACTGCCAGGGAGGGACAGCCCAGCAGAGTGCAGAGACTATGGCCAGGGGCATCAGCACCTGCCCCACCACTGCCTGGCACCTGCAGGATCCATCTGGGAAAAGGAACGAGATCTGAATCCTGGAAGAGCACCAAGAGAGCCCTAGTCAGGGATGGGTGGGAAATATGTCCCAGCCACACTTACAGCCCTCCCTCCACCTCACCAAGGGACAGGTTTTCCTCAGGTTCATCATCCCACCCCACTCACGCATCTCCAGCCACGGGACAAGGAAGACCTAAGCTGGGACTCCATCAGCTGGTGACACGGGCTAACCCAGGACACTCAGCCCACTCCAGCCCCCTAAAGTGATCCACCTTCCCTCCATTCTGGTGCTCCAACCCAGACCTACCTTGCTCTTTGTCTTGTCCTTTGATCTGTCCTCACTTGGGCACTGCAGGAGAGCAGAGGAGACAAAAAAATCCCTGAACTCCCAAAAGTGCCTGTGTGCTCACCCCAATGTGCACCTCCCCATCCCAACCCTGCACACCCATTCCTGCACACACCTGCTCCAAGCAATCCCCCACACCACCATCAATGTGTGCTCCTGCCCAATGTCCCCTGGGATCCCAGCCTGGTGGCTCCCAGGTGCTCTGTATCCCCAGCACACTGCCCAGCTCATCCTCCTTGGCCAGCTGGGCTGATCCCCCAGCATGGGCAGCAGGGCAGGGGGGATTCTGCCCCTGTGCCCCACTCAGGTGAGACCCCACCTGCAGAGCTGCCTCCAGCCCTGGGCTTCCAGCACAGGAAGGACGTGGAGCTGCTGGAGCGAGTCCAGGGGAGGCCACGGAGCTGCTCCGAGGGCTGGAGCCCCTCTGCTCTGGAGCCAGGCTGGGAGAGCTGGGGCTGTTCACCTGGAGAAGGCTCTGAGGGGTCCTTAGAGTCCCCTCCAGTGCTTGAAGGGGCTCCAGGAGAGCTGGGGAGGGACTTGGGACAAGGGTCTGGAGAGACAGGACGAGGAGGAATGGCTTCCCACTGCCAGAGGGCAGGGACAGATGGGCTATAGATAGCTATATGATGGCTTCCCCAGGTATGGGGAAGGAATTGTTCCCTGTGAAGGCAGAAAGACCCTGGCACAGGTTGCCCAGAGAAGCTGTGGCTGCCCCATGCCCAAATGTCCAAGGCCAGGTTGGATGGGGCTTGGAGCAGCCTGGGATTCTGGAAAGTGTCCCAGCCTGCGGCAGGGGGTGGGACTGGGTGAGCTTTGAGTTCACTTCCCACACAGACCATCGATCTGTGACTGCACAGAGCCCCTGCACAGCTGAGGATGTGCCTGTGGGACCACGGGACTGGGGCCACACTTCTGCTCCTGGAGGGTTGAGCAGCAGCTCCCACAGAGCTGAGCACTGACTCTGTGCCACACCAACAGCCCTGGAGCTTCCACAGCTTCCACAGCTGGGGTTGCCCAACTGGAGCCCTGCCTGCGTGGGAAGTGGGGCAGAGCATGTCTGGTGGCAGGAGTGTGATTGGAAAGCCATGGGAGGGGAAATAGAAGTGTGTAGGGACACCTGGCCAGCAGAGGAACATGCAGAGGGTTTGTGGGCAGTGATGCTCCCATGGGCCGAGGAGGGGCTGTGGGGAGCAACATGGGGCAGGTCTGTTCTGGATGCTTTGCTGAGGCAGGGAAATGTGAGTGGGAAGTGTGGGAAGAATCCCAAGACATGAATCAGAGCAGCCCAGGTGCAGGAGAGGAGGTTCACACACTCCCCATGCTTGGGACAAGAGCAGGGGCAGCCAGTGCTGGGCCAGGCCTCCAGCAGCTCCTCTGGCTCTGCCATCTCCGGCTTCCTCCAGAAACCTCCCTATTTTTTTCCCCATGAATGAGGAACGGTGATTTCAAGATGCTTCAAGACCATAAACCAAGAAGCCTAAAGGTGCAGCTCCACAGGGCTGCCCGATGTCCTCAGACTCCCTCACAACCAGGATCAACACAAAACGGGGACAAACCAAAGCACTGGGAAAGTGAGACCTGGAAAAGGCAGGCAAGGGCTCCTGCTCCTCCTTCCCCTCAGCCAATCTCACCTTTCACATCCAGTCTGCAGTCTACTGAGGCTTCCCCCAGGGGGTTCACAGCCTTGCAGGTGTAGACACCCCCGTCGAAAGGGCCAGGCTTGCGGATTTCCAGAGAGCACACACCCTGATCAATCAGTGCTATGTATTTGGGATCTTCCCGGATCTCCATCTGATTTTTCAACCAGATTATTTTGGGCTGAAATTTTAAAGCAGGGAAATAAATGAGAAATCCAACTGGCCCCCAAATGCCACCTCTCTCTGCCTCTGCCCTGGCCCTGCCTGAATCCTGTGGCCATGGTGGGATTCACAGTCAGAAGCATTTTGAAGATCCAAAACTCCCACCTGTGAGCCCTAACCACTGCTCCACCCTTCCTCCCCCAGCCCAGAGGAAACAGGGCAGGGCTTGATTTGAGAGCAGTCTCCCACCTACCTGCAGAAACACCCCAAACGTGCCCCAGTTTCACTCAGAGGGCAGTTGCAGCCCCTTAACCTCACCCAACCCTAATCCAACAGCACCAACATCTCCCAGACACCTCCAGCCATCTGGCAAAAAGCCCCCCTGGTGTCCCCAGGCCAAGGTTGTGCTGTCCATGGAGCCACCAACCTGGGGGAAGCCCCGGACAGAGCAGAAGAGGTGAGTGCTGTAGCCCCGGGTGGTCGTTCGGTCTGTCAGGGGCTGTGTGAATTTTGGAGGCTCCATCATGTCCCGCTGGGGGATCTTCTCTGGCTGGTAAGTGGTTTCTAAGGAAATAATTCATTCTAGCTGAGGCAGAGCTCAGGCTGCCAGGCTGACCAACACAGGAATTCAGCACAAGATAACCCAAACCACTTCTGCTCCCTCCTGTAAGAGGCCAGATGTCAGCTGGCCTGACCCAAGGACTTGGCCCTCAGCTCAGAACAGCCCTGCACAGAACAGGGGGGATGCCAATCCCCAAACCCACTGTGACACATCCTGTGTGCAGCAGGTGAGAGCCAGGCCAGGCACACTCTGGATCTCCCACTCCATCACCAAATCCCAGTCCACAGAAATGAGAGTCAGAGGGAAGCTTTGCAGATGGCAGAGACCCTACATCATTGTGTGCTACCAGGGAGAAGGACAGAAATAGATGGAAGGAGAGCAGGGCTGCTGGAGATTTGGCTCTGAGCTGTGGAGCCAAAGCCAGGGCTGTTCTGACCCTTCCCAGCTCCTGCTGCCATCTCATCCCAGGGGTATCTATGCCTTGGTTCCTCTCAGGGAGCTGAACGTGGCACAAGCTTTCCCCAAAGGAGAAATGAGGTGCAGAGGGGGCACAGGGGACCTCTGGACCTTGGGGGTGCTCAGCTTCACCCCTGCTGGTCTTGTCCTGGGGACTAGCCCAGCAGCATCAGCACCACTCTGAGGAAGCCCCGCTGGTCAGAACCACTCTTGGCTACCACCCTCCCCAACCCCTCAGCCAGGGACATGTCCCCACTTGTCTTCTCGATGTAGGCCACCCCAGAGGCAATGGCAGCGCTGTCACTGAGCCCACAGATGTTCTCGGAGAACACTCGGAAGGAGTAGGTGTTGCCAATGATGAGGTCGGAGATGGTGCAGCTGGTGCGGGTGCAGCGCTCCAGCACCGTGAACCATTTCTGGAAGGGAAAAAGGAGGAAAAAAGAGAGCAGTGAGGACAGACAGGAGTGTGACAAGGATGGAGAAGGTGTGGGGTGAGGCAGGGAGTGCAGCTGTCCCTCTCCCATTGGGGCATCACCAGCAGCAGGAGTGCCCAGGCTCACCCCACTCTTCTTGTCCGACTTCTGCACCCTGTAGCCCTTGATCTCAGAGTTCCCATTGTCCACGGGGGGGGTCCACTCCAGGGCCACGTTAAAGCCCCACACATCCACCAGCTTCAGGTTCTGGGGAGGCCCGGGTGGCTCTGCAGACACAAGCACCCTCAGGGTGACATCCCAGTTTGCTCCCTCCACATTCTGTACCTTGACCATCCCTTGACCTTGCTTTTAATCTCTTCTCACCCTGGTACAGGACACAAGGGATGAGAAGCTGCAAGGGGCAAGGTTGGCAGAAACTCTTCAACCCCAACCACAGCAGTTCACATGCATGGTCCTGTTGAGGATCCCACTGGAACAGGGACTGCAGAGTCCCTTGCCTTGCTGCTGTCACACCACATCCCACCCAGAACAACCAAGGAGGAGAAATGAGCCCTAGGGTGATCCTGCAGGGTCCCATCCTCAGCTTACCAACCACCTGGATGTCCAGGGTAGCCTTGTCCTCCGCTCCATTGATCTGCACAGAGAGCTCATACTTGCCCGAGTCGCCACGCTGGGCCTGGCGGATGTAGAAGATGGTGTCGCGAGCCGTGTTCCGGATGTTGATGCGCTTGGTGTCCAGGGGCTGCCCTCCCTTGCTCCAGCTCACCTCGGGTTGTGGCTTTCCCTGGAAGAGCAGGCAGGTCAGGAGCCACTCAGGCACGTGGTCCCAATCAGGTCCTCCTGGGAAGGATGCTGTGTCCAGGCAGCAGCAGCCCAGGTGCCACCTCTCCCATCCAGCAGTCCCAGGAAAGGATCTACAGCTGATTCCTGTCAGACTCACTAACGGGAAGCCATCAGGCTCCAGGGATGAGGCAGGAACATGCTGGCTCCACATGGACATCCTGGTCCTCATGGAGCAGCCCAGCTTTACTTGCCAGGGCAGAGCTGTGCTCTCCTGGCCCAGGTGCTGAGCCCAGCTTAGCACCAGGGCTTGAAGTCAGCATACAGGGAAAGTTAATGCTTGGAGCACGGCCAGCACAGAGTCCAAACTGCCTGTGAGACATGGCCTGGACAAGGCCCCCAGCTCAGGGACCTTTCACTCCCTCTGCTTGGCCAACACATTTCAGAGCCAGCTGCCACAGTGAAGATGTTCTGGTGATGTCCCAGACAGGATGAGAGAGATAGCTCCAGCTGAGCCCACCAGTGTCAGCACTGCTCCACCATCACACAGCCCTGGGGCTGCCCTCCTCCAAAGGCAGCTGGTCCCCACTAGCTGTGCTGTGGGGTCCCAAGGGATGTGGCCAGATCCTGGCTAGCAGCACAAGCTGAACTGGGCTGAGCTGAGACAGCAGCATCAGCCAGCCCATGTTCTGATGTCTTGGGGTTGTCCCACTGCAGCATCATCAACAAAGATGTAGCAGGGGAAAAATGGGATCTGGGCAGGAGAGGAGAGAGATTCCCACCCCACCACCCACCCTTGTCCCATGAGACACAGGGACCAGGCCAAGTCAGACTTGGCCCATGAGCTAACCTGCAGGAGTGAACCTGGAGTGAAATGTGCAGCAGATTGAAGCCTGTATCACAAACCTACCTGAAAGGGAATCATGATGTTTACAGCATCCCCCACACGCCTGATGTAAGTTTCCCGCAGGTGCCGAGGCATGCGGATCTTCGGGAGCTCTGGGGACCAGGAATTCATGTTGTGAGACAAGGAACTGCCATTCCTCAGCTGGCAGACCCTCCCCACACACCCCTGCTTGGCCACCAGGAAAATCCACCCCAACACGGCCCCCTTCTCCCTCTGATCTCCTGGCAGTGCTGCTCCCCTGCAGGGCTGTGCTGGCCTGTCCCATTGCCTGTAGCCCAGAGGAATATCGATCCCTGAGATCCCAGGGCAGCATTCCAATGGATCATTCACCCCACCTCGTTACAGCCAGACCATGGAGACAGCCTGGCCTCAACCAGAAGAGCCACAGCACAACCCCTATGGTGACAAGGTAGGGCACAGCATCTCCCAGCTGGGAAATATTCCTCCCCCTGACTTTCCAGAGGCACACAGCTTCCAGGGAGGACAAGGCCCCCAGAACAGTGCTGAAGAGTTCCCTGTGCAGTGCAGGCCACTGACACACCCAGCAGGTGCCTGCTCACACCAGAGCGTGGAAGCCTCAGGCTGGTGACAAAGGCAAACATCCCCAAGGAAACATAACAAAGACAAGCAAAAACCCCACCAGGGAATGTTCATGGACCGTGTCCCTTTCCCAGGACAAACAGAAGCTGTACAACTTTTCTGCTCAGTGACACCCAGGGATCTCTCCAGAGCCCCTCATAAAGGAGCTGGGAGTCTCTGCCCGGGTTAAATGAGTTTAACCCTGGGGAGGGGGCCCGGCCAGAACAAGCCAGGTCTGAGGTGAGCAGCTGTGAGAGCTGGGGAGTGCAGGGACAGGCTGGCCAGTCTGTCTGGAAACAGTCCCTGCTCTGCTGGTGCTGTGATTCCTGCAGGGATACATCCCCTGGTGCTGCCACTCGGGTTCATCAGTCCCAGCTGGGCAGGGAAATCTGACCTGGGGGAGGAATGTTAATTTATGTGTGCCTCCCTCGTGCCTTGCTCAACAGGAGGAGGCTGGCCAAGGTCAGTGGCCCCGGTGACAAAGAGCCATGGTGGGAAGGCCTTTTTCCTGCTCTTGTTCCCAGCAAAATGTGACTCCCATGCTGATCCTTCATCTGGTTCCTCCTTGTCTTTCTCCACCTCCCAAGCCCACTTGTCCCACCTGTTGTTAAGCTCTGTGCTGTCCGATTGCTGCTATTTAAAATTCCCTGGGGTGCTATAAATGAACTGGTGAGATCTACAAAATGCAGGCCTAGAGAAAACGTCAATGCCAGGAGGCAACAAATGGGGAGGGGAGGAGAAGGAAGAAAAGAAAAGAAAAGAAAAGAAAAGAAAAGAAAAGAAAAGAAAAGAAAAGAAAAGAAAAGAAAAGAAAAGAAAAGAAAAGAAAAGAAAAGAAAAGAAAAGAAAAGAAAAGAAAAGAAAAGAAAAGAAAAGAAAAGAAAAGAAAAGAAAAGAAAAGAAAAGAAAAGAGAAAAGAACCCAGTAGATCAAGTTCTGTGTGGGTCTCTCAGCACTTTGGGTTTTCCACCTGTACATTTGCCTGGGACAAAGCTCAGGCAGAAGGGACAGGCTGTGGAAAGCACGAGCTGTGCATTTGGCATCTCATGCCAGTCCCTCACACCCCAGTTTCCCCAGTTCTAGGAGGTTTGGTGGGATGGTTTTGACATCAGAGGTGAACAGGCACAGCCACCACCCCAGAGCCACATTCACTTCCTCCGAGCACTCTGAGATTGACCCTGCAGGATCCTTTTCACAGGCTTAGTCTCCTCCAAGCCTTTTCCTATGAAAAGCTGCTGGCCCCTTGAATAACTTTTGTTAGTATTACTATTTTTGAGCAGCTGAAAAACCTGATTTTGAATAAGAAGGAAGCTTGAGCATTAATAATTCCTTCTAGAGGGGAAAATGAATCTGTATTTGCTGTTTGCTGAGTGCAAACTGGCCCTGCCCTCCTGCATCAGCCTCTGCACATTGGCATCACCCCGAGAGGAATGTGAGTCTTGCTAAGCATGGGAGCAACTCATTCATTAGCGAGTTCAGCATGATTAAAGTTCCCATGCTCCAGACAACTGGCTCTTGACTTCCTGAGCTAAATAAACAAAGCTGTCCAATGTGTGCCGTGGCATACTGGGGATGTGACAAGGGGAGGAGACATGCTAGGGGGAGGTGGATTCTGAGCTCTTGCCATGAAAAGGGAAAATGGGGCTCTGCCTCTTGAGTCCTTCACCCCCAAAGTTTCAACATCAGCAAGATGTTGTCAGGAAGCTTCTCCCAAGGGAACTGGGCATAGTCACTGAGAAAAACATCTGTCGAAGGTTGGATGGGACCCATGAGAAGCCTCGTGCTGCAGGGGTGGACAGAGATTCCCCACAGGAATTCTGCCCTCGGGAGCAGTACTCACGGAGGATCTCCCTGATGAGCACGGGCTGCTCCAGCGTGGCCGGGGCGCTGGCGCCGCTGGCACTGACAGCCGTCACCCGCACGTGGATCTTGTCCCCAGAGCTGAGGTCTGGGATCGTGTAGCGGGTGGAAAGAAAAGGCTCCTCGTTCACAGCTTTCCAGTCTGAACCTGCAACAGAACCAGCACAGCACTCTGGATGTGCCATGGACACACATCCCAGGCAGCAGGATCAGAAGGGGAGACCCCAGAGGCGAGGAACCCCTTCCTTTGAAATGTGGAATGGTTTGGGGCACTAGCAGAAAAAGGGACTTTGGAGGGGAGGTTGGCCACCCCTGCCAAGGAGTGTGGGCCATGAAGTGCTGGCAGGAGCTCAGCAATGGAGCACAAGGACGTTGGCAAGAAAAGACATCGGGCCAGCAAACACTTCCCAGCTGACCAGGTGCATTTCTGAAAGGAAAGATCCTTGGAGCTCCCTGCCAGCCACTCTGATCTTCTCACTGCCCCAGGACAACACTGGGGCTCACCATGGCCTCCACAAACCCCTCCACATTTGGCAAGGTCTGCTCAGGACCTGCCCCTGGCCAGATGGACCCCTCCAAGCGTTCTTCCTGTGTGTAAGGGACATCTCAATCTCAGCCCAGAGCCCAGCTGCACCCCCAGCCCCAGCTGACAGGGCCTTGCCATGTGCCAAACCTCTCAAGGTGTTTCTCACTTAGAAAATAAACTGCCCCAGACCCCCAGGGACTGGGTCAGACCTTGGTGGGCAATCAGAGTGACCCACATATGCCAGGCTGTGCCAAGTCCCCGTGTGCACCTTCAGAACAAGAAGGTTTTCTTGTTGATGCCATGGGAGCAGCCAGGTCCCAGCAGATCCTCTTTCCCTTCACCACTGGCATTGCTTGAATTAGCCCCCACTCAAATCTCACCATATTTTAGCCAACCAGAGCCTTGTTCCAGCCCAAATACAGCAGTCCTGTGGCCCCTGGGTGGTGACAGGGGGACTGGAGTTCTCCTGTCCTCCAGCAGACCCAAAGCAAGCCAGGAGAACACGCAGACCCTTTGGGTGGCTGTCAGACAGATCCCTCCAGGAATGGCTGCACCTTCCCTTGTCCCATGCAAGGGCTTCCTCCTGCATCCCACCCAGTTGTGGCAACCTCTCCAGCCCCAGCCCAATGATGGAAGCCTCCCACAGCCAAGAATGTGTCCATCACGTGTGCCACAAGCTAAACAGATGAGGATCAGGTTCTGTGAGCTTCATGGGCCACCTGGATCTCCCAAACCACTCCAGCCCAGCCTCCCCTTGCAGATCCCCCCAGCCACACAGACCCTTCACTCTCACCCCAAAGCCCAGCAGGGCTTCAAAATAGTGCCCAAAACACAAATCTTATCCACCCCAAAAATCAGTTTTTCGAGCTTGCTGACATAGTTTCTGAGGCCTTTCCCCGGACAGTAACTGTAAACATGGATATGTGTACATTCTTTCTGATACACATCTTTTGATGGACATCTCTCATGGCCAGTGTGGTTGGGAAGGTGTTGACCTGATTATCCAGTCCCTGGCTGTGGTCAGAAACCTATAAATTCTGAGAGAGAAAGTTCTCTCTTTCCTTCACCACACCCCAAGCTGCATCTGTGTGACTCGTTTTGTGTCCAGCTACAATAACCCACCCTGTTCCACCACCCAGCAATACAGCTGGAGAACCATGGACAATCACTGGACAACTGCTGCCACCTCCCAGCCCACCTCCACCCACCACAGCCACCCTCCTTCCAGACATAACGAAGTCTGCTAATACATGCCCATTACCCTTCCCTCCCTCATCCTCCCGTTTTATCCCCATTTCTTCCATGCGTCATTTTGGGCAAACACGGCAGGATTGAACTTTTCCCTCCTGTTTTCTTGGGTTACCATCCCAGCACCAGAGGGTGTGCTGGTCTCTGCTCCACACTAGAGCTGGAAATAGCAGTGACTCTAAACCTGCTCCAAGTGCCTGCTAAAGACATCACTGCTGTCTGAAGCCAAACCCTGTTCCTTCGTGGAAAAGAAATAACCATTCAAAATGCATGCATTTGGGCAAAGGAAGGAATTGTTTCTGGGGGAAATGCTCTGCTGGGTCCCATCCCACAACCATGCACCATCTCAAGGCAGGAAACACCAAACCTACTTCCATCTTTGCAGATCTCCACCACGTATCCATCCAAGCCTGCCCGGCCCATCTGTTCTGGGGCTTTCCAGGTCAGTGTGAATGAGTTTTCACTCACTTCTTCCACGGCCAAGGACAAGGGACAGCTGGGTGGCTCTGTAACAAACCCACAGTGGTGAGGACAGGGCTCGAGTACCAGGGCTTTTGGAGGGCAATCACTCAATCTCCAGGTCTGTCTTCAGTCCACCTAATCCCCAGCCCCATCCCACTGCAAAAATATCCTTGATGACTTCATCCCCCTGTCCCTT
The DNA here is from genome assembly GCF_971803275.1 of Cyanistes caeruleus. Classification (NCBI taxonomy): domain Eukaryota; kingdom Metazoa; phylum Chordata; class Aves; order Passeriformes; family Paridae; genus Cyanistes; species Cyanistes caeruleus. Next base: position 6,240,024 of record NC_141724.1, read on the forward strand.
CTCCCGGGTACCTGCCCCTTCCAAGCCTTGCTTATGTCCCCTCCCCACTCCAGTGTTCCCCACTCACCTTCCTTTGGTTTCTCCACTTTAGGTTCAGGGGCTGGGGCCGGGGGTTCAGCTGGGAGATCTGGGGAACCTTCTGCAGGCACTGGAGTCGCTTCTGCTCCGGCTTCCGTGGGGACGGGAACAGGTTCATCTGTGGGGGCTGGGGGCTGCTCTGGGGGATGCTCAGGGGCTGGGGGCTCTTCAGTAGCTGGGGCTGGGGCTGCTGCTTCCTTCGAGGCTGCCTCTTCCTTCGGGGCTGCTTCTTCCTTCGGGGCTGCTGCTTCCTTCGGGGCTGCTTCTTCCTTCGGGGCTGCTGCTTCCTTCGGGGCTGCTGCTGTCTTTTTCTTCGCTGCTGCTGGAGCTGGCTTTTTGGCTGGAGGTGCAGTTTTGCCAGTCATCTCTGCAAAGCCAAGGGGATATTCTGGGGTCTCTGCTCTGGGGTATCTGCTTTGTTTTGGGGTTCCTGCTCCAGACAAAGGATTTCTTCTCTGGATCTGGGGTCTGGACACCAAGGTTGGGGTCCTGGCTCAGGACCAGGTGTCTCTACTCTGGACCAATGGTCTCTGCTCCGGGACGGCTGTGCTGGGAGGGGGGAACCAGGTCACTGAGCCAGAACAGGGGCTGGGTGACTTTTATAGGCTTTGGCTGGCACTTGTCACCTCCCTGCAAACCAATCTGCCTGTGCAGGCGGGACCGCCAGGAATAGCCACCCGGGACCTGCACATTCAGCAGCCCCAGCTGCCCCCTCCTATGGGATGGCAGCACACGGGCCCGGCCCCCCCAGCGGCCCCCCTGGGCTCACTCAGGAGTGGGTAGGCCAGGGCCAGGTCACCTTTCTTTGGGGACATGGCTCCTGTCCCCAGCAGCAGCACCCCTCTGGCTAAGAGCTCCCCACCCCCACTGCCACCTCCCCAAGCACCCACTGCCTCCCGGTCCCCACAGACTCTCCCTGGACCCCTTGCCTTCCTTTTCCCCAGCATTAACACCAGACCCCCACCCCAGCCTCCCCTGTTAATCCTGCATTGACCCCCCAACTCACCTGCTCCCCCTCATGTCTTCCCACACCTCCACTTCCCACCTTCCAGACCCCTCTGGTCCCTCTGTCCTTCCTCAGCCTCATACTCAATCCCACTGGGTTGGAAGAGGTTGGAAGACAATCTTTGGGCTCATCTGGACCAACCCAGCTGCCCATACCCAGAAACTACATTTCTGAGAAACACAAATCACCAGCCCCATGCTGAGTTCTCCAGCCTCTGTTCTTCCTTGTCCAAGGAGACTGCTCACCCCAGAACTCGTGACCAGCCATCCTACTGTTACCCCCAAACTCAGATTCACCCCAAACGACCCAGAAAAGCCCCATTAATCCTGTGGGTCATAAACCACTCACCCCGTGCTTGCTCCTGTTCCCTCACTTGCCCTCATGCTGGCTTTAGACACTACTGGAAGTGTTTCTGTACCCATAACCTTGCTGAGTTTGGGTTGAGTGTTTTCCCCATTTCCCATCCCTGTCTATGGAGCAGCCAAGCAAGCCTGGATCTCCTGGCTGCTGGTCCACAGGCTCACAGTTCTGTGGCCCTCAGGAAACCCCTCCAGGTGTGGACATCAGGGTCAGGAGGCATCTCTGAGACAGACAGAGCATGAGGCACATTCTCTGCCAGGGCCAGATGATCCCAGAAGATCTCGTTTCCTAACAAGGGGCTGGTTTTCCAGGTAGGGGGAGCTTGGGTAGGGTCACCCAAGACTGGGAGGGAGAGAAGAAAGAGCAAAACCCCATTGGCCAGGCTGGTCTTTAAATGATGGTGACATCCCAAGAAAGAGCCTGAGGGGGGCACCCCAGCATGAGCAGCATGACCCCCCTGTTCCAGGAGGGAGATTTTTTCTCTCCTGGTTATTTGGCAGCAGGACAAAGCCAGGATACCACAAGATGATGTTGGTGCCTCAGGAGGGTCTGTTTGCCGGTTTGTGTGATAACCCAGATGTTCCTTGATTGCTTCCCCAGTGAGAAGGAATATGACTAATAAAATTCTGCCTTACCCAAAATACCCATAGAATGCCTGAGGGATGAGCTCTTTGAGGCAGGAGAGAGTGCTGTGGGGCTCCCAGGCATTTCTGCTGCCTGCATGGATGGGTACTGGCAGCTCCTTCCCTGCCCAGAGCACCTTGGAGTGGCTGAAAATTGCCAAGTCAGTCATGAACCAGAAAATTCCCTACAGCTGCTCTAGCCAGAGAAAGGACAAGGAAGGGCTGGGGAGGATCATCCATCCATCCTGCTCCAGCTGTCTTTGGCTCCCTGAGGCAAACTGGAGAAGCTCTGGTTTCTCCATGTCTTGGCACACCAGGATTTCATCCTGCCTTCGATGACCTCGGCCCCTCCTTGACTCCTTCACTTGACCCCTCCACACAGGTCATGCCTTGATGACTCTCCAGCAGCTCACAGGTGGCCAGTTCCAGATTCCCACAAACATCTGCTCAGGCATCTTCCCTGTGTCTTAATCTGAACAAAAAACCCCCACTTCATTGCAAAAAAATGGGCTTGTTTTGATTAAATGTTTAGAGAAGCAATTTAAAGAGCTCAAAAAGAAAAATAAATCAATACCAAAACTCCAGTTCAGAGCAAAATGGACACTCAGATTTCTCTCTGATTTCAATTTGGGGAAGCGTAGCTGAAAATCAAATACTTTCCTGAGGAAACAAAAAAGAACATTAAAGCAATAATTTCACCTGAAGTTCTCAATTTGAAGGGAACTTGGGTCTGTGAACCTGCTCCATGACTTTTGGATGCTTTTGCTCTGCTGACTCAGGGGGTGACTAATGGGTTACAAGCAAATGAATCAACGTGGTTTATCACCCACTCTTATTGGGCCACATGACTAGAGTTTATTGGCATCTTGTTTATTCACACGTTGGGCCAGCACTGGCTGTTGAGCAAAGCCCAGCAGGGAAACACCGAGGAGCTGCTGCTGTTGGTGGCAAAGGCAGCACAGGAGGGTGTCCCAGTTCCGAGTTAAAGGTTTCCCACCAGCTCCAGGAGCAAGAGTCGGCATTTCCTTGCCCACCATGATGGCTTCACCCCTGGATAACAGGGACAGAGGAGCTGCTGCCAGGAGGTGATTTCACCACCCAGGACAGGAGTGGTCTGTGCCAGCCCCCAGCTTTGGGTGAGGGAGCTCAAATTAGTCTGGTGATAGAAATGAAAATCACACCGAGGGGGCTGTTCCTGCAGGCAGCTGAGATGGTTGAATATTAAAATTGTAATGATAATTTAAATATCAGCACATTTTTGCCTGAAACTGTAAGTATTTCAAGATTTAGCTGAAATAGAGGTTATCCATGTTTTCCAGTGAGAAAAAAATCTCATACAAAAAGCTGGTACTTTTATAAATTGGTACTTTTATAAATTGGTTTTGACCCACATTTCCAGCCCACCGAGTCACTGAAACATTTCCTTACTTATTTTCCAAGTGAGTGTAGCTCTAAATTAGGGGACGATCATTTATGCCTGGAAGGATCAGATCCTCCTCACGCCACTGTTATATTCCAGCTTCCCCTGATGATGCAGCACAGTGGTTGATCCTTTTCCAGATCTGTGTTTGGTTCCACAGGATCCCATTGCAAAGCTGTGAATTTGTTTCCCCAAAACACCAGATCAGCCCTTCCAGCCAAACTCCCAGTTCAGGAAACCAGAGCCAGGTGGAATGGGGGAAACCTGGGGAATGCCTTCCCCACCATGGCAGCTGACGTTAAATGGGAGATGGAAGATGCCTCCAACAGCTGGGGCAAATCCTGGAGGCTTCCAGAGATTAGGACCAGCCCCTAAACAGGGCTCCAAGATTAGACAGGAGGTGGTGAGACCTTCCCACTTCATAAAGCAAAGTGCAGATGCCAAAGGCCTGGAATAAACATGGAGCTCATGTCATCAGGGTGAGAAGGACTCCCTGAAGCTTCCACATCCCCTGCGCTCATCCCCTCTTATCCTGTCCTCAGGAACATCTCTGGAGATCCTGGTGGGCTCTTTGCACCCCAGCAGGACTGAGACAGCAGGAGGTGGATGTCACTCCTGGGCCACCACAGGCTCTAGGCATGGTGCCATCTGCTCCTTGGCACAGCCATGGGTTTGGCCAGGGCAGAGGACAGAGTGCCAGGGGATCAGCGTGGGTGTCAAGGACAGTCACCCACAGGCTGTATCAGGGGACACCCAGGACTCGGGGTCCCCACTGCCAACCCCAGTGAGATAAATTCAAAGCCACCCAACATAAAGAGAAGGAACCATCCCCAGGTCCCTTTGACCCCACCCTGCACACATGGTGTGGACTGTGAGGCTGTGGGAGACATCACACAAGGCCAGAAAAAATGCCCAAGTCCCCTGAATTTCAGCAGAAAGGAGGTGCCCAAGCCCCTCAGGGGTGCTATTGCTGGTGGTAACTGGAGCTGATTCCTGTGTGGGTCTGTGCCCTCCTTTCACCTGCTGTTGACCTGTCCCCTTTCCAGGGTTAACTCAGATCTCCAGAAAAGCAGGAAGCTCATCTGGAAAGCACACAGTGATCAACCACAAACACCAGCAGGGTGTTCAGGTGGGCAGGCTCAGTGCCCTACCTACCCCCTCCCATCCTGGCTCCAGCCTTGTCTTCCCACAGCATTTCCAGCCTTGCTGTCACTGTGATATTCACAGAGCATTGACTCAAGCAGCCGGGGCAGGCAGCAGGTGGACTGGGACCAGGCAAGATTTCCATTTGTCTGTCACACACAAGTGGACACTTACTTCATCCCAAAGCAATGACTGCAGGCAGGGGCTCCAGGCCTGAGCTGGGAACGGCCCCAGGTCCCCTCCCAAAGCCCCCCAGGAAAAGCCCTGTTCAGGTGTCACCCTGGGACAGGAGTTTTAAGCAAGCATTGCTTTAAAATATCCTTGCCTAGTCTAGAAAACACAACCAGGTAAAGAAACATCAACAGGAGCATCTCTGAGGTGCTGAGGGGCATCTCTTGCCTGGTGGACATCCCTTGGTGGGCACTGGTACAGGGTTCTAGCAGCCACAGGCCCCAGAGTTGTCCCCGTTGCTGAATGTAACCCAGTTCACCCCAGCAGCACCAGTTTGATCCACTGACTCTCCAGCAACCCTTTCTTCAGGGAAAAGTTCTCCAGCCCTGACACAAGCTGCCCAGGGCAGTGGGGGAGCCCCCAGCCCTGGAAGGATTTTAAAGCCACGTGGATGTGGCAGCTGAGGACGTGGGTTAGTGGTGGCCCTGGCAGTGCTGGGTTAAGGGTTAGACTCTGTGATCTTAAGGGTCTTTTCCAACCTAATTGATTGTCTAATTTCATGATCAGTCAGGGTTCAGTCACCTCCAGGTCTCCCAGCATCAGCCCAGGGAGCAGAAGGGTGGGTGCACAGACCTGCACTCTCCCTGCTGGGATCAGGATCTGCCAGATGCAGGCAGGGGATGCAAACACCCAGAACCAACTTCTGGGCTGTTATTTTGGGGTTGTAATGGGATCACTCTCCTCCAAGATGGAAGGGGTAAAAAAAATAGGAAAACCCATGCAGAGATGTCCTGATTTTACCCAGTGACTTGCTGGGAGCTGAGCCAGAGAGTTCCACGTTCCCTCCAGCCTGTGACAGCACTGCGGTGGAAAAACCATCACAGAGAGGCATCAGCTGCTGCCCACAGCCAGAATGATTTCCCCAAGGCCACCTGTGGGGCCACCACAATTACAGTCACAGTGTGAGGGGACAGCACAGCCCCAGCAGGAGCTGCAGGGCAGGAGCTGCAGGGCAGGAGCTGCAGGGCAGGAGCTGCAGGGCAGGAGCTGCAGCAGCTGCACCCAGGGCCAGCTGGGTCTGAGCGTGCCGGGCCAGCAGGAACCCTCACCTTGGCACCTTGGCACCTTGGCACCTTGGCAGCTGTCACCAGCTGTGTGCCCAGGAGCAGTGCCTGTCCTGGGACCCTGCTCTGCCTGCTGGGGGTTTTTTTGCAGCCCTGCCCAACTTCTGGAGCTGCCAGCAGGAGCTCACCTAGGATGGAGAGCCCAGGGACAGGGCTGTGTCAGCCCCACTCTCTTCAGTCTGCCCAGAGCCGCCTCCACCAGGGCTTGGGGATGGCAGCTGGAGATGCCAATAAAGCTCTGTTACCACCTGCCCTGGCTGGCCCTGCTCTGTAGCAGGGAGAAGCTGCAATTAGCAGCTCAGGTTTTCCTTCTTCATTAAAACCAGGAGCTCAGGAAGGCCTGAAGGGTTTCAAAGCCCCTTTGCTGGTTTATTCTGAACATTTGCACCCAGGGTCCAGAGCCACACCAGCTGCTTCTGTCTCCTGAGGAAGGAGCTGGGGGGCTCTGCAGGAGAAGGGGGAGGGAACAGCTCAGCCCCAGGCTCCACCAGCACCGAGGGTGAATTTCAGTATGGATTAGGACCAGCAGAGAACCTCAGTGTTTGCTCTGCACAAGGGCAAGGCTTCTCAGGGCCTGCTTTGCTCATCTCCTCGCCTGCAGGCACTGCCAGTCCCCAGACCAGGCACTGCCAGTCCCCAGGAGGGTGTCCAGCTCTGCCCTAAGGACTTGGAGGGGCAGAAACCCCTGCCAGGGTGCACCAGGACACTGGCCAGTAACAGCCAGGGTTAGACACTCCAGGTCTCATTTGACTTTCAGCATCCCCTTCATCAAGGACTTAAGGCCACCTTGAGTGTCTTCAAGGCCTCCTGTAGGACCAACATTGGTATTTCCACCTCCCATTCCAGCACTTCCCATATTTTCTTACATCCAACCCCTCCTTTCCTTACTTTACCTGCGTTCACTGGCACCTTCATCCTCCCTGTGCTCTTCCCATCCCTCCTCCCCCCTGCTCCCTTCAGCCCCCTCCCAGTCCCTGCAGGGCTCTGCCAGCTCCATCCTGGGGGATCCCTGTTCAGCTGGAGCAGGTAGGACCAGCAGGATGTCCTGCAGCCACCCCTGTCCCAGCCCAGGGGACACTGGTGGTGCTGGGAACAGCCACATTCCACATGGCACTGTGACATCCCAAGGAAGCCCTTGTGGCCAGTGTGGTGGTGGCCACAAGGGCTGCCTCCACCTTGCCATGTCCAGAGTGTTTGGTAAGGGCTGTCCCTTCCCAGGATTCTTGGAAGCAAATGGGATCTGCTCTCTTGTTGGGACAGCACGTCCTGGGGTCATCCCACCACCCTCTCTAACCCAAACACCTTTATCCACAACTTCCCCACTGTGTCCCCCTCCCTGGAGAGTTTGCTGGGTCAGGGGGGCTGTGAGAGGGTCTGGAGAATCCCTAGGTCCCAGTGACTTGTGCCAGGTCCTGGTGAACCAGTTTAGGTTGCCCAGCTGCATCCTTTCCCTGCTGCCACCAGGGAGCATCGTGGGAACACCCAACCCAGCTGGCCCCGTGCTGCTCCCACCACACCAGAGTTCACCCCCAGACAGGGAAATCCTCCCGCTCGAGCTCTGGGAATGCCTGGTCCTTGGAGTCCCTGAGCCGGCTGTGGTGTCCTCAGAGGCAGCTGCAGCCCAGCCCTTTTCCAGAGGCTTGAGTGTCACGGTCAGGGCACCCAGGAGCTGCTCCCTGTCCTGTCCCTGTTCAGCACAGCATCACAGCTCCATGCCATCCCTGGGGGAGCATCTCCTAAGAACATCTCCAGGGCATCTGGGCCAAGACAAGGTGCTCAGAGAACAAGAAGGGGTTGAACTCTTGATCCCAAACCTGCAGAGAAACAGCCATGGAAGATGCTCCAATCCCATCCTCCTTGTCATGAGCAAGTCAGTGCCAAAGGGACAGTTGGATATTTGCAGGGAAAGGCCAAAACCTCCAGCTGGACATAACCAAGGACAGTGAGAGTCAGGGATGAGGCTGGAGGTGGCTTTGGCTCTTAACTCCTGGGGGCTAGGAGGTGGCAGAGATCCCAAGGGATCCAAAGACAACAGGAAGAGGTGGGGAATCTTCTGCCTCCCAAGTGCTGACTCTTAAGAAGGATGAGAAATTCTCAGTCACACAGAATCTGAGAGCACCCCTGGGAGAAGGGCCTGGGGTGCTGGTGCTCAGTGTGCCCCAGCTGTGTGAGCTGGGTCTCAGAAACCCCCTGAGCCAGCTGGGCTGATCCCCCAGCATGGGCAGCAGGGCAGGGGGGATTCTGCCCCTGTGCCCCATTCAGGTGAGACCCCACCTGCAGAGCTGCCTCCAGCCCTGGGCTTCCAGCACAGGAAGGACGTGGAGCTGCTGGAGTGAGTCCAGGGGAGGCCACGGAGCTGCTCCGAGGGATGGAGCCCCTCTGCTCTGGAGCCATGCTGGGAGAGTTGGGGGTGTTCACCTGGAAAAGGTTCTGGGGAGAACCTTAGAACCCCTTCCAGTGCCTGAAGGGGCTCCAGGAGAGCTGGAGAGGGACTGGGGACAAGGGTCTGGAATGACAGAACAAGAGAGAATGGCTTCAAACTGCCAGAGGGCAGGGATAGATGGGATATTGGGAAGAAATTCTCCCTTGTGAGGGTGGTGAGCCCCAGCACAGGGTGCCCAGAGCAGCTGTGGCTGCCCCTGGATCCCTGGCAGTGTCCAAGGCCAGGTTGGATGGGGCTTGGAGCAAGCTGGAACAGTGGAAGGTGTCCTTGCCCATGGCAGGGAATGGGAATGGGATGAGCTTTGAGGTCCCTTCCAACACAAACCAGTCTGGGATTCCATGGCACAGTGAGCTGGATGCAGGGACCCACCCCTTGCTCTGTGACACATCTGACACCCTGAGGGAGCCCATCTTTTCTGCAGGCTGGAAATGCCCCAGGATCTCACTGGGCAATGGTGACCATCACTCCTGCCCAGCACCTGTAAAGTCCTTGGGATCTCTTGGGGTGCTCAAATGTTGCAGGAATGCTGAACGACATGCAAAGCTGTTGCCTGCTCTGGCTGGCACTGAAGGTGAGAAGCTGATTTATTTTCATAACCTGCAAAGCCCTGGGGAGGTGGACATGGCCAGGCTGGGCACCAGGGATGGCTCTTTTCTCTCCCTGGTGCTGTGTAAATCATTGTGACTCTCCAAAAGTTCACATCTTCCCACGGGCCATGAGCCCATCTTGTCCCACCACCTGCACAAGGAGAAACACCTGTGCTGGTCCCTTTTTTCTTGTGGGGTGCAGGAGAAGCTGTGCTGTCTTTTTGCACCCCCAGCACAGCCAGCAGGAGGGATGGGGACAAGGAGGGAGCTGCCAGGACCAGTTATCTGATCCCAGCAGCTCCAGTGTAAACTTAGCATGGCCTTTTGGAAAGTACTTGCTGTGGCGAAACACGCAGTAAATCACTGCTCCGAGTGCCAACAATATTTTGAGATTAGCAAATCTTAAAGCTCACTTTGGGGTCGTGGGTTGGAGCCCTGCCAGTGTAACTGGGGGGGTCTTCCTCACCTCACACCCTCCAGCTCCCAGGGCTTGCACCAAGCTGCAAATCCTTGCTTTTTGAAGGAGATGGGATAAGGTCTGGGATCAGCCTGGGATCAGTGTGAGGTCCTGCAGCCCTCTCCTGTGGGTTCTCATCCTGTGCTCACAAGGAGCAGGACTGACCCTCTGATTTCTTTGCCTTTTCCTTTCCAGACTACCTTGGAAATTCCCCAATTTCCTCCCTTATTTTATCAAACAAACCCAGCCCTGACTCCACAGCATCATCCTGTGCTCCCTGGGACAAGTCACCGTGACCTCCAGCACAGTCACCCCTCTCTCCCCACTGCCCCCAGTGTCCCCAGCACCCCAGAGCTGGGCTCTCCACACTGCTCCAGGGGAAGGACTGCCAGGATTTAAAAGTCACCCAGGAGCTGCAGCCCTGGTGCTTCCAGACTTCTCACAAGTTTCCCAAGCTCAGCTGAGGGCTCATTCAGCCTGTGACACAAAGGGAAGGGAGAAGCCCTGGGAAATGAGGAGGAAAAGGGACATCAGTCCCTGGGAGCCCCAACCAGGTGCATTCTAATGGCAAATCACCACAGGGATCATCCTGCAGGAGATTGACCCCTGAAGCCTTCCCAAGGACAAAACATCCTGGGGATGGCATTTCAACCCAGCATAAATCCCTGGGTCATCACTGGAGGTCCTAGGGAAAATCCCAGGCTACACCTCAGAGTTCTGTGGCTCGACCCTTTCCAGGCCATGTCATAGTTTGGATGCAGCTGTGTCAAGAATGCCAAAAGATTCCAATTTCCAGGAGGAAACCACTCCATCCAGAGCAGTATTCCATCAAAGTTCTGGAGGAATGTGGGACTGAAACCCCGCTTGCTGCAGTTCTTCTGTCCGTGCTGTTTGAGTGAACACCCTGATTTATTTCAGCCTTGGAGCTCTTGTCACTGAGTTCTCAAAAAGATTTGTATTGGCCACAGAAGGTCATTCCTGCTTGTATCAAAGAGAGCAGAAGAAGTTGCTTGTCAGAAGAACATTGTCAGTGTAGCTGAGCTCCTGTTCCCTGTGGAAATATTACAAAATAAAAAGCTCCCAAGGTCAAGTGCAACAGCAACATAACTGATATTAAAAATAATGTTCCTGTTTATTGGCATTGTGGTACAGCTCCCACCTGCAATGCTGTATGGAACTGTCCTCAGAGTGCAGGGAAAATAATTCAGCAAAAGCAGCATGGAGCTGTGTCAGGGAAGGATTAGCTTTGGAAGGACTGAAACCAGGGAAAGGTTCTTCCCCCTGAGGGTGCTGGCACTGCCCAGGCTCCCCAGGGAATGGGCACAGCCCCGAGGCTGCCAGAGCTCCAGGAGTGTTTGGACAAGGCTCTCAGGGGTGCACAGGGTGGGATTGTTGGGGTGTCTGTGCAGGGCTGAGGTTGGACTGGATGATCCCTGAGTGCCTCCCAGCTCAGGGGTTCCTGTGATTCTGTGGCCTGTGGTTGCTCATGTGCCAACAGCAATGCCAGCCCAGCTGGGAGCCTGTAAACTGAGATGTCCCCTGACCAGCAAACAGCCTCCTCCACTTGCCCTGCACTGTATTTGCAAAGAGCTCGGCAGCCCAGCACGAACCTTCCCTCCCCACCCAGCACCGCTCATGCCCCTCTGCCCAACACCACAGCCATGAAATCCCAAAGGTGGATTGAAATATCTGGAGTTAAAACCATGAGGTGCAAGAAAAAGTGGCCAGGATGGATTTGCTTTCCAGTGCTTGGGAGCTTTGGATCCTCCACTACAACCAAAAGCCCAAATCTTTTTCCATGCAAAAATGGGCCATTTTTGAGTGTGTAACTTTGACATGGAGCCCTCTGAAGCCCAGCAATTTGAACATGGAGGGCTTTGGGCCGAGAAGAGATGTGCCTTGCCAGGAAGCTGTGATTTTGGTGTACCATGAGGGCTGACACCTCTTTTCCTTGCCCAATCTGGGTCTGCTTTGCTCCTGGTTATGGCTCGGGGTGTCCCAGCTGAGCCCCCAGCAGGTCCCGCAGCACCCACAGGGAAAGAGCTCAGCAGAGGATGTTCCATGGCTCCCCATTCTGGGGTGCTGGGAGGGACCATGGAGCATGGAACAGGACAGAGAGCTGAGCATCAGTGGCAGGAATGGTGCAAGCACGAGTGTGCTGAACCCACACATCCCCAGCCCGAGCACAAACCCCTGGGAGCCAGAAAACCAGGGCCAAAAATCTCCCCAGTGGAGATCCCCTCTCCCGGAGAGATTTCTTTGCTCTAATGCCGCCATCCAGTGGGAGAAACTCCCTGACACGGGAAAGGCTGGAAAAGAGGGCATTGAGCTCCCACCATCCTGGGGCTGCCCTCGGAGCCTCCCGGGGTGACTGGAGGAGGAGGAGGAGGAGGAGGAGGAGGAGGAAGAAGAGGAGGAGGAGGAAGAGGAGGAGGAAGAAGAGGAAGAGGAAGAGGAAGAGGAAGAGGAAGAGGAAGAGGAAGAGGAAGAGGAAGAGGAAGAGGAAGAGGAAGAGGAAGAGGAAGAGGAAGAGGAAGAGGAAGAGGAAGAGGAAGAGGAAGAAGAGGAGGAAGAGGAAGAAGAGGAAGAAGAGGAAGAAGAGGAAGAAGGGGAAGAAGAGGAAGAAGGGGAAGAAGGGGAAGAAGAGGAAGAAGAGGAAGAAGAGGAAGAAGAGGAGGAGGAGGAGGAAGAGGAGGAGGAAGAGGAAGAAGAGGAGGAGGAGGAGGAGGAAGAAGAAGAAGAGGAAGAGGAAGAGGAAGAGGAAGAAGATGAAGATGAAGATGAAGATGAAGATGAAGATGAAGATGAAGATGAAGATGAAGATGAAGATGAAGATGAAGAAGAAGAGAGTCCCGAGCCATGCGGGGAGCGCTCCCCTCCCGCTCCCCCCCGCGGGACATTCGCAGTCTGAGCGCACCGAGCCTGCAGAAAGCCCAGTTCCAGTCCGTATTCAGCAGCGTCGGGAGCTCAAGGAGGGGAAAATACCCAAACACAAAAGTGCCTGGGGTTGCTCAGGGAAGCGGAATGGCTTTGGCAGCGGCCACAGAGCAGCGGAGCGGGGGGAGCGCGGTGGCCGCAGCGGCCCCCAGGGCCCCGCAGTGCCCGGTTGTTGTCCCAGGAGCGGCCGGATTCCCGCAGAAAGGAGCTTTCAGTGGCAATATTCAAAAGTTCAACCTCTCTCGGCAGCTCAAGGTTCGCTGCCGGGCTGTGCAGGCACAAAGGGACAGTGTTTCCTCGGGAGCGGGAGGTTTTGTGCTGGAACACGGAGCTCCCGCTCCCGCACAGAAACTGCCCGGGAGGAACCCCGGCCTTATCGAGGCGGGATGGCAGTAAGAGACCTGCCTTAAAGGGAGAAAACACGGGAAAAAAATGTGTTTATGGGTATAAAAATCACAGAATTTCGGGGGTTTTCCTCTGGCTGAAAGCAGCAGCTATTTTCCTAAGCTGGCGCAAATTTCCAGGAAGCAAGCGTATTCCTCCAAAATCGAGGGGAAACCCCCTTTTTCTTTTCCCTTTGTGCCAAGAGGAAATTTGTCCTGGGAACAAGCCCTGTGCACAAACAAACAGGCTGTTCTCTCCTCCGGGAAGCAGAAATGCTTTCCCACCCACTCAATATCAGCCAGAAAATGACTCGTGGAGCAGCAATTCCCTGATAACCCCTGTGAGGAGGAGCATCCCGATTGAATCAGAGGCACGTGTCCTGCTGGGGATGAATTTTGGAAGCATCCACCACCTCTGCAAGCTGGCAAAGGCCGTTCCTAGAGGCTGCAAACCCATCCTCGAGCTCCAGCCCACACTCGGGAAAGGGAAAGGGATGGGAGATGTTGCAAAATAAAAAACATGAGGACGTTTGGTGTAGGGAACCTGTTCTACAGCCACAAACGGCCCCACACGGGCACCGGGGCTGGGAGCTGTGCACAGCTCACACCTGGAGTCCAATAATTGGTATCTGCGCCCAAGGTCCCCCTGTGTGTTTAATTAGGATCACAGAAGATATTCATTACTTCAGTTTTCGGATCAGAGAATTGTTTGCCTTGGAATGGATCTTAGTTATTGCATAAGCACTACTGAAAAACAGCAGAGGAAATATTGGCGGACAGGCTGAGAACGGGAAAGAGGGGTTTTTCTTTTAAAGATACCCTTGGTTTTTACGGGACTTTCCCTGTTGGTGTGTGCGGAGCAGTGAAACCACCCGGTAAATCCAAGCAGCTCGGCAGTGCCCGAGACAGGAAAACCCCGGATCGCTCCAGCAGGACACGGCTCCTCTCTCCTGCCAGGAAGGCAGATGGTGAGCGGCCTCCAGCCCGAGAGCTGGACCAAGCATCCCTCGGGATCTCTGCGAGGGAGGATAAATCTCTGCCCGGCAGGGAAACGCCAGCCCGGGGTAAAGCACAGCCCGATGGGTCAGGACGAGCCCATCCCCAGCCCACGGCACGGGAATGAAGCTCGGTGGAGTCACCGGAGCGGGTGATGGGCTGGCTCCCTGCGACACTGCAGGTGACAGACACCAAAAGCTCTGTACCCTGGAGGGGACGGGTCAGCGACACCTCCGACCCTGCCGAGGCTGCGCTGGGCACCGCTCCCTGCGCTGCTGGGTCCCGGAGAGAAAAGGGACTGGGGGAGGCCGGGAGGCTGGAGCAGTGTTTGAGCAAGGCTGTGGCGCTGGGGAATGGAACACACAGCACTGGTGAGTGAGTTCTGTCCCCTGTGATGAACTCTGTGCCCAGCTGTACCCCAGCCTAGGCCGGCCCCACCAGGATGCCCAGCCCCGTTAGAGGGGATGCTCAGCCCTCTCTGTGTCCGGTGATCTCGGTGTCACCATGCCCGGTCCTCCTGGATGTCCCCGGCCCGGTTCCTTCCGGCATCCTCATAACTCGGGGTGTTCCCAGCTCCCCCATTCCCGCTGCCTAAACGAGCATCGTGCCCGCTGGGTCTCAGGTCCCGGTATCCCCGTACCTGCTCCTCCGCAGCCAGGTCTCCCCCATTCCCGATGCTCCCCCGCATCCAGGTTCCTCCCAGGACTGGTGGGGACCGTGCCTGGTGCTCCCGACTCCTCCTCCCCAGTGCGCCCATTCCCATTCCCAGTTCTTCCCTTACCCCCGTGTCCTGTACCCCCGGATCTCACCTCCCCGGTTCCTCCTGTCATCCTCGGCTCCCTGCTCTTCTCATTCCCGATGGTCGCGGGTCCCCCGTGCCCGTTTTTCCCGGTTTCCCGGGTTACCCCGTGCCTCAATGTCCCCTCCCCGGAGGTGTCCGGGCGCTGCCAGGTGCTGCCCTGTGCCCGCTCCTCCTCCTCCTCCCCACCCCGAGCCGTCCCTCCTCCCTCGGGAAAGCGAAAGCGCGGCGGGCGGAAGCCGAGCCCTCCCCGGGCCGGTCTGGGCCGCACCGGGACCGCGCCGGCACCGCACCGGGACCGTGCCGGGACCGCACCGGGACCGCACCGGCACCGCACCGGGACCGTGCCGGGACCGCACCGGGACCGCACCGGGACCACCATGGCTTCCATCAGCAGCTTCTTGCGACGGAGCCTGCGGCGTGCCGGCCGCAGAGGTGAGGGCCGGGAGGGCTCCGGGGGTGCCGGTATCGGTGACTGTGCCGGTGTCGGTGTTCGTGTCGGTGCCGGTGTCGGGTCCAGCTCCGGTGCCGGTGTCGGGTCCAGCTCCGGTGCCGGTGCCGGTGTCGGGTCCAGCTCCGGTGCCGGTGTCGGGTCCAGCTCCGGTGCCGTGGCTGCTCGAGCGGGGACGTTCCCTGGCGGCTGCAGCCGCTCGGTCCCTCCAGCCCTGCCCGTTCCCTCTCCGCCCCTCGGAGCGCAGCTCGGGAATCACCGCATCTCCCGCTCCGTTCCCGGGGTTCGGTCTATCCCGAGAGCTGCACCCCACCTCCCTGAGCCCACCCTGTCCCACCTGAGCCCACCCCACAGATCCCTGAGCCCACCCCACAGATCCCTGAGCCCACCCCACAGATCCCTGAGCTCTCCCCACAGATCTCCTCTCTCCCCACAGATCTCCTCTCACCCCACAGATCTCCTCTCACCCCACAGGTCCCCTCTCTCCCCACATCCCCACTGAACAATGGAAGCCGGCTCTGGGACACCCGTGGGGATGATCCATGGCGGGACCCCCGAGGGAGACCCTCAAGACACTTGGGTGTTTCAGAGCCTTCAGAAGGCGGTGCAGAAATTGGTGCTGTGGGATTTGTTACCTTTTCCGAGGTACCGAATCGGCAGGGTTTTCTGGCTGCCGTATCTCAAGCCAGAACAAAGCCTGGAGCAATTTATTGCTTAAGGGGCTTTCTGCGCTCCCTTCCCGTCTGTTTTGTGCTGGCTCTGTGAGCCCCACGTTCCCAGCTCACAGAAGAGGTGCGATAAAGCCAAAGACATTTCCCCTCCTCTGGGGCAGCTGAGCTTCCCCGCAAACCAGGCCGGGAAACTCGGGCACAGCGGAGCTCGGGAGCTTTCCGGGAGGAGAGAAACCGGTTGTGCCACGGGCAGAGGGGCTGAGCACAGCCCTCGGCGAGAAGAAAAGGCCACAGCAGCCTTTGCCCTCTCTGTGCCCGGTGGATGGAAGGGTGGATGGAAGATCCACATCATCGGCAGCCGCTTTCCATCCAGGAGCTCCGGGAGCCCCCTGGAATGTTCCCACTGCTGGGGGCTGGGGGTGCTCCCCAGACCCTCCTGAGCCAGGAGAGTCTCTGGCTCTTGTCACCCTGGTTTGTGCTCCCGGGGGACGAGGCACCGTGAGCCCCTCTGCTCTGGGGCAGCGCTGGCAGCTCTGACCCCACTCTGAGCCTGCCTGACCGCTCACCCCATCCATCCCTGGAGCTCATCTCCCAGCCCAGGGATGGGGAATTGTGGTCTTGCAGGGGTTTTTGCAGCCAGACCCGTCAGTGATGCACACTGCAGGAGGCAGAGCTGCAGCCTGGTGTGACCGGGCTCTCCAGAGCAGCAGGTTTGGCTTGTTTGCTTGCAAACCCCATGGACTAAATGCAAATCCAGTCCTTGCTGGAAGGCACACCTGGTGTTCTCTGAAATGCAGAGTGGAACTGGATGGGCAGGATTTAACTGCATTTTCACCTTGCCCTGGTCATGGGAAAACAGCCAGTGCCAGTGCCCAGTGTGGATGGGGGACACCAGCAGCCCTCCCGTGGCCCAGCCTTGTTCCCTGGGGTGCCCCCAACCACCACCTCCTGCCTGGGTCCGAGGTGGGACTAGATCAAAGCCATTGCTGGAGCATCCCAAGAAGAGCAGAAGAAGCAATGCACATCTTATCAACCTCTTCCCTGGCCTGGAGCACCCCCTTGGGCAGGTCCAGGATGATCCCCAGTGAGGATAAACCAGAGGTATCCTCAGCCAGCTCCTGTCCTTCACCTGCCTCAAAGGGACCTCTTGGGGATAAATTTCACCTTGCCAAAGAGGAAAACTTTGCATGTGGAGGTGGGGCAGCCCCAGGGTGCACAGAGGGGTTTCTTTGAGCATCTCCCCCACCCCGAGCTGGGAAAGGCATTCCTGGTCCCTGGGCAGGAACATCCTGTGATGGGACCACGAGTGTCACCTCTTCCTATGAGCCTTCTGCTCCCATCAGCTCCCAGTGACCTGGAACAAAGGCTGGAGAGGTGTTTCTAGGCTGGTGGTAGCTCTGGAGCTGGAGGAACATGAAGGCAGGGTGTCCACCAGGACTGTTTCTGGAGGAGGGTGCCACACAAGGAGAAGGATAATGGGAGTAGCTGATCACAGCCATGCCTTGCCCTAACCCAGCTGTGGCACAACCAGAAGAGCCCAGGGATAAACTCTGGGATCTGGGGACAAACTGCAAGAGGCAGTAATCTCATCCAGCCACATACATCCTCTCCTTGCTATTCCTAAAAGAACAGCTCAACTTTTCTGCTCCAGCCCCCCACCATAGTCAGAGCTGGGACAAGAACAAGGGTACAAGGCAGGCACAAGTGGTGTCTGGGAGAGGAGAGAGCTGTGGCATGGCCTGGCTGCAATCTCTGGCATTTAACTCCGTTCCAGCCCTTGGATCTCACTGTGGCCATTCCAGGGCCCATGGAGATGCTGGATGGGGCTGTTTCCCCTCCTGTTCCTGGCTGTTCAGGGTGTGACAGCTGATGCTTCCCAGCTCACCTCCCCAACCAGCCCAACAAGAACTGGGGTGTAACCTCCAGGAACTGCTTTGCTTTGGGAGCTGTGGTTTAGGGAAAACCCTTGAGTAGCTCATTTGCAATCAGCAGTTCCCAGGACATTCGGCAGGGAGAGGTTGGGATTCACCTGACTGGAGCTTTAGGAGGTGCTCAAACAAGATCTTGGCTGGTTTTTCACTGATTACTTCCCCTAAGGGAATAAAATTAACTGCTATAAACACATTCCCACACCTCCCTGCAGATGTTTAATGCAGAGTCCATCTGCTCTCCTCATTCCATGTGCCTGCTTTGCTCTGGGCATTCTTCTGCCCTCACTGGGCTGGGGCAAAGGAAAGCTGGGGGTGTCTTAAGATTTTTCCTAAAAGACTCATAAAAGGCATTTCTCTTTCCTTTTCATGTCCCCTGCTGTTCATTTTTGGGGACCAAAAAGTCCTGAGCACCAGGACCTGGTTCCCTCCAGCCACTTCAGCCATTTCAAATGGAACTCTGCAGCTCCTCCCTTGCCCTCAGGTCACCTCACACCCCCCATTGCACTCTGATCTGATTTTTTTTTTTTTATCTTTTTGGTTTCAGAAGGAAAAGACGGGGCCTCTGCTGCAGAAAACACCCCCCCCCAGGTACCACAGGGGAAGCTGGGAGAGCGGAGCTCGCTCTTCTACTCTGCTGGACAGTTCTTCTTCGAGTACCTGGTGGTGGTGTCGCTGAAGAAGATGCCAGATGGACACTATGAACCCAAGATAACCTACCAGTTCCCAAAGGTACTTAGTCCTGTGTTTCTGATAAAATGAATTCCACATTTAGAAGAGAAAGGGATGTTGTTCCTTCCCCATCATTAAAGCTGTAAAAGGAGAAAAGTGCCCCATGGCCTTGAGTCACAGCCCCAAACCCCAGGAGCAAACTCCCAGGAGTTGTCCCCGGCCTCCTGTCCCAAAAAGGGGCAAGATTTCCCCAACGGTGGGGAAATCATACCTCAGGGAGTGGCACAGGAAGAAATCCCAGTTTTCAGAGGGTCTTTCTGCTTTGCCTCATGGTCCATGGGGTGAAAGTCAAAGTTTGGATTTTTGGGAGGTGCTTGTGCATCCTTCAGAGCTGGGGGTCGCTTTGAGACAGACCCCATTTCACCAACCCCACTCCGTTCCTGGTGACAATGGGAACTCTCCATCTCCCTGACTCTTGGCATCGCTTCCTTCCAGCGTGAGAACTTGCTGAAGGGCCAGAAGGAGGAGGAGGAACGTCTCCTCCAAGCCATCCCCCTCTTCTGCTTCCCTGATGGCAACAACTGGGTCCCTGTCACTGAGTTCACCAGGTACTGCCCCACTGAGGGTCTGGGCTGGGGTCCTCACCCTGATGGACTCGTGAGAGCTGGAAGGACCAGCTCAGCTCAGCCCAGTCCATTCCAGCCCCGTTTTCTCTCCTTGCAGTGAAACCTTTTCTTTTGTCCTGACAAACGTGGATGGCAGCAGGAAGATCGGCTACTGCAGGCGGCTGCTGGTGAGCCCTCCCCCCACCCCTCCAGGGGTGTGGGGACACATCACCCCCTGCCATGCCCAGAGTTCAGCTCCTGGGGATGTGCCTCAGAAATGAAAGTGATGAGAAGCAGCCAGAGGGTGCCTGAAGGGGGCTGTTAAAGCTCTTTGCTGAAGCATCACTTGGGTGTTGGATGGGGGAAACTGAGTGTTGACAAAGCCTGTGGATGTGGCACTTGGGGACAGAGTTTAGGGGTGAATGTGGTGGCTCTGGGCTGACTTTTGGCTTTTGAGATCTTGGAGGGCTTTTCCAAACTGAACAGTTCTGTGATTCCCCACTGGCTTCCACAGCTTCCCTGGCTCCTTTCCCTTGTCTGCAGTGGCAGGATGGCTGCAAATCCCACTTGGGATCAGGATGGGGATGTCAGTGCAGCCATCCAGGTGCCAAAGAGCTGGGAGCTGTCAGCCCCATCCCCAAAAACTGCACCTGAGCAATGGCTGTTTCTCAGCTCAGGGCTTTGACCAGCTCAGGGGCTCTGAGGTGCAATGGCCTTCCCTGGCTGCTTTAAACAGGGACATAAATCCAGGAGGACATCCCTGTGCCACAGCCTGGGGAATTGCTGGATCCACCACCCCTTCATCCTGGGAGCTGAATGTCTGGAGGGCTGAAAGTGCAGGAAGCAAACAGACCCAGGATAGTCCACTTGGAAAGGAAAAAAAAAGCCGGAGGATTCATTCCCATGGCCCCTGATGTAGCAGGATTAACCCCAAGGATGGTGGGGCAGGATGTCTTGGAAAATGTCTGGGTGGGAGGAGAGTTTGGAAATATGGCAAAGGACTTTGCACCAAAATAATTAACAGCTTAGACACTCAAATCACTGTCTCTGGGCACCCTCTGCTTTTCCAGCATCAGCTGCATCCTTGGCCTTGGTCCTAGCTTTGAAAATCCCCCAGTGAGTGACTGGGAATTCGAGGGGAGCAAGTGGGGATCCCTTTGGAGAGTATGGAGCTGTTGCAGGGGCTGGGAGATGCTCAAATCCTTTTCCTACACTCTTGCAGCCATCTGGGCGTGGTGTCCGGCTCCCTGAGGTTTTCTGCATCATCAGCTGCCTGGGCTGCTTTGGGCTCTTCTCCAAGGTAGGGACGTGGTGGCTCTGGCCCAGTGGTGGCCCTGGAGATTCTCCTTTGTCTGCTGGGGATTCCTGGCTCACACCTTTCTCACCCAGATCCTGGACGAGGTGGAGAAGAGGCGCCAGATCTCCATGGCAGTGATCTACCCCTTCATGCAGGGCCTGCGGGAATCGCCCTTTCCAGCTCCAGGGAAAACTGTCACAGTCAAAAGCTTCATCCCCGAGTCGGGCACTGAGGTTGGTGGGGATCGGGGGCACCTCCTGGACTACTGCAACATCGGGAGCCCAGGCTGCATCTGGGAGCATCCTCCACACGTGCAGCACCCAGGGGTGCTCAGCGCAGCAGGGCAGGCAGGGGCAGGCGCCAGGGGCCTCATCCCTTGGGAATGTGGGTGTTACCTCCCTCCTGATCCAGGAGAGAGCAGTGAGGATGAGGATGGAGCCCATCCCCAGGGGATGCTGCCCCATCTTTGCATCCTCTGCAGCTCCCCCAGCCTGGAGCTGGAGCTGCCACACAAAAACGTCTCCACATCCTCTCCATGCTGGGACATGCCTGGCCCTGATGCCAGAGTAGGATCTTGTGCCAGGGGCTGGGAGCTGCTCCTGCTCCTGAGCCAGCATCACCTCCTCCAGCAGGAGCACAGTGCTGCCAGGGCTGTCATGGGCTGCAAACTTCTTCCCAAAAAAGGTGGCACAGCCTGTCCAGCGCAGTGGTGGAACCACCATCCCTAAAAGTGTTTAAAAAACACATGAACGTGGCTTGGGCACTTGGGGATGGGTGTTAGTGGTGAGTGTGGGGTTGATGATCTTAGAGGGCTTTTTCAACCCTGTTGATTCCATGATTCCATGATTATTCTCTTCTCCATACCACTGTACCCAGCTCCCAGTCGATTCCTGCCTGGTGTAGCTGGGCAGGCAGCTGCAGGTGTGTGACAAGCCCAGTCTTTTCCTGTGAAGAAAATATCTGATCCAGGCATGGATGAGAAGATCTCATCGTGCCCATGCACAGCCCAGACCCACATGGGAACAGCCTTTTAATTTGCTTTTTCTTTCCCTTGTGGCAAAGCCAAGCTGGAAAAACGGGGAAGATCCACTCTGGCACTGGGCAAAATATCCTCAATGCTGACTGTGCCCTGCCAGGGAGGGCCTGAGAGCAGGATGCCTCCTCTCTAGAGCAGTTCAGCAGCTGCTGATTTGAGTGATTTCTTCATCAGGGATCTTGTGCAAGACTGCAGGTTGCTCAATGTTCTGTCCCAGGGCCATGGTTGGAAGCACAGCCTGGGCTGCCAGAGCAAGGAGGAATGAGGATGTTCTTCGAAAGAGCTGCACTCTGGGGCTCCAGGCAGGGTCTGCAGCGAGGCAAGGAGATCACTGAGAGCAGGAAAGGAGGGGAAATAAATCCTGGGTTCTGCTTGGGCTGAGGGCTGGGGATGAGACAGGACTTGTGCTGAAAAGGGGCTGTGGAGCCCAGCCAAGCCTGATGCTGTGAAGATGCTGCTTTGGTGGGAAGGCAGATGGAGAAGGGAATTTTCCTACTGGAGGATGCGGAGAGGGGCCAGGACTGTCATGAACATCCCTGTTAACCCTTCAGTACTCACCATGTCTGGCTGCCACAGGGACTGACGGGACTGGGAGACTTGAGGGCAAAGCCAGCCCACCTGCAAATATCTGTTAGGTCTCTCACTTTTGGGACATCTTAGCCAGGAACTGCCAGGCTTACCCTGACTGAGAGACTTCAGAGGAAGGCTTTTTGGCATTTGTAGAAGTCACGCCCACCCCACTCCTCTCTTTCCTGGCAGCTCACAGATGAACTGTCAGACACTGAGATGGGACATGGCCCTGCCACCCCCTGGCAGGGACGTGGGAGTGCTGGAGAAAAGGGGAATTTGGGTTAAAAATCCAGTGCCCAAATAAAGAGCCCCCCAGTGCACATCACTGATGGCTTCCCTGAGCTGCCAGCACTGCACAGGGTGAATCTCCCAGCAGGATGAGGTGGGGTTTGTCCCTTGCACATGGACACAGTGAAGATGCTGCAAATGCTGGGTCACTAATTGAAAGCATTAATTGCTTCCAAATCACCTTCTCAGGGAGCCAGGGCAGGATGGGAGGAGTGCTGCCCCTCCTAAGTTGGGGTTGTGTGGCTCTTCCTTGGCAGCTCATCGAGCTCACACGGCCTGTGGACGCCCACCTGGAGCACGTGGAGTTCCAGGCTCTGCTCCAGCGACTCAGCCCTCACCTCATCTTGCACATCTTTGCCTCTGCCACACTGGAGAGACGGCTCATTTTCCTGGCTGAGGAGCTGAGGTGAGTCCTGATCTCTTTATTATAAAAATGCCCATAAAATGCCCCTGGAGTGGACACACAAGAGCTTGGAGTGGGATGTGTCCTCCTCCCCGCCGTGACACTCCCGCTGGCTGCCTGTCCCACAGTGTCCTGTCCCAGTGCATTCACGCCGTGGCTGCTCTCCTGTACCCCTTCACCTGGGCTCACACCTACATCCCCGTGGTCCCCGAGTGCCTGCTGGACACCGTGTGCTGCCCCACACCCTTCATGGTTGGCATCCAGATGCGGCACCTGCAGCGGGTCCTGGAGCAGCCAATGGAGGAGGTATTTCATGGGCGGGAGGGCAGCTGCACTGAGCCATCAGCTAATCCGTGTCCCCAGGTCTGGCTTGGCCCTGGGGCCAGAGGCTCTGACTGTGCCCTTTTCCCACCCAGGGAAATTAGGGTGTCCTCCACGTCCCCTCCTGTTGGCCCCTGGGGCGATGCCTCCGCACTCCCCTGGGAGCTGGCCTGCCCCTGTGGCTCCAGGAGCTGCTGTTTGGGTCATTCCAGTCTTGAAGCAAAGGAAGGCTGTGTGGGGACAAGCCACCAAACCTGCAGCAAAAGTTCTTGTGGGGAATGCCCTGGTCCCCCTGCCCATGTCCCTCCTGCAGAGAGGAGCTGATCCCTCTCCTGTCACCCTCGTGGGCTGGTGACACCAGTCCCATCCCAAAATGGGTGGGAGGAAGTCCAGATGTCTTGGCAGGGCTAAACCTGGTCACTCCCTGCTTTCTTTCAGGCTCTGATAGTTGATCTCTGTGAAGGGAAGATCATCCGGGCGGTAGGTCCTCCCTGTGGGGTGTGGGGCTGGGGGCGGCCTGGATAACCCCAGGAAGGGCCTTCTCTCCTTTGGTGTCGGCTACCTGGCAGCTTCCACATTTTTATATGGCTTCAAACTGCCAGAGGGCAGGGATAGATGGGATTTGGGGAAGGAATTCCTCCCTGTGGGGGAGGTGAGGCCCTGGCACAGGCTGCCCAGAGAAGCTGCGGCTGCCCCTGGATCCATGGAAGTGTCCAAGGCCAGGCTGGACAGGGCTTGGAGAGACCTGGGATAGTGGAAGGTGTCCCTGCCCATGGCAGGGGGCAGGAATGGGATGAGCTTTAAGGTCCCTTTTATCCCAAACCCATTTGGGATTTTGTGGTTGTATGATTTTGGGGCATAGCTATTTCAGTGGCACCCTCCCAGGGGGAACATCCACGTGAGGATGTACAGCCACCACACCTGGCCTGTGAGCTACAGCAGCAGGGTCCATGCACTGCACATCCCACACCCACATCTCTGCAGGACACTGTGAGGATGATTAATTAATGAACTTTGAAAGCCCCACTCATGGGCTGCCCCAGCACGTGCCCCCCTGAGCTGGATTCCCTCCGGTGCTTCACAGCCCTGTTGCTTTCCAGGTGGGAGATGAGGAGGAGATCCTGCCCGGGAAGCTGCAGAACGAGATGCTGACGTCTCTGAACAGGCACAACAACAACAACAACGTGCACAGTAAGGACGTCTGACAGGGTAAAACAGCCCCAGTCTGCCCTCCCCATGGCTAGAGACTTCAGCCAAGGGATTTTACTGAAGTCACCTGGTCTGGAATGTTTCTCCCCCTATTTCCTGGGGTAATCCCTTGGCTTTCCCTCTGTCCTCTGAAACACGAGAGCAGGAAAAGATAATTCTGCTGGCAAAATGGACTTTTGCTAATATTTGCTAACATCTATCTAATACTAGAATTAGAATACTAGAACGTTAAGATGCTGCCACCCTGGAAAGCAATACCCTGGAAAGCCAGGGCTCCTTCAGCAAAATCAGTCTGATCTTTGGTCAGTGGCAGAGGCTCTAAGCAGTTCCTTGGGGTGCAAAGACAGAGCAGGTTAAAACAAGCCCATGCTGTGTTCAGAGGTCCCATCTCCCCCTCTCGCGTTCCCTTCCAGCCTCGGAGCAGCTGAATGCCCTGGTGTCAGAAGCCTTTGTGCATTTCTTTGTGCGGCTGCTTGGGCACTACAGCTCCCACATCAAGTGGGGCAGGAGCGGCTCCGGCAGCTTCCAGGAACGAGCCTTCTGCAAGGCCATTCCCTCCAAGAGCTGCCGCAGATTCCTGAAAAAGTTTGTGAAGACCAACATGTTTTCCCTATTTATTGAGGAGGCAGAGAAGAGCAGGATCCCACAGGAAGGTAATGGTCCCATTTCTGTCCCCTCCCCTGCTGGCTGCTTCTCTGCCCTTTGATGTGAGACCTCAGGGCAATCCTGGGGAGGGAGTGAGGGATGGCACTATCCCTGTTTTCCCATTGTATTCCCAGTCTACATCACCATCCTGGCTTTTTGCTGGGTCTGCTGCTCTCTCCCTTCCTTGCTGGTGGGAAACACAAAACTGGAGTGAATACATGGGTTAAAACCTCTGGCTAACCCAGCACAATAAAGGCTGTTTTGGATGAGAGGGATGGGTGGCATTGCAAGCACTCCCATTTCATGGACTTGTAGAATCCCAGGATTCCAGCAAATTGGGTTGGAGGGACCTTTAAAGTGCATCTCATTTCACCCCCTGCCATGGGCAGGGACACCTTCCACTATCCCAGGCTGCTCCAAGCCCTGCCCAACCTGCAGGTTTCCACATTTCCCCTGTGTCCTCTCTGGGTGTCCCTAACCCAGCTTGGTTTGGGACATAAACACTTCCCAGGATTCAGGCTGTTCTGTATCCCCCAATCCAAACACCAGCACCTCATCCATTATTTCTCCTCCACAGCGTATTTCCAGCAGAAAATAAAAGAGTACCACGAACAGAAGAAGCACCGAAGGGACTCCTGAGGAGCAGGACTGGGACTGACACGTCCCTGCCAGCAGCACCACACTGGACACTGTTCCTGCCCACCTGGGCCTCCTGCACTGCCTGGGCAGCCCCACTGAGCACCAGTTCCACCCTTTCTTCCTCAGGGCATCACTGCACTGGAAATTCTGCACAGAACTAGTGCCAGGCTGGGATTTCTCTCCCAGTCGTGGTTGCTCCAGGAACAGACTGTGACTCCCAGTGCTTGGCCCTTCACAGTTCCCCCAGCACCTCACGCAGAGGGAGGGCAGCCAGAGCTGGCTCAGGACAACAGGGGTTTAGAGTGATTATTAGAAGGGGAAAAAAAGAGGAATGAGTAGGAAATAGCGTTACTTCTCATTAAAACAAACCAGGGGTGTGTAAATAAGGAACATCCCATTGCACAATTCCTGAGGTTTTGTTATTAACAACTGTTTTATATTGTTTTATTGAGCCATTGTTAAACACCAGCAGGAGCAGGTGGAGGGGGGGCAGTGGTTTCCTCTCGTGCAGCTGCTGCATCACTGGTGCGACACAGAGCAGAGTTTGGCTAAGGAAACAAAAATACTCATTTCCAGCAGGTTATTTATTTGTGCTGGAGCAAACTGTGAAGGCAACACGGTGGTGGGGTGTCAAGGGGGAAACAGCTGATCAACAGCTATGGGGAGGGAGGGAGGATTTGTTCCATCCCAGAGTAAAATATGTCACCATCCTCTTGGGTCTGGTCTTGGTGCCATCTTCTCTTAAAACCTTGCAGTTCCTCTCAGAAATGTGATGCCAGCAGCAGATTAAAGCCAAGAGATGGTTCTCCTCCTTTTTGAATACACTCACCCAGGAAATAAATACTGCAGCAGGGAAGCTGGGCTGGGGCTGCAGATCTGACTGGTCCCACCCACAAAAACCCAAGCCAGGAACTTCTCCCAGCACAGGCTGGGGACGAAGGCAGAGCTTCATCCTCCTCTCTGGGATGTTAGAGCCAAGCTGTCGCATCACTTGGTACCCACCAGGCATCAAAATACCAAAAACATCCTGGAATCATGGAATCTCAGACTGGTTTGGGATGGAAGGGACATGATCACCCAGTCCCACCCCCTGCCATGGGCAGGGACATCTTCCACTGTCCCAGGTCGCTCCAAGCCCCATCCAGCCTGGCCTTGGGCACTTCCAGGGATCCAGGGGCAGCCACAGCTTCTCAACCTGTGCCAGGGCCTCACCACCCTCACAGGGAAGAGTTTCTTCCTAATATCCCATCTAAAAACCTCCTGTTTTAGTTTCAATCCATCCCTCCTTGTCTTGTCACTGTTTCCTTGTGTAAAAAGTCACTCTCATTTTTTCTATAGGTATTTGTTAAGTTGTGGCTTTAATACCCAAAGGGTGTTGAGTGTCTCTAATGCCCAGAGGGTGGGCAGTGCTGGGGAGACACTGGGAGCAGGGACACCAGGGCTGGCTCACATTGCAGCACATCAGCACAACCCACAGGGTATTTTTAAATCCTTCTTCCTGCTTCAGATTTGCCCAACACTTGACCCAAGCCTACAACAGCAAATCAAACGGCGCCAAGAAATGTTTCTCTGCTTTGGAAAGAGCTCATTTATTCTGTTAAATTGTTAACATAGTTCCCAGCAGAACACTGGCCAACTCACACCATCCGAGGAACTCGAGGCCCAGCAGCAGGCAGCTCAGCCCCTGCTGCTGATTTGGGACTCAATCCCTGCCCTGCAGCTGCCCTGGGGAAGATAATTTCATGCTCTGGTATGTGTCACCCTCTGCCAGCAGCCTCAGTGCCAGCAGGCAGTTCTGGGCAGGTTCACCCTGCCCAAGCCAGCACAGGGGTGACAGCCCAGCGCTTCCCCAGCTCCAGGGCAGGAACAGCCCCTGCTCCCACCCCACTCCAGCCCACCTGGCCATGAACTCTGAACTGCTGGAATGATTCAACTCCTCTGCAGTGCTCCATTCCACGCTCACAGCGAGGCCTCAGCAGCACTGGAGGTACCTGGGGCAAGCTGGGTGGGATGTGAAGAGGAGGTAAAAAGTGCTTTGAAACAAAGCTGACACAGAAAGAGACCGTGAGGTGTCCTGCCCTGCCACTTTCCTGTGTTAAACCCCTTATCAGAGTAAGGGAACTCTCAGCAGTTCTGAAAGAGACAACACAACACCCAGTGGAAATTTCCAGCTTCTCTTTACAAACAGAGGAAAACCTGCAGAGCAGAACTGTATTTTTTTTAGCAGGGCATGTTCTCAGTCCCATGTGCTGCTGCTACTGCAGTTCTCCCTCCTGAGTGTCTTCTCAACACAACAGAAAGTGAAAGGGCCCATCAGGAGATCAGGCTGAGGCCACAAAGCCCCTGTCCCTTCTCAACCCCACAAGCACATCCAACATGACCCATGGCACAAACAAGGCAGGTGGAAAGGTCACTTATTCCATTATCTGTCAACACACCCAGAGCCACAGCAGCACTTCAGAGAGCTGGGACTGCCAGCAGTGACTGCTCCTTGATAACACTGAAACTACATCAACAGAGAAATGGAGTTTTTTTTCTTGGCTGGGGGCATCCAAACTTCCAGGGAATGAAAAGCTCAGAAAAAGGTATTGGAATAAGTCCTATTGCATTTCCTGAACAGCAACAGGCTTTAGTTTTGCACAGGGAAATCTGGTCCTGCACAGCCTTTTAAAGGCTTTGGTTCTTCTCCAGTCTCAAGTATTATTAACAAATTATTTGGAGCAGCCTAATCTTAAACCCCAGAGGACTGAAAGCAGGAATCTTCCTTGTTTACATGGGTGAGTGGGCACAGAGGGGTTTGGTCAAAGGCTGATTCACTCACACTTTCCAAGCAACAGCTCTGCCCCCACTTCATGCTGATGAAAGGAAACATGAGGTTTGTAACGTGCATGTTCAAACCCTTCCAGGCTATTCCCTTGCAGACTTTTACCTGCTCCCCTTGAAGGACAGCAGCAGAGGCCACATTGTCCAGATTGACCCTTTCCCCAGTTCATTGCAGCTAAAATCCAATTAATGAGTTCCCTGAATTCCATTTATATCTAAAAATGTCATTCTAGAGCTGTCACCTCATCCATGGAGATACTCCTGGCAGCAAGGCACTTGGAGCAGAGCTCCAGGACCCTTGGGAGCTGCCTCAGGTGTATCAGGGTGCAGGAATCAATTCCCCCTCTCTGGCTCCAGCCAGGCCACACAGCCAGGGCCCCAGAGAACCTCAGCTGCGCTTGCCATCAAACTGCTGCTCACAAGATTCAAAGCTGGAGTGGCAAAGCCTTACAGGAGTCTCCTCCTCATCCTGAGCAGGTTCCTGATCCCCCCAGTGCCCCCAGGCTGACACAAGAGCTCTGGCTCCCTTCTGACACCGTGCCACCCCAAAGGAAGGAGCCAAGACTCTCCCAAGCCCAGGAAACACAACACTGGCACTTCCTTGTGCCAAGGCTGAGCCCAAGGACTCGGCACTTCTGCTTCCCAGCACAGCCCAGCAGGGCCAGCTTTGTCCCTACAAACACTGCAAGCACTGAAGCAGAGTCCCCTTCAGTCCTGGCCCTGCAGGACACAAGCAAGCCCAGTCCCTCAGTGCACAGCAGGCAGACACTGAGCTCTGCCCAGGGAGGGGGAACATGGGCTTGAAACCTCCCCAGGCGCTGTGAGAACTGAGCTCTCTCCACTTCCTGAGCACATTTTCTGATCACTGGGGTATCGCAGGAAATGCACGTCAGTGCTTCCAGGACTTGAGGGAGGTTTTGATTTACTGTTACTGAGGTGTGAGGTTTTTTGGTTCCTTTATTTTCTGACCATGAGCTGTGTTTAACCCCTTCAGAGCCATGTCGCTGTCCACAGGCACTGCCTTGGCCTGGGCTCCCAGCACAGAGAATTTCCTTCCCACCTTCAGGGAGATGCTCCATGGTTCGAGGGCTGGGATTTCCAAGGTGGGATCCCAGCATTCCAGCTCTGCCCCAGCAACTTCACCCATCCCAGGCAGATCCTGCCCAGAGACACTCCCTGCTCAGCACTTCAGCCCCTCTGCTCAGGGGCTGAAACTGCCCTCAGTGCCAGGGCCTGTGGTGAACTTCATTAACATGCAATTAATTAAACCCTCCATTAATCTTGGTTCACCACGGCTAAAATAGTATTAAAACAACGACAGAAAAAAGAAACCCAAACTTACTACACTCAAGAGCAGGTAAAGCTCTCAAAGATCCTGGAATGAAAACATGATTCACATAAAAGCACTGGAAAGCTACTCTGTAAACCACAGGCAGGTTTGTCATTCACAAATCTAAGTAGGACAGAGCAACACATACATCTCAAGACAACTGTTGCTCTCAAAAATTCTTATTTATTAAGAGCAGAAAGGAAATTTTGCTTAAGTTTTATACATAAAAAAGTAAACAGTAAATTTTTTTTTCCTTATAGTCTTTTCCACTGAAGAAAATTGAGAAATAAGTTGTCTTTTTAGATAATGTTTATTTAAAAAAATAAAATTAATTGACAAAGATACCACACTATTTTGCATGCCGGGTACCCCTTGGCTCGCAGGACCCTGTTCAGCATGAAACCGCTTTGTCAGTAATGCACAAGCACAAACCACCCCAGCTCGGCTCCCACCTGGCAGCTGCTGCAGCCACACAACTTAGTGAGATATCTCTGGGTTTTTACCAGCTCAGGTCTTTAGTAAATAAATTTCAAGTGGACACTAAACAAGTATTTCACTAAGAGATGATGAAATATTAAAATTAAAAGCAAGTCAGATTGCAGCTGTAATTATACTACATTAGAAACTTCAGTTGGTGGGGGGATCCATTCACCATATAGAGATTAATTTGTAATCAAGGTAATTACAAAGACAGAGCATTTACTTCCTGCATGCTTTCCCAGGCTTGGAACCAACAAAGTTGACTACATGGAGAGTTGACTAGGGTGTACTTGGAATTCACTCTCTCAGGCAGGAGACTAGTTAAGGAGTGTTACTGATAACAAAGAAGAAAAGTTATACAACATTGATTATTATAAATTACTTTGTTCTTATCTGCTTAGTAGGAGTAGATAGCCTTAGTCTCCTACAAGTCTTCATCCATTCCTGTGGAAACCCAACTCCTCCTCCATCCATTCCCCCGTGGCAGCTCCCGTCCCTAGTGGTGGTTGGAGTGCGTGGGGCAGCCCTTGATGCGGAACACGTGGATGTGCAGGTGGGCAGCGATCTGGTTGCACACACTGACACAGTATCGGAGCAGGTCCAACAGGGACAGGATCTGTTCGGGAAGAGTCATCCACAGTTACACCCACACGTTCCTGTGTGCCCCACGGGGTGTAATAGCCCACACCCCCAAACACAGCACTGTGCTTCACTGAGCTGAACCTCCAGCTGCAGGAACAACCACGGAGTCACAGACTGGCCTGGGATGGAAGAGACCTTAGAGCCCATCCTGCTCCACCCCTGCCATGGGCAGAGCTTCCACCAGACCAGGCTTCTCCAAGCCCTGTCCAACTTCACCTTGGACACTTCCAGGGATGGGGCATCACTCCCTAAGGAGTTTCTAGGAATGCTGGGCTTTCTTCCAGCCTAAGACAAGACAGACTCTTAATTCTACAGTCAGAAAGTGGAGAAGAATTACAGCAGCTACAGAGATACTGTGAAATGTCTCATTAACTCTCAGTGGTGATAACCATACACACATCTTTTCACATCACATCAACACAATTTTACTGAAAGGTTAACACTGTCTCTGTTCATTAAACCTGAGCATTTGTTAAGCCCAGGTAAGTTGAATTTAGAATGTTTTTCCTGATGGGTGCTGGCATCATGACAGACATTCCAGAGCTTGAGGCATGCCAGAGCACCCCTGCATTGCCCATCACAGAACCCCTGTTAACGAGGCAGCAATGCTCATCTGCAAAATATTCTAATCTAAGCTTTGAATATTTGCTACAGTGCTTTGAAATTTTAAACTGTCACAGTCATCAAAGTTGGAGTTTGAGTCCCACCATCACCCCAGAGCCACCATAATTACCATTAAACCATGTCCCCCATGTGCAACATCCAGACACGTCTTGAACACTCCCAGGTACGGTGACTCCATCACTGCCCTGGGCAACTTATTCCAATGCCTGATTAACTCTTTCACCATTTTTTTTTCAAATATCCAACCTGACCCTCCCCTGGCACAGCTCGATGCCGTTTCTTCTTGTCCTGTCCCTGTTCCCTGGCAGCAGAGCCTGATCCCCACCTGGCTGTCTCCTCCTGGCAGGGAGTTGTGCAGAGCCAGAAGGGCCCCCCTGAGCCTCCTTTTCTCCAGGCTGAGCCCCCCAGATACTCCCTCAGCAACTCCAGGGCTCCAGCCCCTTCCCCAGCCCCATTCTCTTCCCTGGACACACCCCAGCCCCTCAATGTCCCTCTGGTCAGGAGGGGCCCAGAGCTGTCCCCAGGACTGGAGGTGCCCCAGCAGTGCCAGTACAGGGCACCATGCTGGGCCTTCTGGACACACCATGGCTGCAACAGCCCAGGTGCCACTGCCCACCCAGGCACATCTGGGTTCAGGTCCAGCCACTGTCACCAGCACCACAAAATCCTTTCCCAGCTTTCCAGCCACTCCTTCTCCAGCGTGGATCATGTCATGGGACTGTTGTGACCCGAGGACATGCTGCTCACGGATCCAGCCTGTCCAGATCCCTCCAGGAGATCCACATCCCACCCAAACTGGTGTTCTGCAAACTGACTGGGAGTGCCTCCATCCCCTCACACAGACCATCCCTAAAGACAGTGCCAGGACCATCCCAACACCGAACCAGGGACACTGACCCTGCTCAGCTCTGCACCCCCTCCAGGGGATTCAGCTGGGCACACCCAATGCAGTGAATCAGTGGCAGAGCTAATTAACAAAATGAGCCTGGACTCACCAGGGCAATCCAGAGGACAATATACTCATCAATAAAGCTGTTAAAATACTGGTCAAGGAACAACAATGCTGGACCTATGAATGCTGTGTCATACAAATACATCTCACTCTTGGTCATGTGGGCAACCTGCAGTAAAAAAAAAAAAGAGACATTTAAGAAATAAACGTGTGCCAGCCAAGGCAGAGTGATTTCAGAACACAAAAAGCCAAAACCATAGAGTTCAAGCCACATCACTGCAAAATATCAAACACTCAAGTGGCTGCAACAGTATTGTTTGAACCATGGTGCTCCACAGCTACAGAGATGCAAGGTTTGCAGACAGGTGTCTTTTATTAGAGCAGAGAATGTAGCACAGGAAAAAAAACTAACAAGTTTTCCTGCTTCACCTCTTCCTCCTGCCAGAAACCAAACAGTGAAATGGAAGCAGAATGGTAAATTTTAAAGATGAGCCTGAAAACAAAAACTCACAGCTGCAGGAGCTTCAAAATTCAAGGACACTTGGTTCTCCTCTCTCTCCACCTCTTTTTATCCCATTCCATAAGGATCACCATCTCTCTGTTTACAATTTGATGGACATTTTTGGTGTTCAGGTGTGCCCTTCCCTGTGTGCACAGAACCATCCCACACTCCATCCCAACTGCACAGCACAGCTGTGAGCACCAAAGCAAACCTGCTAAGAAAGGAACTCTTCCTCCACTATGAATTTAAACTCTTCCACTGTAAGTTGAGTCCAGCACTGACCCAGCTCACAGCAGCCCAACAGAGGCCTGCAGAACTGGGATGGTGTTTGAGGCAGGAGCTGTTTAACCCTCATTCATTGACAGCTCTGCCCTTGTACAAATGTGTTAATTATTTTAACCCCTATTTACCTCCAATTCTTCAAGTTAAACCCCCAGCAAGTGTTCCAAACCTCACCATCACCCCCACTCCTGCCAAACCTCCCTCCCCTTTGTGTCTGTTCCAGCCCAGCTCCTCACACGTGCACAAACACATTGCAAACATGTTAACAGCTGGGGAAGGGGGAGAACAGCTCTAAGCTCTTCTGATGCTGCCTGTGCAACTACAGCATCAACCCCAGGTCCCCACTGCCCTCTCAAACAGAAAATGACTCTGCTGCTCCTCCAGCCTACTCAAAGCAAAGCACGAGCATCTCTTCAGTGCACAAACACGTGGAATATCCAGAGAGCCCCAAAATCTATAAAGAGCTCTCTTGCAACAGGTCTTGGGAAGGTTCTGGAACACTCACCACGAGTTTATTTGTGATCTTGGCAGACACAAAGCCAAAAGTCAGGATGTAGAGGCAGGGGTGCCTCTCAAAGAGCTGCACAGCAGATTTCTTGTAGATCATTGCAGCCAAGGCGATCACTGAGCCAATATGGAGAAAAGGTGAGAGGACACTTGTTCCCTATGGTGAGATTAAAGCATGAGGTTAATAAAATGTGCACATTGCAAAGAAACCTCAAAGAGCCCCTCACATGGTGTGCAATGAGGGGTTAAAAATAAAATCACATTCGAAACACCTTTCTGAAAACAAGTGGTAAAAGGAAGAAAAAGCAGTGAAACTTGAGCACACAGCAGCTGAGAACATGGTGGAAACTTTCTGGTGCTGGGGAAAAAAAACAGATTTTAGGCAGCAAGAACCATTGCAACAGAAGGTGCTTGTGTAGGCACCTCCACTTGTTCTTTTACATTGGTAATATAAATAACACAGATCTTTCAGAAAGATCAAACCCAGAATCTTCTTGAAAAATTTCCTTCTGAATGGATTTTTGCACAGGATTTTTCTATTAACTCTTCAGTGAAGGGTGCATTTGTATAATTTGGTTTATCTCATTAACTCAAAAACAAATATCAAAGTACAATGAGTACTTTTAATCAAAAACTTCAAAACTTTGACTTCTAAATCTACTATTGTTACACACACAGTATTAACTTGTTTTCCCAAGCCAGCAAGGAGCTGAAGGGAAAATATTTCCATGGAGAAGGGATTAAATAGAAACTGTGGCTGAGGAGCCTTCGTGCTGAGGAGGAACTGGCAGCCCAAGGTACTCACTGCTATAGTGGATCCATTTTTGCCAACTCCACCCGTGAAGATCACACCAAAGTAGTTTGTACAGGAGAATATGGTTCCTGCCACAGTACAAAGAGCTGGGAATATTTTCACCTGAATATTCAGTATTGGAATCTTAATGGAAGAGAGAAAAGAAGTTAAAATATGCACAAACTCAAATTTGGGTTAGTATTTCAGGTGCACTCAAACACTCCACTTTCCAACACAACATCTGCTCTTCTTTCTCTGCTATACAGAGATTGACATTTCTACAGAGAAAAACGTATTTTCCAAAAATCCTTCCATGAAGCTTCCAAGAAAGCCAGACTTATGTTCAGTTACCAGAGAAGAGACAGCAAAAGCAGAGAAATGGACAGAAATCAAGAACTTGCGCTAAATCATTTCAGGGAAGAGAATCATCACCTTTCCTGAAGCTGCAGTCAGAATCAAACTGGGCAGAACAAGAGCCACTTGGGATGGTCAGTACTGGATCCAACCTTTTGTGCAAGGCATGGCAAGCAAAGAGATCACACAAGTCAGATCAGTGACCCAGGAGAGGAAGGATGAGGTTGCTAAAGAGGGGAGAATGAGCACAGGTAGTGTCGAAAGTTTCCTTCATTTTTTAACAGTCATGTTTCAAGCAAAACAGGAAAAACTAGAAATGAAGAACAGTCCAAAGTAAACCACAGGAAATATGTTATGGAAGCAAGTGTTCAGTGATAACTAACCAAAACTTCCCAACTGTATCTATTCAACTGCTCAAAGC
Organism: Cyanistes caeruleus; assembly: GCF_971803275.1. Lineage (NCBI taxonomy): Eukaryota > Metazoa > Chordata > Aves > Passeriformes > Paridae > Cyanistes > Cyanistes caeruleus. Next base: position 6,274,996 of record NC_141724.1, read on the forward strand.
TCTTCATTTGGGAACTGAAGTCATGGCACTCAACTGAATAAATGCTCGGCTCCCCAGTGAATCCAACCAGGAACACAAGCCCAGAGGAGGTCAAGTTGCTTCTATTTTTCTTTAATTACACTCTCAGAGTAGATTTCAGCAGGTTTATCATGGAATATTACGAGCTGGAAGGGACCCACCAGGAGCATCCAGTCCAGCCCCTGTTCCTACACAGACATCCCAAAAATCCCAACAACCCCCCCCTGTGCCTGACAGCGCTGTCCAAACACTCCTGAAGATCATTCCTGAAGATCCTCAATTTTCTACTCCATTCAACAACTGAACCTCTTGGTCTTTTCAGGGCATGATTACGAGGCAGAGGAGCATTAACCCTTCATGCCTTGTTCAGCCCACTCCCCAAACCTCACCCAGTTTCATGACACTCAAATATATTTCTCCCCTCCTAAGGCATAAAAATGGCATTTCCTACATGTAGAGAACTGTAGAGAAAGAATAAAGACAAAAAAAGAGAAGGCTTGAATTGCTAGACGGTAGCACTACTTGTAATCATCCATTCACGTCAGGAGGTTCAGGACTTCTCAAACTCTTCTAAAAGCAGGTACCTATGCTGGCCTCTGCCTCAGAACTGCTACTTTGGTATTTAAAGAATGAGCTGGATTGTCTTTTACAAGCAAAAGGAAACAGTAGCAAACTCCATTACAGGGGTCAGAAGATATTAAGGTTGACATTTTCCCAAGACAAAGGGAGTTGGTTGGGAAAAACACCCCGTGAACTCCCAGCTACCACTAGAACACTGCAGAAGGATTCTCAGGGAAGGAGAAGATAAGGACACACAGTTGTAATAGCCCAGATTTCGGTTCTTAACACCCCCCTTTTGGCCTCCACAGCAGCTGCATCAGTGCAAAACATGTCTGAAGAAAAAATTATTGAGAAACAGCAACAAGCAGAAATTTAGCAGAGGAAAGCCAGGAGTGGATTAAAAAGTCAGTGCCTGCTGAAAAGTCAAAAGTGGTAAGCAGCAAAATCAAGCAAATATGAGACTCCATTTCTTTTTTCCCTCTGAGTAGGGGGAGAGAGGGAAATGTTCATACAAAATGGCACTGCAGCCCCTGAATCTTAACTCAGAGGACACTGGAAGACAGCCACAAGGCTTCCCTGTCTGGTATTCCACGTTCGCTACAGCCCCTGCAGTTAATCTGCCCTTCCTGGTGATTCCAGGGGCTTCATCCAAAGCCACACGCAGGCAGAACTTCCCAAAACCATGTCAGTGATGCAGGGAAGTATCACCAGTCACATCTTTCACAGGCAAATCATGTTCTCTGTTAAGCCCTCTGAGACTAATCACAGAGGGAAGACTGCATTGACCAGAGAGCTGCAGAATCCAAGTAAACCCTGGGAAAGAAGCGTTCCAGGCTGGACAGGGTTTGAAGCAACCTGGACTAGTGGAAGGTGTCTCTGCCCATGGCAGGGGGTGGGACTGAATGAGCTTTAAGGGTCATTCCAAACCATTCCACAATTCCAGATTTTGTTTGGGAAGAGCCCAGGCATGGCAATAACCAAGTGGCAGCAAGCAAAGGACAGAGTCGGGAGCGGTTGCCAGAGCCAGAATTAAAGCAAGTCTTGAATATTCTGCAAGAAAATTAGTGCCAGGATTCCAGAGTACATTCCATCAGTTTTGTGCAGAATGAATTGGGATTTATAAAATAAAGCTATGAGGAAATAGGCCAGAGCAGAGTTCAGCTAAGGGCTCATGGAAGCAGGATGTAAGAGAGCACAGGAAGGGTTCCTCCAGGAGCTCCTCCTGCCCCCAGTCCCACAGACCCCACGGCCAGCTGGGGAATTCACACCCTGGAGTCCTTCTCACAGGGCTGGAGCCCAGCTGCAGTTTGGAGCTGTCCAGACACACTGCAGTCACATCTGTCCAAGGAACAGCTTCCAGAGGGCTGAACTCCAGCTTCATATTCCCAAAGTGTTGGTGTTTTTTCATATTCCAGACTCTGTCGGAGAAAACTCCAGCAACTGCAGCGCTTTCCTTGCTTCAAGCAGGAAAATCAAATATAAAATCTATTAAACCAGTTACCCTAAGCTTCCTTGCTTTATTCACATGTCTCAAATGATCCAAGACAGAGCCACAGTCAGCATCCCACAGGAATTAACCAGCAGGAGCCTGGGAAGCAGCACTTAACAGGCTTTGAGGAGAATTTACACTGCAGGAAAGGAGGGGGTCAGGATAGGTGCACACACAGTTTCATGGAATAAAGGAAAGGTAATGAAAGCAGCAATTGCAAAAATCCACAACTCTGCATTTTGCCTGTTCACAGTGTTTTGCTTTTCCCATGAAAAGTGGAATGTTTGAGCACACAAACACATTTACTCCATACTTCCCCCAAACAGAAGAAAATAAAAAATACCAAACCACCAATTTTGCAGTCACATCAAGAATTAAAGGATTAGAGAGGGCTGAGTGAAAAGGTGTTGTGTGATTTATTTTGCTCTGCAAACAGCAAATAACATTTATCTCTAAATGAACACAAAATCTCACTGATTGAATTAAACAGAATTATCATGGGAGGCCTGATTAAGGTTGCTCTCTGGAGAAATGCTCCGTTAAACCAACCAAACTAGTTAAGGATTTTTGGGAGCTGCCTTAGGCAAATGCTGCTGCAACACAGAACTTCTGCTAGATTTCCAGATTTTGCTGAAAAGGGTTATTTAACAGACTATTTTAGAGTTATTTAAGCTGTTTAATAACAAGAGACCCATTTCTAAGCTCACACAAACACCATTGAATTGTGGCAGAGGTTGCTCTAGTAGCACTTTTTCCCCTTTACTTTTTTTTTTAAAGGAAACTGAGAACAGGAACTGAGAAATTCTCTAGGTAACAGAATATTACATTATAGCTTCATGGGGATGTTAGCCACACTAATATATCTGGAAAAACTGGCACCAATAAAATGATGTGTAGCCTCATTTTCATTTTCTAATCAGTCCTATCCACCCTCCCTCCTTTTAGATGGTATTTACTTTGCAGTTTTTAGAATTAAGGGCTTTGGGGTTTTAAGCACAAGCAGCAAAATCAGGATAGCCACAATTTGCTCATTTGGGATGGGTTCATTGCTCCCATTACACAGAGCAGATTAGAAATTCATCCATTTGACATTAAGCTTTTTAGGGACTTTTGGCCATCTCTTGGTTTTACTGAAATCAAGATTTCTTTTTCCTTAAGAATTGCATTTGTCAAATACAGAGAGAAGACTGATAAACAGGAAGGAAAACTAGGAAAACCTTCCAGGAAATCAATGTTTTGGATTTTATTTCCAGTAAATTTATGTCTTTTTAATTTATGTATGCACATACCTGCTTTTCTGTGGACAATGCCATTTTGATAGCTCAATGTGGCTTTGAATACTACTGCAGCACTATTATTATTATTATTATTATTTTTATTTTTATTATTTTCATCATCATTAAACTGTCAGCTGACATGGCCTGGTGAGCCTATATCAACATATCTATATTATATATAGATATATACATAATATAAATAAAACATCTGCAGCCAGGCTGTGCCAGGAGCTCATTTAATCAGGATCATCTTAGTTTGAAAGAAAAAACCTGACAAATGGGGTTTTTTCCCTTACACAAATCAAGAGTTATCAGCCACATTCAGGCCAAATTATCTACTGATGATTTCCAACTGCTCTCACAAGAGTTCCCCCAAATCCTCATCCCAGTTCAATATTCCTCCACTGTTTGTTGCATGGAATTAATTCAGGTTTTGGCCAGGATTTCACCTAAGTTCATGCAATGCTTGATTGCTTTTTACCTGCAGGTACAGAGTATAAAATAACATTGTTTTAATGACTCTGGTACAGCCAGAATCCACAGTTAATTCTGAGGGATCTGGATTACAAAACCTGTTTCCATTTATGAGGAAAAGTGAAACTTTCCTGCAGAAGTGAAAATGTCTCGAGGTGTGCAGGAAAACTTCAGTGACCACAGGATTATTACAAAGGATAAAATAAGAACATGAGCAGAATTACCAGAGATTGCCAAAAAGGTGGTCCTCCAATCACTGCCAGTAAATGCATGATTATTATGAAGATTTGTACTTCAGTCACATCAATTCTGATTAGGTATAAAAAGCCAAAAAAAACAAAACAATGCAAAATTATTCAAAGCAATTTCAAGTCAGTTATTCGCAAGCTCAGCGGAGCAACTCTGTCATGCACAGTATGAACACCCCAAAAGGCTGAGGAGAAGGAAAAACTCACAAGGAATTTAGAAGGCAAAAATGTATTTAGTTTTATTGTTCAAATTAAGAGCAATGCTGTGGTATGATTTTGTTTTCACAGTGTAATAACAGAAAATCCATTTTATCAACAGAACATATTGGAACTCTTCACTGCCCATTGGCAGCTGCAGAAATAAATATTCAGTTTTAACCTTGTCCACCAAAAAAAAAAGAATTTCGTACAGATGATAAAATTCTAAAAATATATTTTTAACCCATATTATAGTCCCTACCCTATGAATATTCTCTGAATGAGATCAAGCTTTGAAGAAACACAAATCGCTAAAGGGTTGATGGAAATGGTGCAGTGGCATCAAGAAGAGAAATTACTTCTGATTCCAGCAGAGCCAGGATGTGATGCAGGAAGGAATGGGAGAAAACAGGGAATTTATGGCTTTGTTTTAAGGAGCATGAAAAGTCTAGGAGGTAGAAAGAGCAAAAAATGGGTGTAGAAATGAATGCCAGAAACAGGAGTATATAAAAATACAAGTGAAGTGAAGAGGATGGACTTGCTGGCGTGAGATACATACATGGGGTATATATATATACTACATATGTTATAAATAGGCATACACATTTTATACATCTATATATATGCATGTCAATGTATGTTATATATAAAAAATACATTATATATTTTATAGTCATGTAATAGTATCTTGCCCTGAAGTGCTACATCAAAAAAAACCCTTCAAGTCAGTTTGAAACATTTCTGGCTTATCCTTATTTCCAACTAGATAATTCTACCTAAAAGACTCCAAATCCTGCACACACAGGCTTTGCTGTGACAAAACCCTGCTGGTATCACCTGCACAGGGAAGGAGAATTATGGGCTGGGCTTTTCTCTGTCTGCCTGAAATGAGCTACAAGACCACGGAACTGATTTTATCATCAGCTCAGTGTTTCTCTGCAGACTTTGCTTCAGGTTGGGAGTGGATCCTCTCATTTGAGGATCTCCAGTCTGGGCAGCAGCAGAGCCATAGCACAAGGGATAATTCCAAATCTGCACCTAAATCCCATGGCAGACATCCCCTATTGCAGGGGTTGCAATGAGATGAGTTTTAAGGTTCTTCCCAACCCAACCCATTCCATGAGTCTTTGCTTTGTCAATTTGCTTTTCACTACACAAACCTGGAGATGTGACACCCAGGAAATAACCTTGAAAGCTCTCCTCTATTAAATTTTCTCAATACCAACCCTGCAAGGCAATCACAACTGGCTAGGGGGAAAATTAACTTCCACTGAGCAAAGAATGTTCTAAAAGATCTCTGTTCTCAGTCCTGATACAAACAAATGGAGCCACTGAGGTACCTTGAAAGAAAAAAATAAGAATGCTCAGCAGAGACACACAAGACAACCAATTTAATGCAAATTTCTTCCTCCCAGCCCTTAAATCAGCATGGAAATGTGTTCTCAGCGTGTCCAGCCAAGGAAGGGCTGGAGCAGCTCCATTCCAGGAGTGCAGGAATGCGTTTTAGCCCATTTCACTACTTCTGTCAGTCACCTAAAGAACAGAAAGAAGCTGAGAAAGTTCACAGAAACAGTGACTAATAAATCATGGAGGTAACTCCAATTTGCAGCTTTCCTTGGATAGGAAACCAGGTTACTTTTGGCAGCAGAAATCTTATGCACAATAAAGAAATGTCATGTGTGGAAACACAGGTTTTTCTGCCAGACAAACCTTTGCACAAGGCTGAGAGTCCAACAAACACATGGGGAGCAGTGCCTGGACCGAGGTTAGGGAGACAGTATTATCTTTACACAGTCATGGCACAACCTTTACTCCCCTGCCCAGGGCTCTGCCCTTCCAACTCAAACAGAAACACCATCAGGCAGCCAAGCATATTTGTCAAAAACTCCTCCCTGACTTACAGGAAGAATCTCCCATTGTAGAACAAATACAAGTCTTAACTTCAGTACCACCTTAATATTCTGTATTTTCAATGGCTCCTTAAAACAGAAAATAAAAGCATTAATACCTACTGAGGAGAAACTAACCAAACTATCACCTAAAGAAAGCATAAATTCTTAATCCTGAGGAGGAAAAAGACCTGGGAACATCCCATGCTCATTAAAACCACTGTCAGATGACTTCAAATGACAGGCTTTATATCAGTAAAGCACATGCCTGATTCTGGAATCATTCTTTCTGAATGAAATTTTTTTCTCAGGATGTCAAGTGGCCTCTGGACAGGAATCTAAGAATCCAGAAATCCACAGGCAGCTTCTCAAAGCTGGACTGCAGAAGGGAGCACACCTGGAAGCAGAAGGTGGTGAAAGGTGCACACTGTTCCTTCTCTGGGTTTAATTTGAACTCAAGGTAACTGTGCAAGCCCAGGATGAACCAGATACATCTCTGATGCTGCTGCATGGAGCAGTCATCCCAAGCTCCTTAAAATCTGACCGCTTTCTTCCCCCAAAACACCTGCTCAGCCCCACTTTCCCTCCCGTGCCAGCACCATCTGCCATCAGCGGAGTTGGGAGATTGGTTTGGCTAAAAGGATCCAACGAAAAAGAAGAAATTCCTGTCCCAATTCCCAGACCATCAGCTTTCCTGGTGGTTTTTTTGTGACTTTGGGAATTCTGGGGGCCCTGGGGAGAGGGCAGGGAAGATCTGCTCAGCCCCTGGAAGCCACACAACCCAACAGTGGGTCCCGGTGGGACTTGGTGGCTTCAGGAAAGGAATAAATGGGAATGACAGACAAGCAGATTACTACCAGCCTTCACAGAAGTTCTAAAGAGCCCCTAAAATGAAAAATAAGTGAAAGCATGCCATTATAAACTGAAGCAACAATGTTTTTATTCAAGAGACGTGAGCAAAGCAGTATCTGAACTGTCTGAAAAGCATTAACACGTCAGGAGATCAAGAGGACATTCTTACACCTAAATGATTAACTTGGATTTACGCACTGTATCCAGGTAAAATGAGCTAGCAGCCAAAAAAATCCATGAATTGCCTCAGTCACCACCATGTTTTTAACCTCTGGCAGAGCTGGGAAGTACCAAATGAAATGGGAAGGCAAAGGCAGGGCAGCAGGAAAGCACTTGCTCCATTTGGATGGAGACGAGGCAATGCCTTTCTTTTTGGGGGAAAATGCACCCAACTTGCTTTAGTGGATGGGGAATTTATTCACAAAGCAAGGTGATAATATTCCTGGTTACATATGACATCATTAGTTCCATATTTTATTCTACATCAAGTTCCTTGCATATTCAAGTGACTCTCCCATGGTAAACACTAGAGAAAACAATTTTGGAGTAATGGATCATTTATCAAATTATAGTAAAAAAACAAGGGAAAAAAAGTAGAAAATAGGGAAAGGCCTTTGCTCCTGCAGACTGCCTCATTTAATTACTATAATCACATTTAATTACATACAAGCAGGTACCACACACAGAGCTGTAAGAAAGCAAAACCATTTCAAAGCAAGAAGGGAATCAGACAGTTCAAAGATTCTATTTTCAACTTGTGTTTGTATTTATTTACTCATTTAAATACTACAGTGGAAGTCCTAAGAAAAAACAAATGGGAAGAGCAAGCAGCATGAATTCTGCAAGAGTTTCTAAAAGCCTCTGAACTGGGATATTTTTATTAAGTGGGTTATTTTCAGGCATCACTGGAGCCATACTTCCCCTCAACCTGACAGCTTTGCTGCCTGGTGTTTCCTGACAACTGAGTCATGTCAGCAGTGCTCAGATACTGACACTGTGCACATTGTGTGCAGGATCATCAAGCCCCACAAAATGGAGAAAATGAAACAAACCCTTTTCCCAAGACATTCCCACACTACAACAGATGGACGGAAAGTTATTGTACAAGTTCAGCAGACACAAAGAATCACGTTCCAAAAATCTCTTACTCAAATAAACCAGGGGCTTTTTCATCTTTTATAAAATAAACAGAAGACCCTGAATTGAGGTTGAAGATCAGCAGGAACATCCAGGCAAAGAACAAGAACAAAGAGCTGATGCTAACAACAGAGCAAAGAGCCCAGACTCAATATTTAACAAACCAAAATGCCCAGACAGAACATCCAGTGGCATGGCTGGGGAGAACATTCCCAATAATACTGACAAGTACTGGTTCTGCAGCGAAGAGATGTTAGGGAACAATAACCAGCAGTGCTGTGTGAGGCACAGGGTCAGGCAATGTCAGCATTGCACTGGAGGTAAACCACAGGCTGAAAACCAGAATACCCAAGGATTCAATTCAAATGAAGTCAGGGAAGCAGAAGAGTTGTGACTTTTAAAATGCACATTTCAGCCCTCACTCTCTATCTGCCTAAATTCACAAAACAGCAGAATTCCTGCAGAGCTTCCAGGGACAGCTGCAATTCCTGTGGTGACACTGTCATCCATCACTTCTCCTGCACACATTGCAGTGTACTCCTCTCCTGAGCCTCCTTTCCCTGCTGTGACAAACTAAAATGCAGATTATTCGCCAGTCTTCAAACGTGTACAGCCTTCCCAGGTAAGAGATGAAGGAGAGAACCCTGGCCTGGTTTGAGTTAGAAGAGACCTCCTCATAGGAGATTTCCACCCCTCTAATCACTTTTGTGGCCATATATTATCACATTATTATCATATTATTCTTATCAAATATTGTCATATTATTATTTTAATATTTTGTTTTCTAAAGAAGGCTGAGTGGTCTCCAGATTGAATCATCCTCAACACCTTAATTTTCAATTTGGCTGTATCACATATAGAACATATATATATATATATATATATATATATATATATATATGTAGTGCTAAACTGTATTAAAACAGCCCAATTCTGGTCTTTGAAAAATCACCCAGGCAAAATGTTCCAAAACAAAGTCATATTCCAACAGTACAAGAACTGCAGGGTGACACTGCAGAGAGAAGGAGGCAGGGCTGAAACTCTGGCACTTCAGGTGTCAAGGTGGGGAATAATGAAGTAAACCTATTTTGATTCCCAAAATATTTTTATTTTCCAGGTTTTTAAGCCTTCAGGTTCTTCTAAATAATTTCCCCATCGGCTACAGGGATAAGCAAACTTCATTAACAATTTAAGACATTTTTCCCCTCCTTAGTGAACATAAAACTCCCCTGCCCAGCAAGTGCAGGGTTTAGCTGTGCAGCAAGAATTTGAAGCTGCTCACTTCATACTGTCCCAGTTCCTGTGTTATTTTCAAGACAGGGTTATATTATTACATTTTCTCAGTACAAATGTTTATCACATGAAACAGCCAGAGTATGAATATGCATTTTCTGTAGCTTAGCTATCTGAGATGTGCAATACTGACCTAAAAATCTGTTCTGTGGGACCTCTGAGTGTGTAAATAAGTGACTGTGTCTGAGCAAACCACCTGGTAGCAGCAGCACCTTCAGCTGTGAGTTAAGACTAAAACTAAAGATGCCAGAAGGCATCTGAAATTGCTCGTGCCAGAATTTAAATAGATTTAGAAGTCTGTGCTGTAACTGAGTGCTGAGAACTGTGTTAAAGTAAGCGTGTGAGGAGACCTGTCAGACCTGGGGCTCTGTCTCAGGAGCCAGTGACAGGAGGCTGAGGGACAGGACAAGGGGAAGCAGTTTCCCAGCTCCAGAGGCCAGGGATGGATGAGACACTGGGGAGAAGCTCCTCCTTGTGCAGGTGGGGAGGCCCTGGCACAGGCTGCCCCATGCCTGGGAGCATCCATGGCCAGGCTGGACACTGGGACTTGGAGCAACCTGGGATAGTGGAAAGTGTCCCTGCCCAAGGGAGGGGCTAGGATGGGATGAGCTTTAAGGTCCCTCTAAACCAAACCATCCTAGGATTTTGTGAAAATGCCCTGCCTGGCCCATCTCCTCACACACTGCTCCCCAGCTGGCTGTAAAACCAGTATCACCAGTATCTCCAAAGGCCTCCTTTGCCAGCAGGGCTGCAGATGGACATCTCCAGCAGCTCCAGGTCCTCTGCACCTGCCCTTCCCCTCTCTCCCATCCCATGGCAAATTGTCCTACTCCAGTTCAAACAATTTCCTTTCATCAGCCAATCTGAGTTATCTCCACCCCACAACCATTACCCCAGGCAATGAGTTCAGAACTCTCAGTGTCTCAGAACTCTGTGATCTGAGAATTTTTCCTGCCCTTAGCAAATCCTTGGTCAGTTGAGATGCTGATATCACAGGCTAAAAATCTTGATTTAGGCTCTTCCTTCCTTTGGACTAGTGCTTGCTAAATTACCATTTCCTGATGCTATTTCCAGCCTTTCAGAGATTATGAACAAAGTATTTGAAAAATTAAGTCACTGGTGTCGCCTAACTCCCCTCAGAGCCCCCCAGCCCCCAGGGCCAGCTGGAGACACGGCAGGATTTACCAGATTGCTGATGGTGCTGCATCTAAAGCAGAGCCAGTAATTCATCTTCCTAAAGAACTTCCTGAAAGCAGAGATTTTGCTCTGCTATTACATGAAAAAACAAAGGAACTATTAGAAAATAATTAGCATCAACACAGGTTTAAAAATAACTATGTAAACCAACCACCAAAGAAATAACCTCACTTTTGCTTAACATCTGATGCAGTTCTAAGAAAGAGATCAAAAAGCTTATATCCTCAAATATTTCAAAGAAGAGTCCAGGATAAAAATTCATCAATAATAATCATAATCCATGAGATATTTCAAGGAATGCAATTCATTCACTTCTAATGATAATATTTTATTGAGAGGGGACCTCACCCACATGCAAAGTATTAGGGAAACAAAGAAAAGAGGTAAAATAAGGAAGAGAAAGTCCCTCCTAAGGCTAGCAAAGTAGATGGGAGAAGGATTTATTTAGCACAGACATAAGGAAAAGCATTCTGAAGATAAAGACAAGATGGAAAGGAAGTTACTTCACGAAGCTACAAGCACTGCACAACTTAAACCAGATATTTTTAACCAGACTTTTTAAGTTATTACACAAGGCACAGTTCCCTGAAAGAGACAAGAAATTCTCCTTTTTTTGGTGGAAAGGTATTGAAGTGGCAGCAACAAAAGAAGCTTTTTTAAAAAGTAGTTCCAACTACATTATTTTACATCCACACTTCAAGCTGCTTCCACAGCCTTGCTTGGCTTTTAGGTGAAGCCAAAACTGTGAGAAAAGTTTGATTTAAACTTTGGTTAAACAGACAGGTTTTGCTTTGGTTTCAAATAAAATGTGACGCTTTCAAAAAAATTTGTTTCCAGTTAAATCAAATTTTTCCTATTCATTCAAATATTTTTCCTCCTTGTATTAAACACCAGGATCCCCTGGAGAAGCTGCTTTCCACAGAGCAGTGCATGACAAAGGTGCTGCCCTGCTCAGCCCTCAAGCAAAGGCTTTACCGTGTGATTCCAGAACCAGGGCCCCAGCGTTCCCGTGAGGAGCTGGATGGCTACTGTGCAGAGCATGGACTCTGTCACATCAAATCTACGTGTGAGGAAGAAAAACAGTTCAGAACGTTCTCCTGAGCACTCCTCTGCAGGCAGGAATAAAATCTGACAAAATCCAGGGTCTGGGTGATTCAAAGGGCAGGTCAGGGAAGGGATTCACAACCACAAAACCCAGGAGTATTACTGAATTAACAAAACCATTCTAACCCACATAGTATTTTACATATTTAAATCTTCATTCAGAACTTCTGCAATTTACAGTTTTACCGTATCACTCCAGCACATAAGGAAAAACAATCATTTGATGTATGCATGAGGAAATAAATTAAAATCCTTGCTCTGAGTCACGGTGAATAAAATCCAAAATCAAGCACAATCCAGGACTCTTATCTCCTGATCTCATGTTCATGTCTGCAAATGACACTGAATACATGTATTCTTTAGCTGAAGATGCTCCTGCATCTTTTAGTGGAGCTGAAATGCAGATTGTATTTCAGTTTGACACCTCTGAGGGAAAGGAAGTTTCAGCTCCCTCCTCAGGCAGCACCTTGGCAAATAATGCTCCAAGAAGTGACCCTGCTCAGGGGTAATCACCCTCCATTCTGTATATATTTATTTCTCACCCCTGACAGAAAGGGATGAAAAAATATGCTGGAGCCAACAAAGCCACCTTTTCTCCTAATACAAAGCCATAAATCTGCATTTTACCACAACAAAAAGATTTTTGAATGGGATGGAATTTTAAAAAATCAAACCATCTAGTTTAAAAAGAAAATAACTCAGCAGCAGGGTCAGCCAGAACACAGATCCTGTTTATTGCTGCTCTTATCAGAGCGTGCTGGAACAGACGCTCACCATACCAAGGGATTAAAAATGGGCAGTGCAGAAAGGTCATGGTGTCCCCACTGCAGGGCTCAGGTGCAGTGATAATACACAGATGCCATGCCTGAGCAGAGGGGCTGCTGAACTTCAGCCTGATAAGCATTTTCACTTTAATTAGCACAGAACAGTAAATAGTAAGTACACTGGTGATTTTTAGCTACTGCTAAAAACCACCACATTGGGAGAGGTAATAGTTGGTATTTTAGAGAATACAGGAGGAATTGTCCATGTCCAATCCCCACAACTACGTTGGTGCCTCACAACAGCTGCAGTTTCTATTCCTTTTTTTCCTATGTTATTTTAGGTGATATTTGTAATTCAGACATGGATCCACTTTTTTAACATTATCTGGGAAGTTTAAGAAGGGGCATTGACCTTGGCATGTGCTTCACTCCACAGAGACGCTGCCACTGACAATCCCCACGCCTGCTCTGCTGGGAACCTGTCAGGCTCCTGGGTGTGAAGCCAATTAACACCCAGGAGATTTGTGCTGCATGCAGAATATTCCCTTCTCAGTGCTGATTTACTGAGTGTATTCCATGGGCAATTCTTAAAGGCCCCATTTAATGACTTAAACAAGTCGTTAGACAATTCAAGAGCCACCACTGGCTCAGGGCTCAGAGACAGCTGCAGACAATCCCTTCCTTGTGCTAACAGGGAACCCAAACTGAACTCAGATGGAGAGATGTCCTGAGAACAGGAAACAGACACTTACACTGGAGATGGCCCTGAAATCAAGGCAATCAGTAGCTGATCTAACACAGCTTTTTAAGGCTGTGTGAAACTGCAAGGGAGGTTTATGCACCATCCTCCCCTTCCTCCTTCAACACACAAAACTCCATGAAAAAGTCCCAAATCACTGCAGACAAGAAAAACACTCCTGCCTCAACAGAAAACAGAAGTTACAGAACTGGAAAAACTCACAGGGATCCATCTACCAGTTAATGCTCTGGTCTGAAAAATGATGATTCTTCCATCTGTTTTGTCTGTATCTACTGAGCGTGCAAGTGGGATTACTAAGGCTGGGCAATGAACTGGGAATCTGAGCAGAAGACAAAGAACTGTTTTCTTAAGGGAACCACAGCAGCAAGAAAAGAATGTTTAACATCAGAACACAAGAGAAAGAAAAGCTGAGAGTCACATGCTAGAAGTACAAATGCTTAGTTATAAAGTTATTAGTTTTATCCTAACTCATTACAATCCTGCAGTTTCACTTGGATGCAATGAAATACAATAGCATGAATAAAGCAAACTGTACAGAAAAAATGAAACATGAATTAGAATTATTTCCAGCACCAGGAAATTCATATTGAGGAAAAAATATTACTAAAAATGGGCCATCAGCCCCTTTCCTCATGATTATACACATCCAGTATGTAAATATTTCCTTCTGCTGCCCACAGAGGTACACAGAAGTTGCACAGCTCAGGCAGTAGCCACGTGTTTGTTATGTTGTAGTTCATTATTTCACAGAGAAGTGAGGACTCCAAGGATTTACCAGAACAATCAGGAGCAGTATCTCCACACGTGACCAACGGGATCGTGGCTGAAAATGCTGTTGAGTGACTTGTGGGAGGGAAGAGGAAGATGTGGGAACCACCCCCACCCTTATCCAGGAGCCCTCAGCAGCTGCACAGGTTCCTGAGACACTGCCAGTGTGACTGAGGGAGCAGAAGGTGCAGCAGCCACCACAGAGACCAACACGTCCTGCTCACAGAGAACCCAACATCCCCTGACATCATCAGAGGCTCTACTTAACCTCAGACTCTCCTCTGTAAATAACCTGGGTGTAAAAGTTCTCAAAGCAGTGCTGGAAAGTTTAAACTCTGCAGTCATGGGGATTATTGCCTTATCTCAGACAGGGGATCCTGAGGTTGTTCCCAGGAGCAAGAACTCAGTGTGCTAAATTCTGACTTGGAAGGTTTCCACCCCTGTATTTCAGTATTTGGTGTGTGTTGTCTATGCAAGAGTAAACACCAACTCCTCCTCTGCTGAGGCTGAAGAGGAAGGTTGGCTTAGCTGCTTTCTGAAATCCAGCCCCATTTCCTCACCTCTCCTTTGTACCTTAGCAGCAGCAGTGGTGACAGGGCTCAGCTGAACCAGCCCATTATCCCACAGGCTCTTGGGCTGTACAGCTGCTCCAGAGTCACTGAACAGGAATGATGCCCCAAATTCTCCAGCTCTCCTCGAGAAAGTCTGTTTTGTTCAGCAGCCTGAATTGCTTTGCTTTCTCTGGAGATTATTATTCAAACAGCAAAGCAACCACTTTTAACTTTTCAGTTATATGAAAGGTGGTAAAAACAGATTCTTCCTCTCATATTTATGATATTCTTTTGTGAAGCCTCCTTGGAAACTAATTTCCGTCTCATTGTGTCTATATCTACACATACATACACCTGTAATTCCTACCATCACCAACTTTTGATATTTTAATTAAAAAACATTGTAATAAACCAGATAATGCAGTAACTTGTAGGAGAAATGCTGGAGACCATGGTACAGCAGCACCCTCATGTCTCTGAATGGACCCTTGAGTGTTCAGTGCCCACTGGGTTTTCTCAATATGATTCAGCACCTCCAGCACTTCCATCACAAAGAAGTGCACCTGGACTTCACCTGAGTAGTTTGTATCTGATGTCTCTCAAGAAAACACCCAGGTTGAACAAGGGGGAATGGCTTCCCACTACCAGAGGGAAGGGTTAGATGGGATACTGGGAAGAAATTCTTCCCAGTGAGGATGGGGAGGCCCTGGCACAGGCTGCCCCATGCCTGCAAGCATCCAAGGCCAGGCTGGACAGGGCTTGGAGCCACCTGGGATAGTGGAAGGTGTCCCTGCCATGGCAGGGGTGGAACTGGATGGGTTTAATGCCTTTTCTCACTCAGCCAATTCCATGATTCTGTAATTCTGAGCTGTTCTGCAGAATCCCAATCTGACAGGGATGGATGGCTCAGAGCCGCTGGATCTGGGACAGTCCCTGCAGTCAAGCTGTCCCCTGACCTTGAGCAGGAAACATCCTGAGCCTGCACACACTCACTTCTACTCCAGTGCTGCCTGCAGGGAACAGAACCACTACTGAATCCAATTGGGATAACCTTGGATTGGGGAAGAACCAGGTGATCGCAGCTGGGTTCCAGATAACATCAGGAAAATCCTCTCAGGATCTGTATTCCCTATCATCTGTTTTCTGCAACATGTTCCTGCAGTACATCACATCTGCTTCCACAAGGACACCTGGCAGTCCGTCGCAGCTTGGCAGTTTGATTTCTGGGATATGAAGGAAAAAATTCTGTTTCCAAAGCAGAGGTGCCCCAGTGATGGCACAGCTGCCCCAACACATGACTCAGCTCATCTTGTGCTGAAGCACTGCAAATCCACAACCCAAACAAACCAATTCCTGTGCTGGAAACCAGGTCAGGAGAACCAAGTCATTATTTGTTTCAATACTAAGTGTCTCTCTGTCATTCAAAATCCTCTTTTTCAAATGTGCTGAGTATTCCTGTTGTTCTGTAAGATCATTCCCAGATCAGGTGTTTTATTTAAAACTTCTGCATTTAACTCTATCCCTGCTATTCCCTGTTGCCTTTGCACTGCTGATATTACAGTGACTCTCCAGGAGCCTTCCCCACTGGCCTTGAGACACTTCCTGCTTCCTCTTGGGGAATTTTTAAGCTATCCTGACATCTAGCTATTATTTGAGCTGCTCAGCCAACACCCGTTGCTTTTTGAAGAGTGCAGTTCCAGGATCTAATGGAATTAGTTCCAGGATCTAATGGAATTATGTGATCATTTGAAGATGGAGACAGATCACAGGACTTTATTGACTCAGCTGATTATTCTAAATCCTGGAGTAGCACAGGGACTGCCCCACAGCTGTCAGGGAGAAGACAACCTACACAGCTCATGGATTCGGCTGTCAGGCTCAGCTGAACAGTTTTCCTCCTCCACCTGCAGAATCTGGAGGAATCTCTCAGAATGGATCCCATTTCCTCCTCCCTCAGGGGAACTGATCCTGGCCTGCAGTCTGACATGCTTTGCTCAGCTTCAGGGACTTGCCAAGGCTCGTGCAGTGACATCAGAGAGAAACATGGAATTGTTAAGGTTGGAAAAGCCCTCCAGGACCAGCAAGTCCAGCCTGACTGGTCCCCACCTTGTCACCAGCCCTGAGCGCCACATCCAGGTGTTCCTTGGGCAGGGATGGGACTCCAAACCTCCCTGGGCAGCCCTTTCCAATGCCTGGCCACCCCTTCCAAGGAGCAATTCCTCCTGATGTCCAACCTGACCCTTCCCCTGATGCAGCCTGATGCTGTTTCCTCTCCTCCTGTCCTTGTTCCCTGGGAGCAGAGCCCGACTCCCTCCCCACCCCCAGCTGTCCCCTCCTGGCAGGGAGTTGTGCAGAGCCACAAGGTCCCTCCTGAGCCTCCTTTTCTCCAGGATGAGCCCCCCAGCTCCCTCAGCTGTTCCTGCTGCTGCAGCCCCTTCCCATACACAAACCAGACACTGCTGCACAAGCACACACTTCGGCTGACATCATTTCCCAGGTTTTTTTAAGATGGACTTTTCCAGCAAGACAGGCTGATTGTATTTCACTCCTTCCCCACAGGCCTGAAATGTTCAATCTGTCCCTGTAGCACCCTCTGCTCTTCTCCAAGTCATTTGATTATTGAGTTCTCTCTGCACTGAAATACAATTTCTTCAGCATATCAGAAACAGAGTAAGTGATAACCAGTTGTCTGCTTCAGAATTAAGACAAGTCAAAAACACCTTCACATTCCCTAAAACACCACTACTACACCCTCTCTCTGAGGGTTTTTGAGAGTCACAACAAGGGATGCAGACAGGAAAAAGCTTCTGTGCACAAGAATTTTTTTCTGGCTCCTTTCAACAGCTGTCTCTGATCCCACTTAATCACAATTAAGGATTTCTAAGTCTGTGCACTGCAGTGAATCTGAAATGGCTGATAAAATACCTTATTTTCAGTTTTAGATTAGTGAAACGAAAGCTTTGTTAAAAAGGTGTCAGGAGAATCTGTTAACTGGATAAATATCTAGGTTTTTGCGATAAAATGAACATCAGCTCATGACAGTCTATTAACCTTGTGACACAAGGCAAAATGTGTTTACTTCACAGTGCTGTGTTATCTAAATTAATGATACACACGTTTAGGTGCTAATTGCCTGCTCTGAGTTAGCTACCTGTCAATGGTCACCACATTCTTATGAGGCCAGGCAAAAACATTTAATTTGCTGAAAAATGCCTCCAAAATACAGACTCCTGACAAAGGATGATCCAAGGGAGCACCAGCACTGACCCAAACACTTCTCTGCAGCACAACAGCAGTTTGGGGACGTTGATACTTCCATCTGTAAAGTCAAGGACATGTCAAGGTCGGGTTTTTGTGTTCTTTGATCAATAACCAGAAATCTTTGATTACCAGGGCCCTGTCAAGTTC
Organism: Cyanistes caeruleus; assembly: GCF_971803275.1. Classification (NCBI taxonomy): domain Eukaryota; kingdom Metazoa; phylum Chordata; class Aves; order Passeriformes; family Paridae; genus Cyanistes; species Cyanistes caeruleus. Next base: position 6,292,984 of record NC_141724.1, read on the forward strand.
AAAGGGAGCTAAAAGCATTCAGACCTTTGGCACAGCATGAAAGTGAGACTCTTAAAACAGGAAACTATTTGAGCCACATGTCTTATTTTAAAGATTTAAGTACCAGAATGGATAGTTTCAGTCAATCTGCTTTAGTGTAGTCAGTCAGAAATCTAGATTTTCTTCTTTTCTTCCTCTAATAGCCATTTAAAACTAATCTAACATCTTAAATTTTTGAGCAGAAATACAGAAGTTTATCAAGAGCATATGTATTATTGAAACAGTATCCAGCCAATAAAAGCTGTCACATACAAGAGGCCCATAGTTGTACTGTTTTAGCAGTATCTGAAACCTATATAGCAATATATAGACCATAAATAACAGTCTATTAGACATCTCTATGTAGTTGTTGTAGAATTGTTTAAAAATCCCACAAATTAAGGGTAAATTTCAGTTTCCAGATGCAACAAAAAAATTCTGCAGTGCATTTATTTGAAATATGTTTGTTTACTCTATGAATGCAAACACAGAATAAATTTTCAACATACAATACATTAAGTATTAAGGTTAGAGAACCCCACAGCTCACCATGTCCTTGTGCTGCACCTCCCACCCAGCCTCATCCAGCAGGAAACAGGATTTGTGCTCCTGCCCTTCTTGGCATTGCAATTTTGGTTCCATTTATTGACAGAACCATGATCTGCACTAACCAAAAGGGATTCCAAACTTTAAATTGGAGGCACAGTAGCAAATACACTTAAGAGTTATGGTTAATAACATCACAATCAAGCAGTACCAAGACAGAGTTTAACGAATGCTAAAGCCAGACTGCCACCATCTGACCAAAGCGTTCCAGTCTTGGGATAAAACAGCATGTACTTTCCATTACTTATTTAGCTTTACATCACATCAAAAGCTTTAATTAACTAACAGGCCAAAATGATATTTTACCACTCCTACAAGCTAAGGGACATTCACTATTAATTACAGATCCGAAGTCTGCCAGAAGCTCTAGGTTTGTCACTATGGATAAAAACGATTTGCTGCTGCACTATGGCAAGGTGCAATTCAGGAGAACAGGGTGCCTCTCCCTTTCTCTCAGCCAGGTACTTACATGCCAAAGCGCAGCGTCCCCGAGACGTACGTCTGCCAGTGTGCGCAGTAAAACATGAATGTCCCAGCAAAACAACAAAAGAACATCCAGTCAGGGTTGGTGCCCAGCTGCACAGCAATACAAGTTCCCAAAACCACAAAGACTGCAGGAGAAAATCAGTCACAGAGTGAAAAGGGTGGATGTGTGTAAGGATCCTCACCAGAAGCAAAGCTAACAACAGGGCCCAGAGGAGGGACAGTGGGAAGGTTACCCTGGCATTTCACAGACATAAGAGATTAATGGTTCCACTCCGAAATATACGGGCTGCACAACATAGATTTCAATCCACATCAGTTATTAGAAGTCATCAATATTAAGGGTTCCCAAGTTTGCTATATTTTTTTTATTCTCTGTAATGCCTAATCTTATCAAGGGACTTAAGTGATTTCTGCAGCTGCAGCAAGTTTTGGGGTGTTCTCCTGCATTTGCCGGACATTTTTCCCCATCTTCCAAATTTTTCTGATGACATTAAGAAAACTGGGGGACTGGATACATTCAGGATGTGTAACATAGATAAGCTTTCCCCTCCACCCTTTCCATACACAACTCTGATAATCTGATAAAGAATTAATAAAATTTAAAGCTTAAGACATTTAGAATTTAAGGAACCCAAAACACCCGATCAGGAGTCGGACTCAATCTTGTGGGACCTTCCCAACTCAGGATATTCTAGGATTTTATAATTTTTTGCAATGGGTTTAAACTTCAGGCTGGCTCAATGAACTCCACCTACCCAGGAACTGACCTGGACAAATGTAATTTTAAACTCTGACTTGTAGAGTCCCCCTGCTAAGGCTTAGACCTGTCCTGGTATCACTCTGTATCAAGTCAATATTAAATAATATAGCACAGTATCCTGACAACTTATAGAAAATATTTTAGAACCAAGACTCTGCTAAAGCATCACAGAGAAGTGCTGGCTCAGGCTGAATTAGTCACATGCTCAGTTTTGTTTTCAATGTAACACATGAGAAGACATTCAGCTGATCCAGAGCACTGTTCTATGGAAAGAAAGGTGACTTTCTTGGTTGAAAGTGATACATTCAGCACTATCAGTTATCCCTTATTCAGTAAAGAAGCTTTTTTATTGTATTGCAGATTTGATCCCTGAAACAGAGTAATTCAATCCTCCTACTTCAACTGAAAATGACAACAATACCTGTGGACAATGAATCACAGCCATGATCAAAAAGCTCTCCTAACGGAGTGCTGCTATTTGTCCTTCTTGCTTGTTTTCCATCTATAGCATCCAGGGACTGGTAGATGAAAAGGCCACAAGCACAAGCAATGTATGCCCAGGGAGGTGCCTAAGAGAGAAAGGCAATCACAGTAAGGTTTAAAATAATCTTTAAAAACCAGAAAGCCTGCAGCTGAGCTGTCCCACAGCCTGACATAACAGTTTTCCCCTTGCACAGATGTCCTCCTCACCCAGGGACCTTTCAGCAGTTGGCCCTTGCAAGGACAGACAGAATGGGCTGTTACATGTGGAATGTAAATAAACCAGTGACAGATTAATAGCTATAGCCCCTGGTCTAAAGCAGGAAGCTGCACTGTACAGCTGGAAAAACTGTAATACTGTATTTGCAAAGCAAATTAACGAAGTCCTCATTAAATATATGCAAGTTGTCCCAGTGATTTCAGAAACTTGGGAACTTTTAGACCCCAACTTTGTCACAAACACTGAGCTCATCTCCACCAGCCCTCCACCACTCACTGAGAGCTGTGTCACTGCCAGTGCCCAGACTTTGAGTCCAAGAACATTTCTGCAGCACAGCCCCTCCATCGTGAACTGCTCCCGCCAGTACGAGGCACCAGCAGCTTTGCCAAATCTACATTAAGAACCCTTAATGGTCACATCTATGGTAACAATTTCTACTCTGACAGAAACACAAACAATGCTGAAGCCCTGCTAGAGCAAAGATTACAATCCAAGCTTTTTTATGCTTTTTGAAACATAAACCCTTAAGATCACAAAAGCCAGGGAGTTGCCATTACTCCGTCTCCGTTTACAGATCCATAAATCAGAGATTATTGCCTATTTTGCAATCTTCAAATTCAACACACTTTACAGAAGTGAGCATTTATGAACAGCTTTCTTCTATAGACCACACCAACAAAATCCAAATACAGATTAATCAAGGTGACCTGCCTCTCATAAAGCCCTGGAGTCCAGCTGCGTTTGGCCAACACAAACATGACTAACTTGTAGAACATCAACTTAAATATATTTCCTTCTACAGCTCGCATTGTTCCTCCCATTTACCAAAACAGTTCGTTCTGCCCCAAAAGCTGCCATTGTGCTCTGCTTTCAGCAGTCTCTGTACAAACAGCACAAGGTGAGAAAGGTGAAATGTGTCACCCAAGAGCAGGGCACCACATTTAGCCAAGGTTCTGATGGTACACAACTCCCTCCCATTTTTATCCCTTATGTATAGATTTTATCTGCCACAGTTAAGTTAAATTGCATCACGCTGAAGGATTATCTATAAATTTAAAAATCAGTCTGCTGGCTCTCCTCTCTTGAAAGCTCCTTTCATGAGCAGTGTAGGTGTTTCCACTTGGGCCTATTTATAGCCAAGTAAGATTTCACAGCTCTCTCTTTATCCAGGTAATTTCTCCATTTTTTCATAAACTCAGGTACCATTCCATCACTCAGCTCTTTTCCAGCTGGGTCCTCCCAGCCAAGCAGGAAGTATTTGCATCTCCTTTATTCTGGGGCTGCAGGAAGCCCTGAGCAACAGCTCTGCCCTGGCTACACCTTTCAGCAACAGGAAGGGAGGAGCCACTCTTGAAAAAATGCAGAACTAAGGGTGAGCTACAAGGAGGAGAAAATTTACATGAGAAATCAATAGTGGTTTTGGGGAGAGGAAAAAAATCTGCTCCTGGAATTTCAGAGCCCCATTTTCTTACCCACACAGCTCCTTGACGCTTAAAAAGCACCTCCTTGCTGTGCTCCTCCATGCTGTGCCATGTGGCAAATCAGATCAGGCCAAAAGCTGCCTCAGCACTAAGTTATTTTTCAGTTCAAGTGAGGAGAAAATCTCATTTACCTCACACAAAGTACTTCTCAAACTGTTAAACACCAAACAGTGCTTTCATACAGGAGCCTGCAGCTAACACTGACTTTCTGATGCTCTGAGTGCAGCTTCCCAGGCATTTCAGAAGTTTAACTACCAACCAAAATACAACTGTTCTCCAAATTCTAAATTTTGCTCTGGTTTAGTGACTCAAACCAGCTCTGGGTTCCTGAGAGCTGAAGTCTCTCTATCAGACTGGATTTCAGAGTCTGAGCCCTCATGTAACCCTGCTCAGAAATAAACACAAGTTAAACCAAGGCACACCACGATGCCACAGCCTGGAAAAGGAAGGAGCTGCTCCAAGTATTCCCTGCTCAAACTGGATAGTCACTGTTTATCTTACACCTGCCAAATTCCACAGGTTATTGTGAAACAATCTATTTCAACAGATTTCTAGGAGAGGCAAACACCCCTTCCCATGTCCTACGTGGAGCAGGGACGCAGTGCTGACTGTGCCAACCTACATGAGATTTTGGAGTCTGCTGAGGAACAAACTGGGTCCTGCTGGATTCCCAACCTCAGCTGGGAGACTTGGTTAGGAAGGAGTACAGATACTTTAAAAGCTGGAACTCTTGAGACATTCCCAGCCATCTGGTGTGTTGCACATTTCTATACCAAAAATTCCCTTTCTCAGTGCACACACATAAAAGCAGCTTTTAAGATTCAACATTCAAGTGAAAACTTTTCTAGTGCACAAAAATGAGTCTTCAAGCGCCTTATGAGGCAAGTGGTGATAGAGAGAAGTTGAAATGCCTTAAAAAGATGTTTGTAGCTCTGAAATCAGGTTATAACAGTTCTGCTCAGGAAAGGTCAGGAACTTTTAGTGCATTCAGAACAAAGAATAAAACCACTGGCTTTTATCTGGCCTCCTCACAGCATGGCCACAGCTCAGGAACACAACTCCATGTTCCCACAGCTTCACCACACTGTGCCAAAGTCCTGACTGAGCTGCCAGGACACAGAGCTGCTGGGGCCCAGGAAGGTGTTCCTGTGGCTCACTAAGCTGGGTTTGCTCACACCAGCTTTGCTATCTTAAGCAGCACTACTCTAGAGCTCAGTGCCTTGGCCCAGCATGTCCAACCCACTCAGCCTGTGTGGTAACTCCAATCCCAGAGCTGAGGAGGAGTCACCCTGTTCCGGGCACAGAAGGTAAACAGGTACCAGCTCCTCCTGCCACGCAGACCAGGCAGCTGCAGAGCCACCACTCCAATTCCTAGTGGGGCTGAGCTTAGTGCAGCTGTTCCCTCACAGCTGCTTTGGTGTCAGACCCTGCTCCACATGGGTGTGCTGGCCCCAGGAACTGCTGTCTCACTCCAGCACCCACAGCTGCTCTCTCTGCATGCCATCATCACAGAGAGGCACAAACATTCACAGAGAACAGGTTACAAGGACGAGGACTAAGGGCTGAACAGCAAGAACCAGCTCTCCCCAAGGCAACCACCCACTCAAAACCAGCGACAGCAACCAAAACAAAGAGTTGTCAGGAGTTCATAACTCACCTGCTCTGTAGCTGTTGGGCAGTAACATACTAATAGCAGAGTTGTAAATATATTTATTAACAGTCCGATGATGGTGATCAGGTTGGGAGCAATCCAGGCTGGAACTCTTCCAACTAACCATTCCCAATAGCCCTGCATGAGGGGCTCAAGCAGGGACCGTCCGGCACTCTGGTATTTGTGCTCCTCTAACCGTTTGAGCTGGTGCTTGGACAGAGGAGGCGTGGGCAGCTGCACCAGTTTGCTGAGCACACAGGCAGCAGTGGGGCCATGGCCACAGCCCGTGGGGCCCTCCAGGTGTGACTCCCCACATCGCCTCTTGATGCTCCGCTGCCCACTCATGGGTTGGGTGGCCTAGGAATTGTCTTGGGCAGGCAGCAGCTGGGCTGGAGAACCATAAGATCCTGCAACACAAAGGGGCGAGACACACCTGAGCACACAAATGAGATTTTAGGATATTAGAAGTTTCCAGTTGCTGCCCCAAAGAGCATTTCATTTGCCATCAGCAAAGCAAGATGATTTTATAGGATTATTCCTTTGAAAGAGAAAGTTATTTGGAGAATAGCTGAAGGAATGACAAGAAATGAGTGCTCCCAATGCAGATGTAAAACCCAGCAGCCACCAGCTGAAATTCCAGCAGCAGCAGAAACTCCCACCACAGCAGTGAGCTGTGTTACAGACCAGGGCACAGCCAGTCCCCTCACACGTCTGCCAGGAGAGCAGGTGACACCACTCAGGTTATCAACTGACAGCACTAAAAACTGTACCAATACTGAAGTCTTAAATTAAATTACTTTGGAGCAGCTTTGCCTCCACAGTGATGCTGGACAATCACTTAAAAACAGTTATGTACTTTTTTTTTTCTGGTTTTTGTTCCTTATTTCAGTTTTGCCGTAGCTTTTTTCATCTCTAAATTTAACCCAGCTCATTGCCTGTTCAACTTTCAAGACATACAAGAAACATACAGGAGCTGGAGAGCTTTAGTTGGCCAGAGACAGCATGAAGCAGCTGTGAAAAGAAAATACAGGGTTAGGAACAGCTTTTCCAGCACAAACAAGAACCCTCACAATGTTCCACCTCCCTTGAAAGCAGGTGACCACAGATGTAGCTCTCCACAGGAAGCAGAGAAGCAGTAGAGAAAGGAGACTAAAAGTAAATTTGCTGTTTATCTGTAGAAGACAATCGGGAAAAAAAAACAAAATAAGAAGAAAACCTGGTTGAAATCCAGCAAATAAAGCAGAGAAAGGAAGAAGACAGAGATCTCTAAAGCCATCCGCCCTGTCCGGGTGGAGAAAACGGTGCAAATCAAAGTTCATCACTGGCCTAAGAACAAGTGCTCTCATTCCACTCTCCACACCCTCAGCAAGGCAAATTCCAGCAGTGAAAAGCCACCTCAGGCAGCCCCGTCAGAGGGAGAAGAGGAGAAAGTGGCAAGGCCTTCGCTGTGCTCGATAAGGTCGAGAGCAGAGCTGCAGCTCTCCAATCGCCAGGAGACCAGACTCAGTCACCGCGGAGGTCCCTGTGGGTGCTGCCCTGGATGACCAGAAAAATTACTCCCAGGACATTAAACTGGGCTTTTCCCTCATCCTGAGGGAACGAGCCAGGGGGAATAACAGCCCAGGAGCATCTCCTTCTCCAAAACAAACGCGGGGCCCGCCTGCCGCGGGACTCCCACCGGGCCCGGCAAACACCCGGCCGGGGAGGGGCCCAGGGCACCCCTGGCCCTGCCGCCGCTTCGCCCCCGCCCACCGCCAACCTGAGTCCCCCCGGAACCCGGCTCAGGCCGGGCCCCCCACCTCGGGGCCCTCCCCGCTCCCCCGGGCGCCTCCCGAGCCCTGCAGGCCCCGCCGGGCCGGGGGCTCCGCGCTGCCCCCGCCGGGCCGGGACTCCCCCGGCGTTACCTCCGCTCCCCACACCGGGCGGCGCTTTCTTTACGCCGCTTTTGCGACGGCCGGAAAGGAGGCGGCGGCAGCGCGCGCTCGGGGCGGGGCCGGGGCGGCGCGAGGACGGCGCGGGAGCGGCTGAGGTGAAGGGGGGGAGAACGGGGGACACGACCCCCAAACCCGCACTGCTCTCGCCCCTGTCACCCCCCCGAGAGACGCTCCATCAGGTGAAGGGGGGGAGAATGGGGGGACCCCAAACCCGCACCGCTCTCACCCCCGTCACCCCCCCGAGAGACGCTCCAAACTCCCTTTTCCTCCCCCAGCCACCTCTGTCACCCCCTCAGCGACCGCCCGGTGACAGAACACTTGTTACCGCCTCCGAGATCTTCTGTCACCCCCTCAGGGGCCCCCTTCATCCCCTTCAGCGACCTTGCGGTGTCCCTGTCACCCCGTCAGAGTCACCCCTCCGAGACCCCTTGTCATCCCCTCAGAGACCCCCCCGATCCTCAGTGGCGCCATGGCCTCTGTCAGCCCTCATCACCCCCTTAGGGATCCCCCGGTGTCCTCTCACCTCCTCCATATCACCCCCACCCCACTGCGGCCCCCTCCGGCTGCCCTGCAGTCTCCACTGCCCTTCGGAACCCCAGGAACCTCAGGTGTCCTCCCTCCCTGTCCTGACAAATCCTCCTTATCCCCTTTGTGCCCTGCACCAGCCCCAGTGACCGCCATCACTGTCCCTGCTGCCCAGTGACCATCATCACATCCCCAGTGACCACCATCACATCCCCAGTGACCACCATCACTTCCAGTAGCTCCTCTGCTCCGAGGACCCCACTGAGCCCCTCTGCACCTTCATCTCTGCCCTCAGCCTCCCCTTTCTCCCCTTCATTCCCTTTCCCTCCTCTCATAAACCTTCCTCCATCCTGGTTCCTTTTACCTTTCCTCTGTGATTGCCCCCAGCACCCGCACTGCCCCTGTGACCTTGCAGCAATTCCAGTCCCAGCTGTCCTGTGGGAATCTCCCGCTGGCTCTGCTCTGAGGACTCAGGTGTTTTTAGCTGAATCTGTGGTCAGGCAGGTGGGATTCGCCAGTGCCTCTGACACAGCCCCTGGATCAGCTGGAGAACTTGGCCACTGTCAGAGTGTGCCAGGTGTCCCAAGCAGGCTTGGGGACATCCTGTGTCACAGTGTCCTGGGCCTGGCACTGTTTGGGTTGGCTCCAGGCCATGCTGTACCTTCCCAGCCAGGGAACAGGAGCAAGGCCAGAACATGGAGACCCCTTGGAAGCTGCCCCCAAGACTGAAAGATTTCATGGCAGTGTTTTTGGTGTCTGTACTGAGAAAACACTCAAAACACCAACGTGTAGCAGGGACATCAGGGGTGACACATCTCCTACTTCCTTATATCAGTGCTTTGAGGATCAGTGACCTTTACCTGCGGCTTATCAGTGGGACCTGACAGGTAGCTGTGCAGGCTGTTTGGGCTCAGCCCATCCAGCCTCTGTTTGTTTAGGCAGGAACAAACAAATTCCTCTGTCCTTCCCTCAGCACTGTCAATTTGCTGGAGAGAAAATGTCCCTTGGCAGGGCTTTATCTCAGCCTGTCTGGCTGAGGTTTACAATCCAGGATCAGCAGTAATTCAGGAAGTTCCCTTTTTCCCATGTAATTCAACCATCTTTGCAGCTTTATCATTCCAGCTAACATGAACTTTCTGCCCTTGATGGTCTTTCCCATCTTTCATCTTCCTTTGGAGTTTCTATTCCACATGCTCCATCCTAGGCAGGGTGTTGGCTGCATTCTTGCACTGGGAGAAACACTTCTGAGGAGGTTAAAATCTCCTTTGCTTTTGGAACACTTCCTTCACTTGCTCTTGATATTGGAAACAATCTGTGATATTCAAACTGGAGCTTAAAAAAAAACCCTTAGAACTCCAAAGTGCCTGAAGATCAGGATAAATGTTTAAGAAAATCATACTTATGTGGAAAATTGAAGCTGGCCATTGCTGTTGTATTAGCTTGCAAAGGAGCTTATGAAAAAACGAATTTGAGTGTGTTTTCCTTCTCCCTGTTGAAAACAATAGGATAGGATGAGGTGATAATAATAACTTATCTCAGGACTTTGCAGCTGGCACATGGCAATTCCTTTCTGCCTCGTTCTGTGCCTAGACAGAGCCTGGGAGTTGGCAGGGGCGCAGGGCAGGTGCACAACTGGAAGCTGGGACTACACCAGTCTGGAGTACACCATGCCCTGACTGTGCCCAGGGATTTGCCCAGCATGAAGCCTGTGTTGGGGATGTACAGTCTGCCCCCAGAATAGTGGGAAAACTTACTTGATTCCACTGTAAAATATTTAATATGGAGGGAGATAAGAACTCAGGGTAGATCTTGACTGATGTAAGAGAATTTAAAGGAGGAAAAATTTACAAATTTTGCTTTAGAGTAAGGAGAGTTAGTGAGGGGTTTCTGCTGAGGAAGTCAAGAGGGACAGACCCCAACTGGTGCTGTCAGGATGAACCTCCTGGAGGCCTGCAGATTCCTCCTGAGGGACAGCTCTGATCTGTTCTCTGTGACCAGGTAAAGGACCCAAGGGAATGGTTGGAGCCATGCCAGTGGAGATTTAGGCTGGATATCAGGGGAAAGGTTCTTCCCCCTGAGGGTGCTGGCACTGCCCAGGCTCCCCAGGGAATGGGCACAGCCCCAAGGCTGCCAGAGCTCCAGGAGTGTTTGGACAAGGCTCTCAGGGGTGCACAGGGTGGGATTGATGGAGTGTCTGTGCAGGGCCAGAGGTTGGACTGGATGATCCTTGTAGGTCTCTTCCAGCTCAGTAGATTCCATGATTCCGCCAGCCTGCAGCTACACTTTCAATAAGAAGCTATGCCTCAGTAGTGCTCTGGGGTGTGACTGAAGGTGCTTTTTGTGCCAGACCACATGAAAATCATGATAAGTCATGTGCAGGGCTCAGCTCTGGGCTTGGTGACAGCTCAGGGTACAGAGATTCCCTGTCCTAACAAAGTGAGAGCTCCCCTGCAGCCCAGCTTGCTTTGGAGCAGACAGTGCTGATGAGCTGCCTGTGTGGACAGGTTTATTTTGTAAACACAAAGGGCAGTTGTAGTAAGGGCAATTTACAGGGAGAAGTTGGGAATAGCTGTTCTGCTTTACTGAGCCCAGGTAAATCAGTCTGCACAAGCACGTAAATACCCTCAGCAGGTAAAGAATCTGCATTGTCCGTGAGCTTTATCTCCCACAGAGCTTCAGCCCCTCTCCATCCCCTAGGCAGTGCCTTAAACCTGTGTGAGAAGTCAGGACTTAAGGAATGTCTGGTTAAATGGAGGGGCTGGATCCATGGCTGAGGCCAGCAGTGGGAGAGTCAACAAGACCAATGCCAGGTTCTGTCCTCGGGTCACAACAGTCCCATGACATGATCCACGCTGGAGAAGGAGTGGCTGGAAAGCTGGGAAAGGATTTTGTGGTGCTGGTGACAGTGGCTGGACCTGAACCCAGATGTGCCTGTGTGGGCAGTGGCACCTGGGCTGTTGCAGCCATGGTGTGTCCAGAAGGCCCAGCATGGTGCCCTGCGCTGGCACTGCTGGGGCACCTCCAGTCCTGGGGACAGCTCTGGGCCCCTCCTGACCAGAGGGACATTGAGGGGCTGGGGTGTGTCCAGGGAAGAGAATGGGGCTGGGGAAGGGGCTGGAGCCCAGGAGTTGCTGAGGGAGCATCTGGGGGGCTCAGCCTGGAGAAAAGGAGGCTCAGGGGGGCCCTTCTGGCTCTGCACAACTCCCTGCCAGGAGGGGACAGCCAGGATGGGGTGTCAGGCTCTGCTGCCAGGGAACAAGGGACAGGACAGGGAATGGCATCAAGCTGCACCAGGGAAAGTTCAGGTTGGATATTGGGAAAAAATTTCTTCCTGAAAAGAGTTGTCCAGCACTGGCACAGGCTGTCCAGGGCCGAGGTGGAGTCACCATCCCTGGAGGGATTTAAAAGCCGTGGATATATCACCTGGGATGTGGTTTAGTGGTGGCTTTGGCAGTGCCATGTGAACAGGTAGACCTGATGATGTTTGAGGGCATTTTCAACTTAAATGATCTAGTGTTTCTCAGGTTGCTCCAGCCCCTCTCCAGCTATGTATTTAGCATTGCACCAGCAGGACTTTGGGGTTTGTGTCCACAATGAAATGGGAAATGTTCTGTTCCTTTTCTTAGGTGAAAGCCATGGTCTTAGGCACTGGCTTTAGTTGCATTCACTTCATCTCTTGAGAAGCTCTTCAGTTCAAGTTAAATGGTTGTGTATACAGCTCCTAAAATCAAAGAGCCTTAAACACCAGTTTTTCTTCATTTCTACCTCCCCACCACAAGCTTCACTCCTTAAACCTCTTGGAATGCAGGAAGAACATCATGGGGCAAGCCAACAGTTTAATCTTGTGTCCAGTCAGCAGCAGTGACTAACAGAAGGTGCTGAGAACAAACAAGGCAAGAGGTACAAAGTACCTTACATCTTGTTTATTTTCCTTTATATCTCAGAGAGTCAGAAAAATGAAGCAAATGTGGAACTTCATCAGAAAAATGACCTTGGATTCCCCTTAAGTGACATGTCCTCTGATGCCCTTGTTCTCAGGTATGTGGAATGTGGTTGGTTGGTTGGTTTTCAGGGGAAAATCTGTTAGCTCAGAAATAAAATTAAGGCACTATGAGTATTTAAATGTGAAAGGAAAAGTATATTCATACTGACTGCTTGGAGCTGGGAATTACATACCCAGGCACATAACATTTACAACAGAGAAAGTAATGCAAAATATGCATTTTTCTTTCAAATTCCAAATTTACTCATACTAGAGATGAGTTTGTGAAGTTACAGTCATTACTGCATTGCAGTCTTAAAATCATGATCGGATGGCAAAGTTTATATTTAGCTTAAAAACAGGCAAGAAATCAGGCCACTTGAATTCTGTCAGTCTGTTCTTACTCACTACATATCCTGTTAAACACCTTTACCTGCCACCAATCAGATTTCTCACAAGCAGCTGACCCTTCACCTCTAAAAGGCTGTAGTTGTCCATTCTGTGCAAGGGTTGTGAAGGTTGACGAGCTCTGATCTCCTGCAAGATTCACCCACTTGTTCTGACTTCTTTCTTGCCATGAGACTTTGGTCCTTCTGCTTTCTTCCTTTTCTCTTCCTCCTTTCCTCCAGCCTTTCCACCCCAGGCCATGCCCTTCTAAAATCTATCAGTGTTGTAGTTCCTTTTAATTTGTTTCAACATTATTTTGCTTTTCTCACATACAGATCTTTGCCTGGATGCCCTTAGCTGCATGCTCTCCATTATTTGCTCTTCACCTATGTCCTTTTTCATCTTCCACTTACAGTCTCCAGTTTTAACTATGTTGAAACACTTTTTCTTCTCTCCAGTGACCATCAGAAAACCATTTTTCCCTGTGAGGGTGACTGGCACTGGTCAACCCTGGTGCCCAGAAAGGTTGTGTCTGTGGTCTTTCCATCCTTGGGGTGTCATCCTGCACTACTGGCTCTGGTGTCCCTGCTTGAGCAGAGGGATGGTCCAGAACTTCCAGAACTCCTTCCCCTGCTGGTCCCCCATTCTGGGATGCTGAAATAGCTCTTGTTGTGTTTGGAGCTAGTAGCAACTTCACTTTTGCATCAAGAGTAGGGAGGAGTCCCAGTTCTGTCTGTGTGAGCTCACCAGTGTGACACAGCTGCCCCTTCTTGCTCGTAGGGAACAGGGCTGGGACACGGATTTGCTGTCAGGCTGGGATTTAGGGAACTGGTCAGTGTGAGTAGAGTCATCATTTCACTGCACTGCACGTGGATCTTTTCCTCCCACCTGTAAAACAGCAACTCCTGTGAGCAACCCTTGAGTTTGAGGGTTGAGGTTGGTAGCAGTGAGCTCAGACAGGTGAGAGGTCATGAAGCCAGGCTGGATGGAGCTCAGCAATCTGCCCTAGTGAAAGGTGCCCCTGCCCGGTTAATATTAGTATTGTTATTATTGATATTACAATCCATGGGAAAGTTCTGATTTGTTCTCCACTAAAGAATTTGGTTTATGTTCTCAAACCTTTATAGGTGATATCGTCCAAAAGTTATCTTTGCAGCATAGAATAAATATATCTAAACATTACTTCAATTTTTATGTCATCCAAAATATGGTTGTTTGGTTTTTTATTTTCACATTTTATCCTAAACATTAATAAATTTAAAAAACAAACTAATTTTAAAGAATTGTTGCAGAATGGCAAAGTCATTTTCTGTCCCACTCTGTGAGGTACTTCAGCACAGGCTTCTCCTTGGCAATACCCAAATCTAGCCAGGATGGGAGGAAGAGATGTGGGGAAATGCAGCTCTTGGTTCAGTGTTAACACAGTGAGCCCAGAAAATCCCCAGTGCTTTCAGAGAGCCCCTCAGCACATTATGGAGAGACAAGGAAAGGAGACTCTCAAGCAAAGAGGACTCAGAGTGGAAAATAAAACCTATGTGTGTGCCACTAAAGGATGGCAGGGTTAGATGGGATATTGGGATGTTTCTTCCTCTGAGGGTGGCGAGGCCCTGGCACAGGTGCCCAGAGCAGCTGTGGCTGCCCTTGGATCCTTGGAAGTGTCCAAGGCCAGGCTGGACAGAGCATGGAGCAGCCTGGGATAGTGGAAGGTGTCCCTCCCCATGGCAGGGGGTGGAACAAGGTGGGGTTTGAAGTCCCTGCCAACCCTGGGACTCTGTGACATATGTTGAGTCACACAGTCTGACAGGGAATAATTGAGGGCAGGTATTAAAGTAATTTTGTGTCATTTCCTCCATATCAACCCAGCTAAGTGTTAATAGAAGCTGGAGGCTCCACCACAGCCACCATCAGTTGCAGTGTCAATACAGGGACACATTCTCTGTCAGCTGTGACACAAGGCTGAAGAAAATGGAGTCACTTACTCACAGGGATCCACTTGATCCACTTGATCACTTATTTATGATTTCTTCTGTCAAGTCAGTGTTCACTTTGGGTTTGCAGGAGAGGACCGAGAGCAACCTCAAACTGCTGAATTGGAAGCAGCCTGCCTCAATGAAAGCAAAACTTCGGAGTCCTTGTAGTAAAATCCTCGTTAACTTTTGGAAATCTCAGTAAACCCTTGAGAACTCTCAGTAAACCCTTGAGAACTCAAATTTACTGAGAATCTCAGTAAATATTTGAGAACTCTTAGTAAACCTTTGCATTTGGTTCTTCACAGTGTCTGGAGGCAGAAGTCAGCCCTGAAATGTGGTGGTTCCAGCAAGGCCTCTCGTTCCTCCCCGTGGCGCTGGTGGTGTGGTCAGCAGCATCGTTTGTGTTTTCCTACATCACTGCAATTGTCCTGCACCATGTTGACCCTTTGGTGCCCTACATCAGGTCTGTGATGTCCACCCTGTGTCAAAGCACTGAACTGACCCCACTCCTGGGAATTCTTCCCAATTCCAGACTTGTATAGCAGTTCTTACCCAACAGCTCCAGTTCTAAAGTTACATTACATTTATAGTTAGAGGTGATATTAAACTGACAGAGCAGAAAATGAGGTTAATTGTTAGGAGGAAATTCCTTCCCTGTGAGGTTGCTGAGGCCCTGGCACAGGTTGCCCAGAGAAGCTGTGGTTGCCCCATGCCTTGAAAATGTCCAAGGCCAGGTTGGAGCAACCTGAGATGGTGGAAGGTTGGAATGAAATAGTTGAGATGAGCTTAAAAGTCCCTCCCAACCCAACCCATTCTGGGATTTGTGTGTTACTCTATTTAAAGATGTCTGTTTTGTGCAAGGCTTTAGCTCTATCAACATTCCCTTAACATTATGATGAACAAGGGAACTGGAGGTGCCTCACCACACCCCTGCTCAGAGTGAAGCCACTCACTGACACCAGGTTTGTTGCACAATCCATACTAAAATCTACATTGCCAACTTTATTCCATCAAGGCTGATATAACTGAAAGCTTTGCCCTTTCAGTTTTCCGTGTTCTTCATTTTTCCAGTTTCAATCCTTTTTATTCACCTTTAATGGCATCAAGATCGCTATGAAAGGAACAGTTACTCTGAGTGTGATCATTCCCTGCACCAGGGCTAGCTTGTCTTTACCATGGTGATTTCTACAGCTCTAAAACCAGCACAGCATAGTTTGAGGAATGAAAAATTCAGTGAAAAATATCTGGGAGGGGCTTTTTTTACAAGAAATAAGTAAAGTTATGTTGGAAGTATTTTTAATATAAATATAAATAATATAGGATATGTATCACTCCATTTTTCTTTTCCAGTGATACAGGGACAATACCACCTGAAAGATGCTTATTTGGGATCATGTTAAATGTTTCAACCTTCTTGGGTGAGTACAGAAAGCTGGCCTTGGTGAGCTGTAGGCAGTTCTGGAATGCAACAGCTTTAAACAAGTTCACTTCCTTCTCCAGATCATGAAATAGCCCAGAACTCTTACTCAAAAACTAAATACTGAACAATAAATCTCAATTTTCTTAAGCAATTCAAAGTGTGTATCAGGGATGTTATCCAGGAATTGCTAACATGGCAATTGCAGATTCCAGAAGGGCAAAAAGTGCATTAAAAAAACTAACAGAAAAGTAAAAGCAATAAAAATGCAAATTCAAGGCAGTCACCTTACCTGTGCTGCAGCAATGGAGGGAGGGAAAACAGCCTCATACGGCTTTTAAATGAAATGGATCAGAAAAATTTATTAGTTTGACTTGTTTGCCATTATATTATTTCAATTTTCACTTCCAGCCTTTCAGCTTTCCTATTTCACTGTGCCCTAAAAAAATTCTTGTATTGTAGGAGTTGCCTCTGTTACTCAGCATCTTGCCAGGTAAACAAGGACACTGCTTCCTGGCAGGAATCTGAGTGCCTGTGGCTGTCTTTGGCAGGGATGGCCACCATGTACGTGCGGTACAAACAAGTGTCTGCCCTGAGCCCAGGAAACCCCAGGATCCTCAGGCTGAATAAGCTGGGCCTCACGCTGGGATGGATGAGCTGCTTTGGACTCTGCATTATTGCCAATTTCCAGGTTTGTGCTCTGCTCCTGCCAGAGCTGTGTCTGTTCTGAGATCTCTGGTAAACTGAGGATTTACAGAGAGCAGCTTTCCATGCCAAAGTGCTTTTTTTGTCAAATTCTCTACAGAGAATTAAAAAATATAAGGTTTGGCTTATAATTTGCTAGTTATTCCTTATTTGCTTTGGGACCTGTGAGCAGCTGTTCATGACATTTCAAAACATTCCTATCCACCAAGCATTGCAGAAGCCCCACTTGGATCTCCTTCCAGGCAGGTTGAAAGCCTGAGGTCCAGATTGAAAGCCCACCACTGTGACTCAGGAGAATGAGGGAGGTATCAAATAGTAAAAACTTGTTACAACTAGAAGTAAAGCCAACAAAACCACCCAACCCCACAAGCCCAGCTCTGGAAAACCTGCCCTCTCAGGTAGATTTTCCTTCAAACCTTCTCAAATTCTTGAAAATTCTGCAACATTAATTCTTCTGATTTTCTCCATCCCAGGTCTCTATTTTTTTTTTTCCCCAATACTTTCCACTCCAAAAAAAACAAATCTGATATTCTCACCCATCACACCATGAGCAGGTCCCAGTCCTTTGGTTTATTTGCCTGGTGATTATATAATTGCCAGCCTTATTACATTAATTACCTGATGGATTTTGGGGCTCTGTTGGGGTGCCTGTAGCCACCCCAGGCTGTGGTGTCACCTTGGGCTCCTGCTGGATTAGGGACAGGGAAAACCAAAGAGGAAAAGCTGATGGGAAGCTCCACCTTTTCCCTAGCACAGCTTCTCAAGTGCTTCAGCTGCCCCACTCTTAGAAACCTCAGCACTCTCTTTCTAGGCATTTTTTCTTTTGGAGGCCTCAATGTATTTACTACTTTCTAGAGCCCTCAGAGGCTCCCATTCCACACCCACCCAGAAGAATCCTCCAGGCTCTGCTCAACTCCATGATTTCCCTCCACTGCTCTCAAGAAAGTTTTTTTCTACTTTCTTTGTGTTTCACAGCAATCAAAACCCAGAAGGTGCATGTTAATTTGGTAACAGTTCGTGTTTCATTTAATCTTGAGCAAAACAAAAGTTGGAAGTGATGCACTTGCATATTGCCCTGAAATCCACTAGTGACTGAAGACCCCAAAGTGTGGAAATAGAGAATTTCTCTGTGCTGACATGCACATGCACATGATTGTGGGGCACACACCTTTGCAACCTGCTTATTTCTTAAATAGAAATTCGCACTGGATGCAGAACTTAAAATTCATTTGTCCACAAATGAAGCACAACAAGTGCTCAAGGAAAAGCTTGATCTTAAGAGTTACTCAGTGAGATACACAGAGAACCTCATATTTTAGGGCAAAAACCATTGCTTTATTGGGGTACAGGAGGCTGCCAGGCCTTGCCTTGTGCAGGTCTGATGACACTTTCTGTTCCCTGGCTCTGGCTCATGTGCTGAGCTGGTGATGAGAGGAAAGGGCTGGACACATGTGACTTTCCACACACATATTTTTCAATAATAAATTTTTAGTTGGGTTGGGTTTTTTGGAGTATTTACTGGTATTTGGTTGTTTTTGCTATTTGACTCGGTTCCCCTGGTGGTATTTTTAAGTATTGCTGCTTGATTGAACCTTGTCCCCTCAGAGTATTCAAAGATACTAATCTGACAAACAATCTTTATTCAAGCATTCAGAGAAATGCAAAACCTCATTATTTTTAATCCAAAATTGTGTACTAGAATCATGTTGTGTCTGTCCTGTAGTACATAATCTTTCATAGATGCACAGGTTCTTGGGGTAAAAATGTTGTCACTCCCATTCCCTGACTACCTGCAGGGATCCTCTCACACAATTCCTGTGCTATTGTCCATTTATGAGATGAGCTCTCACAAATTCCTGCACTGAAGGTACAGCTGTGACCTGCAACTTCACCAAAATTCCAGAGGCTGGCAGGTTTTGGCTTCCAGACATCTCCCAGGGGGGCTTCCAAGAAGAGCCTGATGGGGACTGGCACAGTCCAGAGCTGCTTAGCTCGGGGTGGGAGAAGGTCACTGAGGGGTGGATGCCAGATGTTTACAGAAGAAAATGAAACCAGGTTTTCACAGGCAACACTTTCCCTAGAAATGCATCCTGTACTACATCCACGTGCTGGGAGCCTGCCTGACCTTCGGGGTGGGCTCCATTTACATGCTGGTTCAGACCATCCTGTCCTACCTGATGCAGCCAGAACTTCACAGCAAAGACATCTTCTGGGCCCGCCTGGCTGTGTTCCTGTGGAGCTGTTCCAGCATCCTGAGCAGTATCCTTTGCATCAACACCAAAACCACAGCATTTACACCTGCTTGAACTGATCCACCCCCATGTGCCACAGGGGGCCTGTCACCCTTGATTGTAGAGCCTGTAGTGTTCTGTATTCCAGCCTGGGAATTTCAGGGAAAATGGTTAATCCCTTTAATACTTTTAATATCCCCCATGGATATTTAAAGGGATGGTTACTACGCTTTCTCCTCCCCTTTCCTACTGCACACCAGAGACTGAAAATAGGAAAAATAAGAGTTTATGCCCAAGAGGTCTGACTAAATTAAGAAATGTGAGGCCAAAGGGAATTGTGCTTAAGGGATGGGTGGTTTCAATGGGGGAAAAAACAGGTAAGAAATAAGTTCCTGAGACAGGAGTGGTGAAGGGTGTTGAGAGTTGGATACAACTGAAAAAGAAACCCAGAATGTAGCACAAGAGGAAATACTCTAACAGACCATGTGGAACAGGGCTGGCTGTTCCAGCTGGCTCCAGAACAGGGATGATGTGCTGGCACTGGCCAGAGAGACAAGTCTGGAGCACATTTCAAGGGTGAGTCTGGGGACTTTGACCTCTGATCTCCTCCCTGCCCATCCTGCAGTTCAAAAGACAAGATATTTCTGACTGGCACTCCCTACCACCTTCTCTCACCATCAGAATCCATCACCCCCTTCAGCTCTGGATTCTGAATGCTGGAAGCAGCTGTGGGGTTTAGGGAAAGAGGGAAACACAGAATGGTTTGGGTTGAAGGGACCTTCTAGTCCGGCCCTTTTACAGTGGGAATCCATTCCCATTTATCCATATATTCATATAAAAAATGTGGGCAAACCCACTCAGAAACAGAGGCCTTTTTCCTCTCCTGAATCATTGAAGCAGTCAGGAAACTGCACTAGAACAGTTCCCCTGCTCACCACAATGGACTTGAACATTGGATTTAAAAATTAAACTGTTTTTGTCAAACAGGACACCACCATCAAATCTCCTGAATTCCAGAGACACAAGTTGCAAAACCCATTTCTTGAACACTGTCCCACCTGCAGCTGTGTCCAGGCCACTGATTTAATCCCCACCAATCCCACTCATTTCCAGGCTGGCAGCCAGTACCAGTACTAAATCGTATGTCCCATTTCCCAAGGCTGGAGAATCTCGCTGGGCTCCCGTCCTTGCTGCTGCAGGAGTGTAGAATCTGTACAGTCAGAGGAGCAGGGACTGAGCTCAGGCTTGTTATCCATAATGAAGGACCCTCACCTGCTGAGGGGCCTTGGCAGACAGCAGGGAAATCACCCAAGAAACTTGGAGAATTGTTGTATTTAACATAAACTTTTGGTATTAATAAACAAGATTTTCAGCTTTGAATAGGGAGGAACCAAACTGGGGGGAAACTAAAATATGTTCTATGAACAATATGATCTGCTGTAAGTTATGCTCCTCTTAGAGATGCCAACAGCCCACAAACCTCAAAAGAGGTTTTTGTGCCAGTGTAGTCTAACCAAAATTATAGGGAAGTTGTAGAAATAATGATGTGCACGTAGATAACAACGAAAGGGGAAGAAAAGGGAGATTATTGTTCTAAATTAACAGCTCTTATTGTAATAAGGGAAAGATGGGGAAAGGGAGAAGTCTGTGGCCTTGGGTTAAATGATTGTAACAGGTTCTGGAAGAAAGAAGGAAATGTATTTTATGTCAGCTCTGGGGTCACAGGCACTGCTGGGGCATCTCCAGTCCTGGGGACAGCTCTGGGCCCCTCCTGACCAGAGGGACATTGAGGAGCTGGGGTGTGTTCAGGGAAGAGATGGGGCTGGGGAAGGGGCTGGAGCCCTGGAGTTGCTGAGGGAGCATCTGGGGGGCTCAGCCTGGAGAAAAGGAGGCTCAGGGGGGCTCTTCTGGCTCTGCACAACTCCCTGCCAGGAGGGGACAGCCAGGTGGGGATCAGGCTCTGCTGCCAGGGAACAGGGACAGGACAGGAGGAAATGACCTCAAGCTGTGTCAGGGGGGGGTCAGGCTGGATATTGGGGAAAACTTCCTAGAAAAGGTGGTCAGGCTCTGGCACAACTGCCTAGGGCAGAGGTGGAGTCACCATCCCTGGAGAAATTTAAAAGGCATGTGGATGTGGCACCTGGGGACATGGGTTTGTGGTGGCCTTGGGGAACAATTGGACTCAACCTCAGAGGTCTTTTCCAACCTGAACAATCCTCTGAATCTATGAAAATACTCCTGGTCCTGTGGTGGAGTGTAACAGCAGAACTGCCAGCCCAGAGCAAGGCAGTTGATGACCCACTGAAATGGGCAGGGAGGCAATGGGAACCAGTTGCTTTTATATCACAATGATTAAAATCTTCCCAGTGCAACAGGAACTCTGGCAGATAATAAACAGCTCCTAGAGCTGTCCAGTTCAATTAGCAGAAAATTGGGTGTCTGAGGTCCAGTCAGTAACCAGAACTCCTAAACCACTCATGTCCATTTTCTAATAAGCTTTGGAAGTCTGGGTTCTGAAGGCCATATCTGTGCCAGGAGGTACAGCCTTGTTCACCACCAAAATTAATCTTTTGCATCAGGAGGCTCTTGATGCTTAATTTCATTAACCACTGAAGAAGTTAATTTCTTGATCCTGAAATGAAATGAAATGAGATGAAAATCAGGTTGTCTATAAATTAATGATCTGAGTTGTTGTGTTGCAGGAGCACTTTTTTGGGTACCTTCCCTCTGTAAGATGTTGAAAAAGTGACGTCAAACACTCCAGAAGGATCCAGGTCTTGGATTGAATGGGAGATCATTGTCACATGGGGTGAAATCCAAAGCACTTCTCAAACCTTGACTAAGAGGGAAACAGAAAAGCCAAAAACCCTCTTTGCTGCAGGTGATACTGAATTCCAACCTGTGGCTCACAACAAGAATGCAAGGTAGTTGAGACATTGAAAATCCATCAGAGAAAGAGAACTAGACTCTTTACTAGAGTGGGAAATACCAGTAAAATTAAATAAAAATGCTCAGTAAGTGCTCACATCTGATCATAGCTTAAACATTTCAGTGAGAGCACTGTGTTTGATCAGAGGCAGCATACGGAGAACAGAAATAATGAATTTAGGTTCAAAGGAACCTTTTCACGTGACAATAACCAGTGGGTTGGGACAAGCCATGGGTTGAAGGGCACGGTGTGAACAGTCCATGGCAGCATTTCTGCTCCTCAGGCTGAGACTTCAGAGCCTCAGCTTGACACAGTCTGCAAATTCCATGTTGCTCATCTTTAGCCTTGAATCTTCCTTAACCTCTTCCCTCAGTGTTTGTGTCCTCGGTTGTGCTGTACAGTGGCCTTTATGGACAGAACCTGGTGCAGAAGCTGCACTGGGAGCCCCAGGAAAGAGTAAGTGATTGCAGGGTGAAATGGAGATCAAATCCAGCTGGATTTGGAGGCACAGGTGGGAGCTTCCTGCAGCTCACAACACAGACTGGGGTGGGAGAGAGCTGTACCAGTCAAACCAGCCAGCAGCTCCTTGGAATGATGGGATCCCAGGCTGGGGTGGGTTGGGAGGGACCTTAAAGCCCATCCAGTCCCACTCCTTGCCATAGGCAACTTGGACTTCCAGGGATGGAGCAGCTACAGCTGCTCTGTGCAGCCTGTGCCAGCACTTGCTGAAGTTCTAATCTCACAAAACTGTTGGATCTTCAAGTGTAACTCTGTATTTATACCTTCTGCATCTTGAGGAGGGCCTCAAACCTCTCTACTCTGTTAATTGAGCTCTGGATTGAGCCTTTTGCAGGTGGGTATTAAATTCCCAGGGGGCATCATCCCAGTTGGAGCAGGTGTTCTGGTCATTGTCATCCCTCAGCATTTCATCATTGGAGACTCCAGATACAATAAGGGATTTAGGTCTCCAGTGGGAATAGTTGTAGTTGCAGGATCTCATGGGAGATCACAAGTCACTGGCCATCCTTGTGCCACTGCAGGTTCCAGAGCAGATTCCACATGATCTTTTCCCCTCTGTAATGCAGGGCTACACCCCCCACATCATCAGCACAGTCTCTGAGTGGTCGCTGGCATTCTCCTTCCTCAGCTTCTTCCTCACCTACATCCGTGACTTCCAGGTAAAACAAAGTTAATGTTCTCTGTTTCTGAAGAGCCCAGTGTGGTGCAGATGGGCAGCCTTAGATTTTATGGGATCATGGATTCATTTTGGTTGGAGAAGACCTTTAAGGTGATGGAGTCCAGCCATTACCCCAGCATGGGTCAGTCACCAGGGCTGGAGAGCCATGAGAGGCTCTAAGTGATGCCCACAGAGTCTGTCTCTGCTGTGTTATCACAGCTCCAGCGTCAGGCTGGCTTTAACTGGCCTTGACTGGCCCTGACTGGCTTCACTTCCAGCCCAGCCACAGCCGCAGGGGCCTTTTCCTCCAGGACAAGGCAAAGGTCCATAGCACAGCTAGGAGCCAGGCACGTGGTTCTGAGCTGAGCTGTTGGTGTTGCCAAAAATCTTTGGTGTTTCCTCTGGCCACTGAACTGCCTAGTGCCAAGGCAGCGAGGGAGCCACTCACAGGGACTCCCTTTGCTTCCCTCCACAGAAAATCTCCCTGCAAGCCATGGTCAGCCTGCAGGGCCAGACCCTGCACGAGAGCCCAGGGAGCTTCAGGGCAGAGGAGCAGGCACTGCTCATAGCAGGGAGCATCTGATAGATGAAGAGAACTCAGGAATTTAATAGCAATAACAGCTGTTCTTTCTAAACATTTATTTTATATTTTAAAAAGTATGAAGTGATTGTCTTGTACTTCATATCAAGGGCTTTGCTATTAACCCACAGAAATGCAAATGTTACCAGTACTGTGAATGAGTCTGACATTTCTACATTTTCCAATGTCATGAAGGATTAAATGAAGGTTATTAATGAGCTGTGTCTCCTTGTCTCTTCCTCCACACCCAGTTTCACCTCCCTCACCCTCCTCTCTCCAGTGCTCCTCAGCCCAAATCCTTTTGGGTGGCAGAACCTCCAGCCTCACCTCCGCTCCCCTGGGCCCAGCGGGCTGATCCATACCCTGCACCTAGGGCCAGATGGGATGGACCCAAAGCCACCTTTGAGCAGCACATAGGGAAAAACCTCTGCTCTCAGGGAACAGGGACAGGACAAGAGGAAACAGCATCAGGTTGTACCAGGAAAGTTTCAGGTTGGACATCCAGAGAATTTCTTCCTGGAAGGGGCGGTCAGGCATTGGAAGGGGATTCCCAAGGAGATGATGCAGTCGCCATCCCTGGAGGTTCCTGGATGTGGCACCCAGTGCTCTGGGCTGAGTGACAAAGTGGGTATTGGTCACAGGTTGGACTTGATGACCTTGGAGGGCTTTTCCAACCTTAAAGGTTTTAGGATTCTGTAATTGTCCTGCTGTGGATGATTCTTCCTTCTCCCAGTCCCTGCCTTTGCCTCTGCAACTCTGGTGGTATAACTGGGTCACTTCCCAGTGAAGACTGAGGCACAAACACTGAGAACCTCAGTCTTCTCCATGTCCTGGGTAAGCAGGTGTCCCATTTCCTTCTGGAGAGGGTCCATATTGTCCCGTCTTCCTTTTATCACCAATGTGCCTATAGATTTTCTGTTGCCCTTGATGTCCCTGGCCAGATTTAACTCTATCAGGGCTTCAAGTTTCCTAATCTGATCCCTGGCTGCTCAGACAGTCCCTCTGTATTTCTCCCAGGCTGCCTGTCCTTGCTTCCACACTCTCTGAGTTTGTCCAGGAGCTCCTTGTTCACCCTCAGAGGCCTCCTGGAGTTTTTGTCCAACTTCCTGGTGCTTAGGATACATTGCTCCTGAGCTTGGAGGTGATCCTTACATATCAACCAGCTCTCCTGGGTCCCTCTTCCCTCCAAGGCTTTATCCCATGAGACTCAACCAAGCAGATCCCTGAAGTGACACCCTGAATCCCAGGGATCACTGTGCTCTCCTTGTTGCCCTGAGGATCCTGAATCCACCATTCCACGTTCGCTCAGCTCAGGCTGCCTTTGAGCTTCTCATTCCCCGCCAGGTCCTCCCTGCTGGTGAGCACAAGAATTTATCCTCAGTGCATTCCAGAACCTCCTGGATCAATTATGCTCTGCTGTGTGCTGAACATGACACTGCTGCCGTCTGTGCAGAGCTTGATCTGATGGGTGTTCCTGTACAGCCCATAAAAGCCACCCCCAGGTGGATTCCTGGGGTGCACCCAGCAATGCCTAGACCTGAGTCAGTGCTGGGCTTGGCTACCTCAGGTTTACAGTCAGACTTGATAATCTTGAAGGTCTTTTTCAATCCAAATGAGCCAATGATTCTGTCTGGGACAGACCTCTGGGAAGCTTTGTGCCTCACACAGAAGTTCTGAAGCTGTGGTGGGTCCCCAGTACAGGAGACGGGCACAGTCCTGGCCAGGGACTCCAAGGCACCAGGTTTGGCTGATGGTAACAACTTGCCCAGCACCATCTTCCTGATCTGTTCTGTCCAGCACTCACTGCCACCTCTGCTCTTTGGACTCTGAAATTCCTAAAAGGTCTTCCACCGATTATTCCCAGGAATTTGCTTGAAGTAAGTTGTAATTCAGATCCTAAATCCACGAATTTTGTATGTACTTAGCACAGCAATCCCAGTGTGTAACACCTTCCTGCCAGCCTGGCCTGCATTCAGGGATGGCCACCAGTCCCCTTCACCTTCTGCTGGTGACAGCCAGCATTCCCAGAACTCTGGTTCTTGTCACAGACTCGTCATGAATCGCAGGAGCTCAAGGATGAACAGGGCAGCAAAACCCGATCTGTGCTACGGACAGGATGAGGAGCAGCTCCAACAGCCTCAAGGTCCTTGGCTGTCAGGAGCCACTTTGTTCCTCTTGGCACAACTTTCCCCATCGACACATCAAGAGGCTTCTCAGTGATCCCTCCAACCTTGCACTCACATCCCAAGGAAGATCTCTTTCTTCCACACTTGGTTTCACTCTGTTTTTCTGAACTGAAACAGGTGTTTTCCATCACTACATTGTACAACCAAATCCTGGTCACGTTTCTTCAAAATTTTGTAGTGAAGATTCTTCTCCCAACTTTTGATTATTTTATTTCTCTACAAAAGACTCAGGCAAATGGACTACTTAGTCAGGGAAAAGGGGTTCTGGGAGAAAGAAGACATTGTAGAACGTCAATGCTGGAATCCTCCAGTGAAACAAGAGGAAAAGACAACTCAGCTTCATTATTTCTTGAGATTGTAAAACAGAGGAAAGACATTTGTTAGAGAACAGTAAGCAAAATCTGTTGGAAGAGTATCTTCTGCAGGTGATTGCAACACCAGACACATGACAGGAGGCTGCCTCCGTGTCCCTCCCAATTCCCACTTCATCCTTTCAGGTGGGATGGAGTCAATGTCCTTCACAGCAGCCCCAGGTGATGCCGTGTTCGGGATTTGAGGAGACTGCTGATCACACACCTGTGTTTTGAGGAGAGCTCCCACAACAGACAGGTTTTCTCCTTCTCTCGCTGTGCACCCCCAGCAGGCTCAGGATGGACAGGAATTTGGGGATGTACAAGGAACTGGGAACAGACACAGCCTGGACAGTCTTCCCAGACTGATCAGAGGGATATTCCGTGCCACAGGAGGCCATGCTCAGCAAATAAACAACATTTCTGGTCACAGCATTTGTCTTCCAAGTGAATAGTGCACACAGAAAATGGCTGATCTTCTGCCTGCTGACAGGATGTGGTGACTGAATTCTTGATTTTACTTTTTGTAAAGCAGCTTTTGCTTGGCCTGTTAAACTGCCTTTATCTTCACCCATAGCTCCATTCTTCCATTTTCCCCCATCCCACAGGAGGGGAGCGAGTGGAGCACGTAGGTGTCTGTCCCAGAACACCCATTCCACACACAGTGAGCCCATGGATGCCCACAGTACCACCCTGGCTTGCTTGTTCCACCACACTTCCCTCCTACCAAGTAATCTCAATCACTGCAGACTTTATTTCCATTATTTACCCTCCCTCCTCACCCACTACTGTGCATCTGGTCCATCACCTTGGTCCAGCTCAAGCTCTTCCTGCTCCTGGAAGTGTCACAGGCTGGGCTGGATGGGGCTTGCAGCAACCTGGGCTAGTGGAAGGTGCCCATGGCAGGGAGTGGAATGAGATGAGCTGTAAAAGTCCCTTATACCCCAAAGCCTTCTCTGTGATTCTTCAGAGCAGGAACTTCTTTCTTCCCTTGTAAAAACCTCTCTTGCTTCTCCAATCCACTGGAATTTTTCCCACTGTCAAAAATTATATAAACAAGGAATTTGGGACTAAGCTCTCTAAGAAACATCCATCCTACACCAAAACCCTACAGATAAACTGGGCATCCATGGGATAATAAATGAAAACCCTGTAGATGAAAATTTGACTAAAATTAAACAAAATAAGAATAAAAACAAAAGCAAAGACAGTAAAAAGCCTCCTGTGAACACAAATCCACAGCAGAGCTCTGCTGGGGTCGGTGATGTTAAACATAAACATAAATAGACAAGAACAAGACAATCATAAAAGTCTGCTGGCAAAAAAAGTTATTAATTGGTGGAAGAGAAACTGAAAAACTGCAGAAGGAACCTGCAAGGATCAAAGACATGGACAACAGAGGACAAGGAAGTGTCCCTACACATACAACAGAGCATGTGGGAAAATACACACAAAGTTCTATAAAAATCAGGATGTAAAGACAGTCTGAGGGCACATCCCCTCCTACAAGGCAAACTAAGGTACCACAAATGAAGGTGGGAAGAGACATGTTCAAACAGCAACAAATTAAAAGACACTCATTGAGGATCGTTAAAAATACCACCCAGGGATAAAGGAGTCTTTTTGCTTTGAGAAATTATTATTAACAGAATTCTGTTTAGAAAAAGTACATCTTGCAAAACAACCCCACAACCAAATTTCCACATTGCACAGCTGGAGCTGGCCATGGCCTTATAAAGGCTCACAATAATGACAGGGAGAGCCATTCATCCAAACTGTCAAAGGGCTCCTCCTGCCTCTGTCTTCATATCTGCAAAAGGTTTTGTATAAATACCTGCATTGTTACTGTCTAAAGCCTAATTCCCAGCTCCTTTAAATAGCATTTATTAACAACTGCCTGTTGACCTCTTCTGAAAACTGACAGTTCTCAGCAATTCAAAGTTCTCATGCAATGAGAAACACAAACAAAAAAGTATCTACAACTAGGGTTTGCAATTTGCATTGGGGTTCCATGAGCCAGGCTATGGAATTTGAAAGAGGAAAGTTTATTTTCTAAGACTAATACAGAACCCCTAGATTCAAAATATGGGGAATGGTAAAAATGTCTGTGCTCTTGGATCCTGTCCCAGAAGTAGAATTTGATGGTCCAAGTCTCTTATTTCTGGCATTTAACAAAAACCTACAGTTCTCTAAATACACACAAATTTCATCTAGTTCTTCCACCTGCCAGAAATATTCATTTAAGCAAGGGATCTCCTCCTGAAGTCCCTGAAGAGGTGATGCACAGGGCTGGGATCCTCAGGGCAGGGGTTTCAGCTCTGCTGCATTTCCCGGCGCATTTCCTCCAGCGCCGCCTCGCGCTCCCGCAGCAGCTGCTTCAGTCGCTTGATTTTCTCATCCCGGATTGTCTCATCCAGGTCTGGGGGAGCCACGGGGAAGGCGTCATCTCGGAAAGAACCTTCCAGAACAGAAGCATCCTCTTGAGGGTTCACTAAAACTGAAAGGCCCGTGTGGGCAGTGTCACTGCTCTGGGAGAACGTGTCCTGCTCCGAGTCCCTCTCTTGGGACGCCCCAGCAGAGCCCGTGGGAACAGCCAGCAGCGCTGGGGCTGTGGGAGGGGACACACTCCTGCTAAGTGCACTGGAACTCGAGCTGCTGACTTCTAAACTGGGACTTGTGGCTGATTTGATGGAAGTTCTCCTCCTCTTCCCGCTGTCCAACAAAGGTGAAGATTTTATTTTCCTTCTCCTAGTCAAATCCTCTTCCAGATCCACAGCTATCTGCAGTCAGAAAGACAAAAATCACTTCTGTTAAACTTGGCATCGGCTACATTATAACACCAAGTTCTCTAGGCACAAATAACAAGTTATTTGTTGAAAGTTTTTTTAAATTACTGCTTGGAAGAAGTTTCTTTCAGCAAAGGAACAAACATATTTCTGTGTTTGATGTTTTTCTAGCAAAGATTCCCAGTCAACAATTTCAGAATACTGATTTCCTTCCTCAGTCAACACTGCATGTCTCCCTATCCTGGGCACGTCCATCATCTCCTGTGGCTGTTTAAGTTAACACTACTGCAAGACAAAAACTTTCTAATTTGATGGGAAAATTCAGTGTAGAAGGATTCTTCATGTCTACATTTCCAAAACCTGAATCTGAGGAGTAACGTCCATGATCAGACTAAATTCCTCCCAGATGTTTTATTATTTGAATCATGGAATCACATCCTGGTTTGAGTTGGAAGAGACCTTAAATCCCATTCCATTCCACCCCCTGCCATGGGCAAGGATACCTTCCATGATACCAGGCTGCTCCAAGCTCTGTCCAGCCTGGCCTTGGATACTTCTAAGGGATGGTTTAATGTTAAAGTTAATGGTAATGGTAATGGCAATGGTAATATTATGAGCAGCCATGGATCTGCTCAATTATTAGCACAAAATTAGTAAAACCTGAGAACATCTTTGATTGAGTTGAGTTGAGTAGAATCACACATAAGAAAATGTAGCTGAACGGAAATACTTGAACGGATAAAGTCCTTTCCACACATTAACACTGAAGTTCTTCCTTCCAGAAGTACCCAACCAATGACAAAGTTTCTAACAACATTTGTAATTCTAAAAATTGAACAGATCCAAAAGTAATTTCCTTTAACAAATCCATTCCTCTGCCTGTGCCCACTGTGCTGCTTCACAAACATAATCATCTGCAGAGGGTATAAATATAAACCAGGATCCCGAGGTCTGGTCCCTACTCCAACAAGAACCATCACCACAGTAGTAGGGACAGTTTTCTCAAAAGCATTTGTTGTTCAAGTTTCCTCCATTTGAACCCAAAAACGAGGATAAAAATTCCTAGAGGGTGCTCGAGTCATCCAGAAATCTCAAACAAGTTCTAGGAACAATTCTCACAGAGATCACAACAGCTCCTGACTCTTCTGGTGAATTCAGAGGTGGGAGGCTCCAAACACCCCCAGCTCTGTACTGACTCAACAGACGCTGCTTTCTGAGTGTATTTAGCACTGAAAAATCCCAGATACCTTTTTCTCTTTAACACATTCCTGATGATGATTCATTATTTCCACATCCAATGAGGATGAACTGCAAGAATCATTTTTCCTTTCCAAACTGTCACTGGAACAAACCCCTTCTTCTGGACTCTCACAGAAGGCTCTCGATGGTATTCTCGTAAGGTAAACTCTCTCCTCCTTAAAGAGACCAAATTTTTTCCTTAATTCCAAGAATTGTCTCCAGTGTTGGTTGTCTTGGTGTTTGATCTGAATAACCTTTCCTGGTGAGTCCATTTTTTCACACTGGATCTGAAATACAGAAACAGCAAGAGAGCCATCAATCACTCCCTCATTCTCTCTCTCTACATATATATAAATAGATAAAATATATTAATATAAAAAAGTAGGTACTAGAAAGACAGGTGAACATTTATTTTGTCTGCCATTCTCCCAGAGCTATCTTTAACACAGCTATCATTTAATGCAGATAAGCCAATTTTGATAAATTATATGCAAATTATTGTAGGTCTAGCACTCGTTATTTGACACCCCAAGTCCATTGTGGAACACCCAGAAAATGTCCAGACCAACCAGCAATCACAGAAAAAAAAAAAAAAGAAGCAGCAAGAGAATCACCTGTTCTACCCTTCCAAAGTAGCAAAGAAAGAAGAAGGAAGTGCAGGTCTTTACTCTTTACTGTCTTTACTCTGCAATCCAGAGGTTTGCAAATTCAGGGACAAGAACACCTAATTTGCTGAATTACTTCTCACCAAGGTTAAAGCAAATGCTGACACTCAGCATCACACAACACTGAAGAAAGTAAATGATATTTCAACCATTTTTTAGGTGAAAAACAATCAAAAAACTAGGTCTTACAGTCTGTTGCAACAATTGTCTAAAATTTGCAAAGATACACTCAGTTGACATTTCTGTTCTGCCTGGACAACACAAATTTCAGAATGATTTTTTTCTCTGAAGACAAAATCATCCTGGCCTCTGGAGCTACTTAAAACATGACCAATCCTGCGTGGGGAGCTTGGGGATTGGAGGCTTACAACTTTTAATACATTTTCAACATTATGATCTTAAAAGAGTATGTCAATGCAGCATTAATGATCTCAAGAGTTCCTGATGTAGACCCAGGGAGGGGAGGAAGGAAACACAGCTCCTGCCCATGGCTGTCAGAGCAAGTGGAGCCTGGAGCTGACACTGCCACACCAGAGCTGTCTCTGGAGGACAAACTCAGCTCTTCCAACTTATTTTCCTTTTGTGAAGCCACAAACTTGTCCTTCACATCACCCCTGCAGCCCTGATGTTGTGCTGTGAACATGTGGCATCAACATCTAAGAGCCCAAACCATGAACAGCCTCCCTGCAGCTCATTTATTGCTGACCATTTATCCTGGGAGGAAATCAAAAGTCACCCTTCCTCTGTCCCTCTCTTTTTTATGCATTTCTCACTTGCACAGTGCAAAATTATCGGGGAAAAGACCTTTTATTGACTAGAACCAACCTTAGGGCAGCATTTCCAGGATACCTTGTTACAAGAATGTGTGAACTCATCAAGGGCCATTTTATCCACCCAAAACCAGGAGCAGAGAACCACTGAGCAGATACTGAGGTGGCATGTTTATGATTTATTACCTTTGGCCATTCTTCACTGACAGCACATTCCTGCTTAGCCTGAGGTAGCACAGCTGCTCGTGGGGAATGACTCGTGTCTTTGCCATTTTGCCACACACTTTCCTGCATCCCTACTGCTGGAACCGGGATCACTCCACTGCAAGAAATGCTCTTGGTGAAGGGAAAATTCTGTCTCTGGATTACAGTGGGATCCTGCTGATCAGCACTTGGCATAAGCAGAGCAGCAGATGTGGATTTTAAGTCATTTCTTGAGCCAACTGGTGATGAATTTTTGGAGACTGTACATGGGTTTGGGTCTTTCTGAGACAGCACCACTCCTTTGCTTTTTGACAACACCAGATTCACCACTTTACTGGTTATTTTATTGACTTCAGTAGAATCAATTTGCTTGGGTGTCTCCTTTTTTAGTAAAGCATCAGAAGAGGAAGATGTTTGTTTGTCAGCCTGGGCTGACAGAACATCAGAGCCTCTTTTGGTCAATAAATAGATCTTCCCATTGTACATGACCAGAGCATTATCTTTCAAAGGTGTGATTTTGGTTTGGCTTCCACCAGGACCATTAGAACAGAGTGGCAAAATATTTGCAGTATTAACTTCTACATTCTTCATGTCTGACAAAGTTTTCAGGATCTTGGAAGCCACATTATTTGAAGACTTTACAGGGATAAGACAAGCTGCTGAGAGTGGGGCGGTTTCTTGCACGATCCATTTCATGGGAGCCTGCTGGCACTGCTGCCCCTCAGGTGTGACTGGCTCAGGAGAAGAGCCAGATCCCTTTTGGGCAGCTGTCACTACCAGTGTCTTTGAAACTTCCATGGCAGATTTGGGGCAAAAGCTCTGCAAGCACTTGGGCAGGACTTGGGAGGTTTTCACAGTGTTCACGGGTGACACATAAATCACCGTCGGCGTTTTTGTACCGTCGGCCCCTCCAGACACGTTGGTGGCTGCAGCTGCCAGGATTTTTTGCTGAATTGCAGGTGGCAAAAGAGATGCTGGGACAGACTTCACTTCTGCATCAGCTGGAATCTGGAGGTGGTGTCCGGAGGGCAGCACTGAAGACTTGACAGTCACTGGGAGGGATTTGGTGTTCACCACCATATAGGTTGCGCTGCTCTGGTGAGAGGAGCTTGTGATGACCACATTCTGCAAGGACACTCCATCCGTGGGCACACAGCTGCTCTGGGAGTTGACAGCTGCACTTGGAATCGAGCTTTCCTTTTCAGAACCTGCCCTAGCACTTTCCTGCTTGTCTAATGTCCTCCTAAGAATAATCTTTCCAGGATTAGGAGGCTGAAAAATAGGTATCTTAACAGATGAAGGTGCAGCAGTATTGCCAAGCTGTGTCTTAAAATTAAGATGGACTGGGCTAGAAACATTTGCATTAGAATTATTTGGCATGGCTGGAGACTGAACTATTGGCACAAAGCTTCCAGAAGTTTTAGAAATGGGAAGCAATTTCAGGAGTTTTTT
Source organism: Cyanistes caeruleus (assembly GCF_971803275.1). Classification (NCBI taxonomy): domain Eukaryota; kingdom Metazoa; phylum Chordata; class Aves; order Passeriformes; family Paridae; genus Cyanistes; species Cyanistes caeruleus. The sequence continues at coordinate 6,326,175 of NC_141724.1, forward strand.
CCCATCTGGTCCCGTTGTCTGAACGACTCGGTACATACATCCTGCAATGCTTAACAAAGAAAAGGGAAAAGAGAAAAATGAAAGGCAGTGTAAGTGAACAAGCACAGGTACTTTAATTCACAAGCATTAGTGACCTCTACACCCAGGGCTGAAGCAAATTAACTCCTGGAAAATGCCTGAGCTAATCTTCAGGAGCTTCCTACTGCCTACCTGGATTTCCATTTCAGACCACCTCAGTCTGTCTGAAAATAGTATCCAACTTCTACACCCCAGAGCAGCAAGAAATGGCATCTCATTCAGATTAAAAACAAGTTAAAAGACCCCAGGAAACACCTCACATTACCTCTTCTTCCCTCATGGGGCCTTTCATTATGAAAGTGAAACCACTTCCTCCTGAATTCCCTGAAAAGCTTTATTTTTCCCTTTCCTACCTCCCTGTTACTATTTATATCCTTCCTGAGTGTTATGAACTATGAATTTAAGGAACACTTCAGGAAAATACAGGCAGAGTAGTTACATGGCAGGATGGAAGCAGAAATTACTTCAGACATAACAAAGAAATCTGGAAGCAGGATGCATTTATCTAGTGGAAAAGGCAGCTCCTGTGCCTCCACTGCACTTGCCCAGCCATTCTCGAGGCAGATACAGACCACAGAGGTGGTTCATCTTCAGAAAGATGGAAAACCCTCAAATGTTACTGGATTATAAACATTTTTGAGACCAGAAGTCTAAGTCTGGGAGGGGAAAGACTTCAAAACCAAGGAGGAACACAGGGAAACAGCACCAGGGACATCTGGAGAGAAAACAGAGATTTCTTGCAGGTGGAGGTAAGAACGCACCAAGAGACAGACAGATCGTACAAAGCACAAGTTAGCTGGGACTGCTCCAAATGCCAAGATTTTTTGAGTCCATGGCAAGACAAAGAACCTTTCCCATTCCAGGGGAGTCTGCCCAAAGCAGGCTCTTCTACAAAGAACTCCTGGAGTCTGAGCAGAATTGCCCAAAGCACTGCAGAGACACCTGGGCAAACAGAGCTGCCCTCACTGGAAAGAAGAGACCAAATCACTGGAAGTTGTTTCCCAACAGCGGATCCAGAGCGATTAAAAGGCAGAGCTGCCAACTCCACCAGGAGTCACCAAGAGCACCAGCTCCATTCCAGTGACTTCCCATGTCAATCAATGCCTTGGGAACATGGACATGGGAGTAGTTCCCAGTCCCATCCCAGTGACATCAGTGCTGTGTCCTGCTTTCCATCAGCTAGTTTTGAAACCAGCATTTTTTCTGTCTTTCCAGGCTTCTGACTCAGCTTGGAGTGGTGCTTGGGTGAGCTCAGTCCTGTGTGCCACAGGAATGCTCCTCACTCCCAAAGTTGGGCAGGTGCTGCTGGGGGTCCCATTCCCCTGGGTACTGACACAAATACCCCACTGCTGTCTGCCCAACACACAAAGGCACCAGGCACACACAGCTTTCCTTGCTGTGACCCTGGAATTAACTCCCACACCTCGTATTTTGGTACAATGCCTCATTTCTGGTCACAATGTGTAAAATGGAGATTTTTACATGAGGTATCAGTGCAGTGGGCAGGAAATTCTGCAGTGCTTTTGTTTTTAAGGTACTGAAAGTTAAAATATGGGCAATGACATGGTTCTAACCATGTGTCATAACAATAAGCTGTCTCTGGAGGGCTTAGGAGCAAAATGGAACTGGATGCTTTGGAATCAGAAACAAGAGTTGAGATGGACTAGCATTGACAGACAAAAATCTGACAGAAAACAGTTTTGCTTAAACGAAGAGGAAGTAGAAATATTTGTGTGTTTGAACATAATTAAAGCAGAGAAAAGACTTTTGGAGCGCTTTAAACCTCCCAGCACTACTAACAATGCAAATGAGGAACAGCAGCAGCTCCTGGACAACACTTTGTTCTGTTCTTTGAATCTCTCAACACTTCTTTCATAACTCCATAATCTACAGCCTCAACTTTTTTTCTATATATAAGAAGTAACTGCAAATTGAGAAGGAATTTTTCAGCAAGTCCCACAAGTGTGGAACTGCTGAAGAGAGAATGGGCACTTACCTGCACCCCAACTAACTAGGGCTGCAAACTGGAACCAAGGGGCAGAAGAAACCTCCAAAGAGGCTCATTCCTCCACCTGTCAAAGCAAGGGGACACTTCTAACTTTTGGGCAAAAGGAGGAGGAGCAGATCAGAGGGAGATGAAGCAAGAAAAAGAGGGAGAGATGAACTGAAGATATATTTGCATCAATATTTTCCTCTGCCAGTTTTCAGTGCTCACCTCTTCATTCCACCTGGAATCACCATTCACCTCAATCTTAACAGATTTAAAAACTGGTTTTGACTGTGCTGCAAACAGCAACTTTAAAAGTAGATTGGGAGGGGAAGCACCAGTAAAAAATCTCATTTGCCTGGATTTCAGGTCATTCTGATTTTAATGATTACAGAAGGCAATTGTAGCTTTTTAGCTCCATGAAAAAGAGCAAGATGCCCCAAAATTGTGATTGTCTGGGAAATAACATTCTTTACCTTGAAACAAATATCAGGTAATTACATCTTTGGAGAATGACAAAAAGCTGAAGGATAGGCAAGAGAGAAGGAGAAGTCCAATGAGATACCAAGAAGTGGAATTCACACAGATTTACTCAAACGACAGAGGAGAGAAAGGATCACTGCAAATATTTTTAGCTCTCTAAGTTGAAAAGGCTTCATTGCAACAATTCCACATCATAAAGCTTTTCCCAGGTGATACAAAGAAAAAACCACGAGTGCTTTATAACCACTTTATAAAGCAAAATAAAATAAAGCGCTGTCCCCATACATTTTTCATGAAGAGGAGTTGGAAGTTTTTTTGCTTCAGTCTTCAAGCTCATTGCTTCCATGAATTAATGAATTTTTAAGAGTCCCTTAAGCAGAATGAAAAAAGCTCCCTCAGTATCCCCTTTTTAGGGTGTCAGATCAATTTGGCTCAAGAACAGGTTCATTTCTTTTCCTAAAAAAAAACCAAGAAACAGTAGGAAATCTGTATCGTGCCAGGTTGTCCTTGGGAATTTCTCCCACAGTTATTGAAGTAGTTTTCTTTCTCCTCTTCATCCTCCTTCACTTTCCAACCCTGTATGAATAAACTTCCTTAAGTTTCAGATATGAAACTTAACTCAGTTTAACTTTAACTCAGGAATAATTGTGTTGTTATGATACTTTAGAAAGGCCTAAGGCAGATCCATGAACAAACCTTGAGGGAAACAAACTCATGGAAGACCAAAAAAATGGTGGACTGATAGAAATCTTATTTAACATTACCAGAGAAATTATCAAATTCAATAAAAACAATAAAATTCTGTGATATTCACAGAGGGATCTGTCAACCAGATCACATTTTTTTGACCCAAAAAGGAGACTTCTTTTGGTGAACAGTCTGTGTGTGGCAACACCAACACCTCCCTATGGACAGGGCATTAAGGAAGGCAGGAAAGCAGAGAGAACAGAAAGAAACTGGGAGATTTATTTCTTTACTTACTTAATTCAAGACACAAAATTAAAAAGAATAATGTACATTTCCTTCAGTTCGCCAGAATTCCTGTTTTCTTGACCAGACACAGCAATTTTATTGCCTAAACTTCTCTCACTGTTCATTACTCTCAGAAAACAACACAAAACACAAAATACTGAGTATTCAAACATTCACCTTCTTTATGCTTGCATTAACAAAAACTCTGGAATGTTTTCAGGAAATAGGAATATTTATTTCTGCCAAATAAATTCATCCACCAAATCCAGTGCAACCACCAGCACATGATTCCCACAGAAATCCTGACTGTGCCATTAAAAAATGCAGCAGTGGAGCCCAAAGGGACAAACTGACTCAGGAAAATTGACTCAATCTTCCTGCAAAGTCAGAAGGAACAGTGACCTCCTTTTCCATCTGCCTTCACTCCCCACTGTTCCTTCAGGCACAACCTTCATCCACAAATGGGAATAAATAGCCAGGGACTGTGGGCCACTCCAGAGAACCAAAATAATTTATTTTAATGGGATCCAAGAAGTGGCAAAGTAACAATTCATTGTCAATTGGAAATGTGCACCCAGGGACAAAGTAAAATTAATTTATTGTAGTTGATACATATTTATTTTATACAGCTGCATTCATTCCATAGATTATCTGAAAATTGTAATAAAATAATGAAAGTAATGATAACAATAAATATATAGTAACGTAATCTAGACAACATACAATAACCATCATTTTTATCATTATCATCATCTAAAGGAAACCAGAAAATTGATGTTGAATTTGGAGGAATCCTGACCAGAATTCCAGTTCAAGCCATCTCTAATGACCTGAGGTTTTATCCTAAACCAGAAGCTTTCAGTAATGGCAGAAAGCCACTTTCTGTTTGTCAGGAATTGTTCCTGGGAACTCTTTTCATCCACTGTGGAATATTCCCTGGAGTACAGATAATGTGGATGTGCAAACTGCCAGGAAACGCTCCCTGTGCTCCACTCTCAACCACAGCTCTCCTGATCCGAGACGAGATCCTCCTCCAGTCACAAAACCTGTGCTAGAGTCTGTGACCATCAACAACACCCAGCACTGAGTCTCTGACCATCAACAACACCCAGCGCTGAGTCTGTGACCATCAACAACACCCAGCACTGAGTCTGTGACCATCAACAACACCCAGTGCTGAGTCTGTGACCATCAACAACACCCAGAACTGAGTCTGTGACCATCAACAACACCCAGTGCTGAGTCTGACCATCAACAACCCAACACTGAGTCTGTGACCATCAACAACCCAGTGCTGATCCCAGGGCAGCCCCAGGATTTAGGAATCACCCACAACTCATCCCTGAGCACACAAAACACCCTGAGAACTCCTGAGAGACAGGGAAAGGCATCAGGAGCCAAACTGGAGCTGCTGGGCCTGCAGAGCTCCCCAGCACAGAGCAGGGGTGGAGCAGCCTGGAGAATTCCTTCAGCACAATTCCAGCCAGGAAAACCCAGCACAGCAGGGCTTGATCATAACAAGGGAGCTGATCACTGGAACTGTTCCAGAGAGTGCAGGGAACGGAGCTGGGACAGGGCTGGAGCCCAGGAGGGGCTGAGGGAGCTGGGAAGGGGCTCAGCCTGGAGCAAAGGAGTTCTCCTTATGGTTCTGCACAACTCCCTGCCAGGAGGGGACAGCCGGGGGGGTCGGGCTCTGCCCCCAGGGAACAGGGACAGGAGAGGGAACGGCCTCAGGCTGTGCCAGGGGAGATTCAGGTTGGATATTGGGGAAAACTTTTTCATGGAAAGGGTGGCCAAGCAGTAAGAAAAGGCTTCCCAAGGCAGAGGTGGAGTCACCATACATAAAAGTGTTTGAAAATGAGTGGATGTGGCACTTGGGGACACGGGTTAGTGGTGTGGAAAGGGCCAGACTCACTGATCTTTAAGAGCTTTTCCAACAGCAGTAATTCCATGAATGAAAGGTTCAATTCCTCTCCCAGCCCCACTCGCCCTTTCCCCTGACTCCAGCACACCCCACCCTCACCCTGATGTGGCTCAGCGACAACAAACACCAGAGAAAAGACAACCCAAACACGAGAGAAAATAACCCAAAAACGAGAGAAAACAACACAACCCAAACACGAGAGAAAACAACACAACCCAAACACAACAACACAACCCAAACACGAGAGAAAAAGCAACCCAACGAGGAGAGAGGGAGGAAGGAAGGAAGGAAGGAAGGAAGGAAGGAAGGAAGGAAGGAAGGAAGGAAGGAAGGAAGGAAGGAAGGAAGGAAGGAAGGAAGGAAGGAAGGAAGGAAGGAAGGAAGGAAGGAAGGAAGGAAGGAAGGAAGGAAGGAAGGAAGGAAGGAAGGAAGGAAGGAAGGAAGGAAGGAAGGAAGGAAGGAAGGAAGGAAGGAAGGAAGGAAGGAAGGAAGGAAGGAAGGAAGGAAGGAAGGAAGGAAATAGAAGGGATAAGAAAGGAACGGAAGGAAACGGACAACGCCCTCCCCACTGCCCCCCGCCCGTCCCGCCGGGGCCGCCGCCGCTCCCGCCCTCCCGTTGCCGCCCACGGGGCCCGGCACGGCGGAGAGCGGCGGGACCGTACCTGGCGGGGCGTCCCTGCGAGCCGAACCCCCGGGCCCGCCCGTACTCACAACTGCGGCCGCTGCTCAGGGCTCCGCGACATGGCGGGGCGGCCCCGCCGCGGCTCCGCATGTGCGTCACTTCCGCCCGCCCCGCCCCTCTCCTCCCACCGCCGCTTCCGGGATGCCGCTTCCGGGATGCCGCTTCCGGGTTAGCACTTCCGGGAAGTGGCGCCGCCCGGCGGCCGCGAGCGGCACTGCGGAGGCGGAGCTTCCGGTACGGGCGGAAGTGGGCGGGGCGAGGCCCGGGGGTCCCGGTACCGGCACCGGGAGCGGCACCGACACCGGGAGCGGCCTGTTCGGCTGTGCGGGAGCTCCGGGCCGGCCGCGGAACAGCGACACTGAGTGTGCGCGGGTGTTTGAACAGGCAATTTGCATATGCAGATGTCGGTTATAATGTATGCAAGGACCGGTCACGTCACGCTGGGTGAACACACACGTGATAACACCGAGTGCTATCAGTCAGATTTAGATGTAATACAGATTATGTACAATAAAATATAATCACGTAATATTATAATTGTACAATTATAATTAATTGTGGTAAAATTATGAATGGAAATAAAAAATAATAAATAAATGCTGAAATTTATAATCCAACATAATAAAATGATATCACCATTATGTTCTTACATTTTATGTAATCTGTATTACAGGTTACATGAAGTAAATATAGTTTTGTATTATGTTATAAAGATTTTATGGAAAGGGGCACCTGAGCCTATACAGACTACAAATATACATAATATTTATACATAATGTCTATACTTTTATGTGCACACAAAAGGAGACTGTGAGGTTGTGAGATATATAAATGTAAATATAAATATAAAAAATATAAATATAAATATAAATATATGTAATCTAGAATTATAGATAATGTTCTAACACAGCAGCATGTGTAGTACCCAACAGCAAACAGTAACATGACTCTGTGAGATTAATAGTAAATGTAAGTACAAATAATGCAAAATACCTTGTGCATTTTGTTATATATTCTGTGTTTTTGAAGTTATACAGAGAAATTAAAGAGTCCCTGGGAGTGCATTCGTAGACTATGAATGTGTGTAAAAGGGTGAGAGAGTGAAAGCAGCACAAATCACATTAGATATTGTTAAATGCTTTATGATGATGTGCCATCAGGATAAAAGGGAATCAGAGACTATAAACACATGGACCTATAGACATGAATGTACATGGATACAATGTACATGTAAATGCATATATTAGAGGTATTTATATATGATGGGAAATTTTAATATTTTTAATATAAAATTTATTTCTATTATTTATTTTTATATATTATTTATTATAAAATTTAACTTTTATATTATAGTATAATGTTATAATATTATATTATATTATATTATATTATATTATATTATATTATATTATATTATATTATATTATGTTATATTATATTATGTTATATTATATTATATTATATTATTATATTACATTACATTATATTACATTATCCAGGTTGACAAGGTGTGGATTGGTGACAGGCTGGGCTCGATGATCCTGGAGGACTTTTCCATCCTCGGTGATTCTGTGATTTTCAGTGTCAGACTCTATGGAAGGGAAGAGTTCTATCATCACCTGTTAAAACTGTGTTTTTACCAACCATGGGTTGCTGCATGGACAGGAAATGCTGGGGCACATTTGGCTGCTCTGCAGATGTGGAGGAGCAGCTCTGGAAGCCGCCGTGTCCCCCCATCTGCGCTGCCGGGCTCTCTGTTCTCCTCTTGCGGCCGGGACGAGCCTGCGTGGCTCCGAACCGGGACCACGAGAGCCCAAAGGCCAAGTTCCCAGCCCAGAGCCAACACCCTGAGTGTGGCCAGACACGGTGCTCTGTGTCACATCACCCATGGCACCCTTGGGTAGCTGAAGGGGTCCCTACCCATGGCAGGGGGTGGAACAGGATGAGCTTTAAAGTCTCTCCCAACCCAAACCAGTCTGGCATTCTGGGATTCTGAGATGTTACAAAACTGCTTGAGAGTGATTTTTCACTGCCAGTTTTGCAGCTTGGAAAGGTAGAGTTGGTATTAGACATAGAAAAACCTGGTTTAGAGTTTTTAAACCATAAAATTGGCAGAGGGCAGGGTTAGATGGGATATTGGGCAGGAATTCTTCCCTGTGAGGGTGGTGATGCCCTGGCACACGGTGCCCAGAGCAGCTGTGGCTGCTCCTGGATCCCTGCAAGTGTCCAAGGCCAGGCTGGACAGGGCTTGGAGCAGCCTGGGATGGTGGAAGGTGTCCCTGTCCATGGCAGGGGTGAAAACTGGATGAGCTTTAATATCCCTTCCCACCCAAATCAGGCTGAGATCAGTTGATCCCATTATTTTAAACAAAATCAGACTTCATGAGGGTTCACAAGAATTTTACCTTCCACTTCTGATTTCTACACATTAAGCAAATGAATGTTTGAAATTCTATGTAAGGTCCAAAAATCCTGGTTCGTAGTGCTTATTTTGTTCAAGATATTTCTTCATCCAATTCCACTCAACCACAAAGAATTAAAATTCAAAACTCATCCCAAGTCTGAAATGCCAATGGGCTGTTTGAGGATCCATCACCATCGTGCTTGAAGTTTCAGGATTAGGAAAATCAGTTGAGTAAAATGGAAAGTTGCAATTTTGACAGGAAAATTTGAACCATGAAAAAAATTAATTGTGGATAAAAGTCCCATGCCTTGGCTCCACTGCCTCTCACCAGTGTTTACTGCATAGAGCAGGGTAATTAGTGTTCCTGTTAATGAACCAAATAAAATAAGGAGTAAATTACTTGGAATTCAAAATCTCATTTTTTAAAGTGAGATCTCACTTAACCATGTAATGTAATGAAAAACATTAGGATACAGATTTCTGTGGTCTTGAAGTTTAGATGTGGGAAAGAATTTCTATTTATCTCAGACACATTTTTTAGATACAAAAACTCAGAAGATTTTATTAAAAGACTATATTAAACTTATATCAAAGATTAATGCTCAGAACTTCTCCCATCAGCAGAAGCCTGAGAGAATATAGTTTAGTTACCCAGGAAAACTAAATCAGTCTAAAACATAGCTATTTCTCCCATAAACATCCATGCCAAACAGGACAGTGTTGGTGGGAGGACAGGCAGGATGTCCTTCCCTCTCTGCAGCTGGTGGAGGTTCAGGGACAGCACCAGAGGCCCCAGCCCTGCTCAGCTGGAGCAGGGACTCAGTGTCAGGGTTTGCACTGAACAGGTTTATTCCAAAAAGGATCATCCATCACAGGCCTGCAGAGGTGGTTCCAGTTCGAGGGTCAGCTACAGCCTGGCATCAACACCTCCCTGGTGGCTCTTGGATGCATCACCCCCAGCAAGGGAGGGCTGTTTGATGTCCTGCTCTGAGAACCCTTCCCTGATCTCCAGCCTGAGCCTGCCCTGGCACAGCTCCAGCCCTTCCCTGGGTGCTGTCCCTGTCACAGAGAGCAGAGATCAGAGCTGCCCCTCAGGAGGAGCTGCAGCCCCCAGGGAGCTCTGCCCTCTTAGGAGAAGTGAAGATTTCCTCAGCAGACAGAGGGCAGATGGTTCATCAACTCCACTGCTGGCAAAACACTAAAGCAGCTCTGAAAATGCCGAGCTGGGCAGGGTTTGGAGCCTCCTGTGGGAGGTGTTCTCAACCATGGCAGGGCATGGAACAGGGTGAGCTTCCTTCCAACCCAAACCAGCCTGGGATTCCATGAAAGGCTCCACAAGTGACCCAAACAGGTCACTCAACAGGTAACATCACTCTCATTTCTATCAATGATAACTCAAACCAAAAGAAATGAAATCAGAAAAGACACAGCCCTAATTCACAACCCCCAAATAAAAGCTTTACAATTTAAATCTCATAAGGAAGCAAAAATGAGAATGAATATCATCCCAGGCATAAAGAGAAGCTTTGGGCATGTTGGAGAGGGGTGAGGAAGCCAATGGAGGGGCAGGAGTGGTCAAAAAAAAAAAGAAAAATCAAACAAAATCACCATCAGACACATTTCCCTCCTTTAGCAAAAGCACCTAAGGTGACCCAAATCCAGCTGGAATGGTTTTGAATCATGCCAGGAATGCCCAGCAAAGATGCCATCACTTGTCTCCACAGCCCAGAACTCAGAGAGATGCATCAGGTGCAAGACTTGTGTGTCAGTATCTGCACAACTCCACATCAGCTCCTGCTGCCTCCAAGGTCAGATCCCCTTTGAGAAAATTATGCAAAGACAGACACACTCTGCCAGTAATTCATTTTTACAGAGCAAGACTCTTGATTGTGAAGTCACAAACCAGCTCAGCCCTTCCAGGTGGGGAAAAGGACCTGGGGGTGTTTGTGTGGCCATGGTGTGTCCAGCAGGACCATGCAGTGACTGTCCCCCTGCAGTGCTGAGGCCCCACCTCCAATCCTGGAGTCAGCTTTGAGCCCCTCACCCCAAAAACACCTTCTGGAGCATGGAGCATGTCCCTTCTGGGACTGGAGCATGTCCCAGGGAAGGGAATGGGACTGGGGATAGAGCCCCTGGAGTGGCTGAGGGAGCAGCTGGGGGGCTCAGCCTGGAGATGAGGAGGTTCAGGGGAGACCACCTTTCCGGGATATCTAGAGTGATAAGGTCACCTCTGAGTCTCCTTTTCTCCAGGCTGAACAAGCCCAGCTCCCTCAGTCACTCCTCACAGGGTTTGTTCCAGGCCCCTCACCAGCCCCACTGCCCTCCTCTGGAGGTGCTCAAGTGTCTCAATGTCCTTCCTGAACCGAGGGGCCAGGACTGGACACAGAACTCCAGCTGTGGCCTCCGCAGTGCCGAGCACAGGGGAAGAATGAGCTCCCTGCTCCTGCTGGCCACACCATTCCTGATCCAGGCCAGGATGCCACTAGCCCTCTTGGCCACCAGGGCTCTCTGCTGGCTCATGTTCAGTCAGCTGTTGGCCAGCACCCACAGGTCCTTTTCAGCCACACCATCCCCAGCCTGTAGTGCTGCAGGGGGTTGCTGTGGCCAATTTCATCTTATCAAACTTCATCTTATTGGACTCTGCCCATCCATCCAACCATTGCAGGTCTCTGCACAGCCCTCCTCCCTTCCAACAGATGGACACGTTCTCCCAGCTTGGAGTCATCTGCAAATTCACTGATGGTGGACTCAGTCACTCATTCAGATGATCAGTGAAGAGATTAAATAGGATTGGGCCCAATACTGATCCCTGGAATCTACCAATCTGACACCTTGGAATTCTACCTTCCCTAAAGGGGGAGGCAGGAGGCCTTTCCTTCTGGCCATCCCTGCAAGTCAGTAAGTTTTCTGGAGGGCTGAAGTGTCAGGGAACATGGGCATCTCCAGGAACTTGATGCAGGCTTGGAGCAGCAGGAAGATCCTTGCAGCTGTGTATTTACACCTCACTGCCCTGCTGCCAGAATCTGCCCCGACAGGTCCTGCAGGGCTCCAGCAGCACTGAAAGATCCTGCTGGTGCTCACGGTTCCCGTGCTGCTCCTGCACCAGATCCCAGGATGCTTCCAAGGAGTTTGGAAGGCTGCTGGAGCTGTTGTGCCACCAGGTTTCCCGAGAAGACCGATGGATATCAATTATGATAACAGATTGATCCAGAGCCCTTGTACTGTTCATGTAAGAAATAAGTTTTATTTCTTTCCAAACCCAAAATGCTACCTGCAGCCATGAAAACCCCAGTGCACTCCCCACCAACAACCATAATTGACTAATCCAGCCTTGTCAAACTTCACAACAATACATTTCCGTGGGAGGGGAAATTTTTTCCATGTGGTACATGATAGAATTGATCTCTAGCCTGCAGTTCTAGTCAGCCAAGGAAGACAATTATGGTGATAAAGTTGTGCATTAGGCCTAATTTAGTGAGATATTTTCAATGTTGTCCTTAAAATGCATAATAATTCCTACTTATGACTTTAAAACTACACAAGGTACAAGGGGCTGCACTCTGCTCTGTCTCCCCAAACTGGGGACTACAATCACAAACTGGGAACTTAAATAATCTGAACATCCCTAAGTGTCCATCTCTATAAGGCAAGCAAATCAAGGGTCCTAACATTAATGTGCAACCACATTAATGTGCACACAGTCTTATGACATTGAGTATTTGCCACAAAATCTATTTATACAGGTGCATGAAACACACCTTGCATTCAGCCAACAGCTGCAACAAATGGTCCAGAAGCAACTCAGAAATAAACAATTCTATCCAAAACTGCAGTAAAACCACTCAAGGTCCAACAGGTCTCCTAAGGTCAGGTCACAAACAAGAGGCACCATTAGCAGGGCCAAGTATGGAGGACAGTGCTTTGGCCAGCTCAGCTGACCCCTGGCTCTCCCCTCTTGACTTTTTTTTGGTACCCAGCAGGTGACCCCGAGGGAATTTTGGTTTATTCTGTCGTTCTGGCCACTTTTCCTTTTGAAATGTTTTCTTCAGAACGGTCACGTTTTACCTTTATTTCCATGGGGTCATCTGCATCATCTACAGCAAGAAATAAAGAAGGAATAAAGTTTTCAAAGACTTCCCTGACTTCAGTCAGGTGAAGATTAAAAAGTATCAGAAAATGCTTCTGTTCATAGGCAACAAGAATCATGAAATCCCAAGATGGATTATGTTGGCAGGGGCCTTAAAGCTCATTTCACTCCACCCTGTGTGAGTTGAGAAGAAATTCTTCCCTGTGAGGGTGCTGAGCCCCAGCAGAGGCTGCCCAGAGCAGCTGTGGCTGCCCCTGGATCCCTGCAAGTGCCCAAGGCCAGGCTGGATGAGTCTTGGAGCAACCTGGGATAGTGGAAGATGTCCCTGCCCATGGCAGAGGGTGGAAACTGGATGAGCTTTAATGTCCCTTCCCACCCAAACCAGGCTGAGATTCCATATTTTACTGTGAAGGATTCCTCTGAGCTCAGCACAGGCCCTGGGATTTCAATTCTAAGAGCACAGGTGCCATAAGTGACACATCTGTGTGACTGGAAATACCTAATTAATTAATTACTTCAGGCTCAGCACAGTTTGAGTGTTCTAGCCTTATCTGATAATTACCTGTTATCCACTGGATTAAGCAATGCAGAAAACCATACCAAAAGATAAATTTCTTTGAACTCACCTCTCCAGAGTTTTGTGCTCAGTGAGAATCGCAATATCTGCTATGGCATAGGGCAGATCATGGCACCAAGGACAAACAAGAATATTCTGGTATACAAGAGGCAAGGGCAGAGCTGCAGAGATTTCTGCAGAGATTTCTAACCCTGGGGACACACCCAACCAGCCTGGGGATGGGGAGTCAGGGCAGGAGGAGAAGACCTGGTTCTGGGAAGGCAGGCTGCAGGCAGGAGGGTGCTCCAAGGGGAGAGGGAAGGGAGAAAAGGCTCACAACTGGTTCTTGCACATGGGACAGTGTTTTAACAGTAACCAGAAGAGCTGCACATGATGTCAGTATCCAAGGAAGAAAAGCATCCTGGAAAAGCACTCAAAGCCAAGCCTCAGAGCCCCGGGTTCCTGGGGACAGCCTGAGTGTCACAGCACAGGGAACCTGGGTGCTGCAGCACCTCTCACCTCTCGTGAGCTGGGCTGTTCTGTGCTGCTCCTCTCTGACCTGTTTCATCAACTGCAGGTTGTGGTCACTGGCTTCCTTGTGGTTCACCATGGGGAAGGGGTAATCCTGACCTGGGCAATGTGGAGACAGAGCCTTTACCACACTTGGCAAGGACATTTTCCCCAGATTTGAAACACTTCCAGCTTTTCTTAAATGGAAGTGCCTAATCTGCTCCATCAAAGAGAAGAGCTCCTACTTTGACATAAGAGCCTTCAAAGATGTGTTAGAGCAGGAGTAAAAGCACAAGATGTTCAGATACTATTTAAAGCAGCCAAGCATCCAAGATGGATAAATTCAAAGGAAAAAGCATAGAGTGATCCAAGAGTTTTAGGACATAAAGTTGAGGCAAAAGTATGTACTATGAAATGAGACTCCAATAAAAAAATGTTAATGGAGAATGAATAGCAGGAAGGCTGTTGGATTCATCCATTTTCAGAAGATAAATGGTTTGTGATGCTTCCAACTCATACACATTTATTTTGGATAGTTAGCAGCAGGAAAATCCCTAGCAAGGAATGCAAATGAATTACCTATGATACATCCTGCTTGCTTCTGCTCTTCTTCAGATGCGGTCCAGGGCTCGTAAATGTACTTGGAGGGAAAGTTCTTCAGTATAGGCAAGTATTTCCTACAAAACAGGCATAATAGGGGGGTTTATAATCCTGCAGTCAAATATTCATACATTCAGAGAAGTGTAAACCAACCTGTGCCATGTTAATATTGATATTACAAACCATGGGAAAGTTCTAATTTGTTCTCCACAAAAAAAATTTGTTTATCTTCTCAAACCTCCATAGATGATATCTTCCAAAAGTTATCTTTGCAGCATAGAATAAATGGGGTGATTTAAACAGTACTTCTGTTCTGATTTCATCAAAAATATGTTTTTAACATTTTTACTGACATTTTATCCTAAACATTAATAAATTTAAAAAACAAACTAATTTTAAAGAATTGTTGCAGAATGGCAAAGTCATTTTCTGTCCCACTCTGTGGGGTACTTCAGCACAGGCTTCTCCTTGGCAATACCCAAATCTAGCCAGGATGGGAGGAAGAGATGTGGGGAAATGCAGCTCTTGGTTCAGTGTTAACACAGTGAGCCCAGAAAACCCCCAGTGCTTTCAGAGAGCCCCTCAGCACATTATGGAGAGACAAGGAAAGGAGACTCTCAAGCAAAGAGGACTCAGAGTGGAAAACAAAACTTATATGTGTGCAACTAAAAGATGGCAGGGTTAGATGGGATATTGGGATGTTTCTTCCTCTGAGGGTGGGGAGGCCCTGGCACAGGTGCCCAGAGAAGCTGTGGTTGCCCCATCCTTGGAAATGTCCAAAGCCAGGCTTGGAGAAACCTTGGGATAGTAGAAGATGTCCCTGCCCATGGCAGGGAGTGGATGAGGTTTAAGGTCCCTTCCAAGCACATCCCAGAATTCTATGAAAAGCAAGTGCAGACTGGAGCAGAGAAGCTGTGGGAAGTTCCACTCAAATCCTTTGGAAAGAGGAGCCAGCCTGGTGAGCAAACATGGTGCTGGAGGCAACAAGTGCTCACAAATGAACACAAGCCCTGCTCAGCTATCACTTGGAATGACAGGTATCTCTCTGCTTCTCCATGACTCAGTTTCCTCATGTGCTCAACAAAACCACTGCTTATGAGCCCTGTTTAACAGATGTGTGTTTCAAACTGATCCAGTTCATCAGCTCCTGCCATCAGAGGAGCTTGGGAAGCTCTTGGGGAGGTGGTGGGGTGGGGAGTCCCCTGACCTGATGTAGTCACCCTGGGGGTCTGTGCGCTTCCCAAAGCGGACAGGGCAGAAGATCCGCGTGTACTGGTGGAAGAAGGCGCTGGCTGACAGCCACATCCAGTTCCCAGCATTGATGCTGTAGTCAGCATCTAAAAGCAGCTCTTCAAACACCTGCAAATCAGGGGTGGAGAAGAGAGAAACACCCCTGAAATGGCTACTTTGCAAAAAGTGGACAAAAGCAGGCTGGGAGGTGAAGGGTGGGGGTTGGTGCTGGAAGCACAGCACTGTGGGGCCTGGGCTGCCTCCTCACAGGCACACCAGGAGTGCCCTCCAAAGACAGAGCAACCCAAAAACTCTGAGTCTGGAACTCTGCTACAGACTGAGCACGTCTCCACCAGTATCCTCATTATCCAAAAATCATGAGGATTTGGGGAAGGGAATGACCTCTCACAACTGCACTGAGTGACAAAGAGATTCCATAAACCCTGAAATCCACAGGAAGGGACAGAACTAAACTCTGCTCTGCAGAATCTCCACTGCTAGACTCTGGCTGTGCAGTGTTTCCCAGGGCCAGGCAGAACAGAGGGAAATAAAAGCCAGCAGTGAACCTTCATTCCCTCTTCCCAGCTGATCCAGAGGTCCCCCCGTGTCAGGAAGCAGGCGACAGCGTGCCGAGCCAGGTGATGGATCCAGCCCTCCTGGCGCAGCTGGGTCATGATGGCATCGATCCATGGGAACCCTGTCTGTGCCTGCAGCAGAACAGGAACATCAGCTCCCTCCTCATACACTGCTTTCACAGAATCACAGGATGCTTTGGCTGGGAAGGGAAATTGAAGCCAATTCCACCCCCTGCCATGGGCAAGGAGATACTCCACTATCCCAGGTTCCTCCAAGCCCTCTCCAACCTGGCCATGGACATCTCCAGGGATAGGACAGCCACAGCTGCTCTGGGTGACCTGGGCTAGGGCCTCATCACCCTCACAGGGAAGATTTCTGTCCCACTATCCCATCTTAGCCTGATCTCTGTCAGCTGGAAGCCACTGCCCCTTATCCTGTGACTCCATCCCTCGTCCCAGGTCCCTCTCCAGCTCTCCTAGAGCCCCTTTAGACACGGGAAGGGTCTCTAAGGTCTCCCTGGAGCCTTCTCTTCTCCAGGCTGAACATTCCCAGCTCTGTCACACCACTGCAAGACCCCCTCAAACCACCAGGAGGGACCAATCAAGAGAAGAAGAAAGCTTCAAGCTCCAATGCAGCTGCTGTGGCCATGCACCTCATTACCGTTTTCCATTTGTGGAGCCTCTCTGCATCCTTGTACCAGCAGATCTGGAGGCAGATGGGGTTTCCAGACATCTGGGTGAAGTTGGGGGTTGCTGATGCTACTGTATAGAAAAATTCCCTCCACAACAGCTGCCCTTGGAGTGACACTGGGGGCAGAGAGTGGTGCTTTGCCTGCGGAAGACACAAGGTGACAGCCTCAGATCACACATATCATTGCAGCCTCACTCATTTTGTGGCAGTTAGACCTAAAAAATAAAGATTAATCTGACTACAATACTGGTTTCAAGGCACTTTAGTGTTCAAGTCAAGGAAATCAAAGATCTGATGCAATGCTGTCTGGCCCAAAGCAAAGCCAAACTGACAGACCTCAGTGTTACCTCAAACATTCCCCACCTCCCTTCCAAATCAGTTCACACTGGGATTTCTTACACCAAGCATGTGTTTATTAATGTGTTAACTGAATTCAGATGGCTCAGTCATGTCTCAAAAGAAAGTCTTAAAATGGAGGTAAAGGAGGACCTGGGTTTTTCCTGGGTTGGTTTCAAGCTCGATTTTTATTAAGAATCAAACAAGATTTCTGAAAGTGGTTTTGGTTTATGCTACAATTAAAACTTGTGTAAGACAAAGCAAATTGATTTCCAGAAACAAAACTGTATAAAAATATCAAAAACTTCCCTTAACCACCAGACAGACAAACCAAATCCTTGAATTTTAGTAATGTTTTCCTGGGCTTCCCTGCTGATCCTGGGTCTGGTTGCTCCCTATTCATAGAACCATGATTTGGGTTGGAAGGGACCTTAAAGCCCATTCCATGGGCAGGGACACCTTCCCCTAGCCCAGGTTGTTCCAAGCCCTGTCCAACCTGGCCTTGGGTGCTTTGAGGGATGGGGCAGCCACAGCTGCTCTGGGCAGGCTGGGTCAGGGCCTCACCACCCTCACATGGAAGAATTTCTTCCCAACATCTAATCCAAACCTGGTCTCTTTCAGTTTGAAACCATTCCCCCCTGTCCTGTCACTACAGTTCCTGATGAAAATATGAATTTAGAATATGAGTATCATGTTTCTAAAACTTAATTGGGAAGAGATGCAGACATTCACAGGTGTTTCACAGAACATGCAGCCACTCCACAGATTCCATGAGACACTGTGAGGAGACATTAACAAAGCAGCATTTTTTGATACACAAAATCTCTACCAAGATGATCCAAGTGTTAAATCCTGCCTCCCATACCAGACATGCCACAGTTTTGGATTTACTTACTTAGGACCAATTATTTGCTTACCTGAGCATAAATGTTTGACAGCCTATAAAAAAATGTCCGAACTGACAGACAGCCCATACTGAAATATGGGCTCAGGCCTGTGGTGCTTGGAAGCAGCGAGTTTGGGATTGTCCTTGGTTTAGCAAAACTTGTCACCCAGCCCTGAAATGAAAACAGAAATCTGGGTTCAGGCAGCACAAGATGACACATGTCCAGTAACAAACAGAGGAAAGCTCTTGGAACTGGCTTCGCTATCACCGGGGCTTGTTTGATGTCGTGCCTGGAAAACACTCCCACTTGCCAGAAATCAAGGAAAACAAAACCCAAACCCAAGCTGCCACCCTCCTCCAAGCCAAGCTGGGCACTGATCTCAGCCCACCTGGAGCCACTGGCATCCCCTGCGTTCCATCAGGGCTGACCTGGTCACTCAAGTGTTGCTCCAGGCGCTGCAGCCCTTCAGTCTCCCCTCCTCTCCAAGGGGAAAGACTCTCTGGGGAAATCTTCAAATCCACAGGGAGAGGCACTCTGTAACACTCAGCCAGGCTTGGGTCAGGGGCCCTACATCTCCTGAGGTGAGAGAGAAATATCTTTGAAAGGAGCAGCAGGAGCCAGGAGAAGGAGGCAGCCCCTGTCCGTAGCACACACAAGCCTCCTCTATCACAGTCCAACCAGAGCACAGGGAATGAAAGCACAGCGAGAAATCCCAGGCTGTGCTCTCCTGGAAAAGTTCATCCTGCAATTGCTCCAGCGAATTCTAGCCTGAACTCAGGGAGGAAGAACAGTCCCACCAAGTTACAGTGCTCAGAGAAGTCAGCTGCACCCAGAGCTCAAACCCCTTTTAGTTCCCATCCCATACAAAAGTCTCAGAGGCAGCTCCTCTCCAGTGGCTCCCAGCAATATAATACTCAAGTTCTAGAAGGGAACCAAGAGCCTCCTCAGACCCTAAACACAATTACGGTGCTGCCTGTGCCTCTGAGGAGAGGTCACTCTGGAGAGGTTTCACAGAATCCCAGACTGGTTTGGGTTGCAAGGGACATCAAAGGCCATTCCATTCTATCCCCTGCCATGGGCAGGGACACCTTCCACGGGCAGGGACACCTTCCACTAGCCCAGGTTGTTCCAAGCCCTGTCCAGCCTGGCCTTGGATATCTCCAGGCATGGGACAGCCACAGCTGCTCAGGGCAGCCTGGGCCAGGGCCTCACCACCCTCACATGGAAGAATTTATTCCCGACATCTAATCCAAAGCTTCTTTCTCTCAGTTTCGTAGGGAAGGAGGCAGATCAGCTTCCTGGGCAACTCTGGCTGCTCGTTCCTAACCAAGGTGGGGGTTCTCCAAGACCACAGCCCTCAGCAGTGCCCCCACATCTCCTCAGCCTCGGCTGCTGTGGCTTCCCAATATGACTGGAAGACTATCAGTTTGGTTTCTCTTCCCCCTTGTAAAACACAGATGAAGAGGCCCAAGGAAGTGCTGGCACCACAGAGATTTCTCACAACCCATGAAGGAACTCGGACATCAACAGATCTTTGTACTCACCTGGACAAACCTGAGCTTAGCCCTGCTGCAGACACCTACAGAGGTGGGGCCAGTGCAGCTCTCAGAGTACTGACATAGCTCAGGCCTGCTGGGAAGCACGTGAACCACTTACCTCTCATCAGCATTAATTTTAAAAGTCCGAACAAATTAGGCAAGAAAGGAAAAAAAACAGTACTAGAAAAAAATATAGGAACTTATATATTCCAGTACTCACATGAGTTTTGTCATCAGACTGTCTGAGGACAACATTAGGAATTAACATCAGGAATTAACAGGACTGCCCCAAGATGGGAAGATCCAAGCCTGGGTTGGTGGTACTGAGCTGAGGCCATGCAGGAGGCACCTGACATTGAATCCCAAGTACCTGCAGTCCCATTCCAGCTCTCTCCTGCCTCAGCCTTACCTCCCTTTGGATCACTGACCTCTCCTCATGCAGAGCTAAACACAAGACATCTGACTGAACTTCTTCTCAAGTCCTGGGAGACATGAGCTCAGACCCTCTTTCTCATATGGCAGAGAGGAGGAGAGATTAAAGCCAGGAGGGAACAGTAGGATTATTCCACTGAACTTCCTGTGTAAAAAAAAATCATAGTGGTTCATCCAATTCCTGTCCAAAATCTTGAGAGAAATGTAGAACATGCCTTTGAGTAAATTCCCCAGGCTTTCCTCTGTAGGAGTTTGACATCTCATAAAAGCTTTTCTCAAAGTGCCTTAGCAAAAGCTTAAGACTTTTACGGAATCATAGAATCATTAAGGTTGGAAAAGACATTTGAATTATTGAATCCAACCATTATTTTGTGAGCTGTCCCACATGGTGGTAAATCTGCTGCACAAATATCAAAAGAGATTACTATCAGAGTTGCTGGAGTCTGAGACACAGAGTGTGTGCCCTTGTCTCTGACATGCCTGGCTCTGACATCCAGGAGAACACTGAATTTTACAGAACATGAAATTTATGAGCATGTTTTCATGGTGATACATGAAAACAAAAAGCTAAAAGTGTGAGTGTGTAGATTAGAGAGCCTTTTAAGTCACTGGGTGAAAAAGTAAGTTTAAACTAGTTTAGAAAGCAGAAGACAAGATGGAGGATTTAGAGTGTTGTCGCTTGTCCTTCTTTCTTCATGTTTTTCCTCTAGAGGTTTTTGGGCAGTGATTGGATAGAAAATGCCACAGTGCAGCACACAGGTGATGGGTCATTGGGTCATTAAGAAAAATAATATATGTGTCTATTGTTAATTGGATAAGAATAAGTATAAAGATAAAAAGGCTGCACAGTCTGGGGCCATTTTGTGCCATCAGAGCAAAAATGTGCCAGGTTGTAGTGATTTGAGCTTGTGCAGAAAGTCTGGAGAGACCTGCCAAGTTTTGTTAGGATGATAACATCCTAATAAACATGAGAAGCAAGATCCTAACGAGCTTTGGAATTTTCTCCCTGACCCAGAGAACTGAGATAAACAGAACTCCCCATGAGGGGGTATTCTGAAGGAGCTCAGATCAGAAGAGACTGGGAAATCCACGTGGGAGAAGTACAGTAGAATCAGAGAGAGAAAAAACAGACTGAAGAAGTTATAAGACCATTCCACCACCTGCTCTCCCCTCCCAACAGTCACATCCCCTTATATAGAATCAATAACCCTCCATGCACAGAAATAAAACAAGAAAACATCTAAAATGCCTCATTATCATTTGGCCCTGGCTCTTCTTTTGGGCAGAGAAAGAGGACCAGCAATTCCCACTCACTGGCTGATACTTACTGGAAGTCTTCAGCTGTGAGGTTTCGGACAGGCATCTCAGGGTCACCAAGCAGAGACAGAATGTGAAGGAACCTCTTGTAAGTTAATGGGGGACTCCCACCATTTATGTCCAAAATCCTTAAAAAAAAAAAAGATCTCTTTCCACACAGCAGAAACCAAGGAAGAAGCTGGAACTGACAATGGACAGGAAGGTGACACCACAGGCTATAACTCCATTAGTGCAAGTGATTGTGGAAATTACAGATTTTACAAGTAAAACTCCCCTGGGTAAATGAACATCTATCCCAAGAGCAGTTTCTCAGGACCTAAGACAACAAAACTGGGATCAGGATTGCAGCCATGGCTTCACCTGCACAGCTACACACAGCCAGAACACACAGGGCAGGGTGTGGGACACCTCTCATGTCACAAAAAAACGTTCAGGGCAGTAAATAACTGTCCTCTCTGAGCAATCACCTGTGCAAACAGCTTCAAGACAGCAAGTTATACACATCCATTCATTTACATAATTTAGGGGTTTTGCACAATTGGAGCATTAGGGCTGGCTTAGTTATTACTGCTTTCCTTCTTAGTGATTTTAATATCTTCAGTCATTCAGCACAGATAACAGCTTGGATCCAAGTGTATTCAGACACCAGTGAAAGTTGTTTTGAAAGAATTTGAAAAAATCTAACACCAAAAACTCTTTACCATATTTAACAGAACTTTACAAGTCCTATTAAGTATGTTAGAGAATTTCTTCCACTCTATTAAAAAAAGTAAGTCTTTAGATGAATTAAACTGCCCAAAAGGAAAAATTTAACCAGCTCTTTAGGCTGAAACCCTAAAACCTGTGCACAATCTCTTCTGTTCCTTCCAAGACAGCAACACACAAAGTTTCTCCAGCAAACGTTCACCTCAGACAGTCCAAACATTTTCTCCAAAGGAAAAACCAAGACACTTGGCCTATGCTGTTCTCAAGTGACTTTCCTGGAAACACCTGTGGGTTTGAGGCAGTCACGTACCGCTGGGTATTGTACAGGCTGTGGCCCACCAGGGAAAGCACCTCGAAGCCCAACTCTGCCCCCAGGCGCCGGATGTTGGCCTCCATCTCCTTGTAAAACGGCTCCATCTCTGCATCCAGCGTCACCTGTGTGATATTCCACCTCTGGATGTGATCCCTAAGAACAGTCTCATACTCCCCTTGAATAACCAGCAAGCAGGAGCCCAGCTGGCCCAAGTTTTTGTGGAGATCCTCAAGGGACTGGAGCAGGAAGTGCCAGCGCAGGGCCCCAATGTGCATGGAGGAGGTCAGGAATGCTCTGTCCAGGATGTACACGGGGTACAGGGCCTCTGAGGACTCCAGGGCAGCCAGCAGCACTGGGTTGTCGTGGAGCCGCAGCTCCTTCCGGAAAAGGTGAATGGTGCGATGCAGCATGCTGCCTACAGGAGGAAGGGAACCCTTGGGTTTCAGGATAACAAACCCCTAGAAAGAACAAGGTCAATTAACAATTAGAGCTCAAAAAAAATCCTCCGCAGTTTTTACCACAAACTTCTTGCTCTGGTAAGTTTTCATGAGAGAGAAATGCAGGAACAAGACGAAACCTCTCCTCTGGTCCCACCACTCACCACCCAGCTCCACAGAGAATAGTCTCTGCCCACAAATGAGTCACTCAAATTCTAAAATTAAATCCCTCAATTAAATTACATCCCAATAACACTCACCAGAAGGAAGAAATCAAAACAGATAGAGTTGCCAGAGCTCCATTTACGGCTTTTTAACCCCACAGATGTGGCTGTCAGCAAAACCTCTGGAAATCATGATTTAAAGGAGATCCACAGGAGCAATCAGCTCATCAGAGACCTAATACAATACTCCCTCTTCCAGGTGATTTTAGGAGGAGACATCTGAATTTATGGATTTCAGAGAACCCCAGACTGGTTTGGGTTGGAAGGGACATTAAAGCCCATCCTGTTCCACCCCCTGACATGTGCAGGGACATCTTCCACTAGCCCAGGTTGCTCCAAGTCCCATCCAACCTGGCCTTGGACATTTCCAGGGATGGGGCAGCCACAGCTTCCCTGAGCAACCTGGACCAGAGCCTCATCACCCTCACAGGGAAGAATTTCTTCAAATATCCCATCTCATCCTGCCCTCCAGCAGTGGGAAGCCATTCCCCCTTGTCTTGTTCCTCCAGATCCTTGTCCAAAATCCCTCTCTAGCTCTGTTGGAGCCCCTTTAGGCACTGGAAGGGGCTCTGAGGTCTCCCCTTTTCTTCTCTGGGCTATCCCCAGCCCTCGCAGCCTGCCTCCAGAGCAGAGCAGGGTGTGGTAATGATACAAACCTACTCTTGGCTCATACATTACTCCCCTTTGAGCCAGTTCAGCCGAGTTCAGAGGGTTGTCAGGAGTGCTGACCTTGGGTGTTAGGCTGAAGTGGCTCAGGGTACAGCTTGGGAGGCAGCTCCCAAGCTCTGGCTGCCCTATTCAGCACAATGAACTCGGCAAATGTCAGGAAAAAGGAGAAGCCCAGCAGCAGCTCCTAAACTCCCTTTCCCACATAAAATTGGGAAAGTTCAACACCCAGCTGTAGGTGGGTCCTCACCTGCTACTAATATTGAGCCTTACCCTCAGAGGAGAATTAAGAGATTAGGGATTAGCAAAGAACCAAACAATCTTTAATCCAGCTCAGCTCTTCCAGCCAAACAGCTTCACTCAGCCCTTCACTAATGGCTGCACCAGGCAATTCAGCCCTTGTCCCTGCTTAACCCACATCCAGCAGCTTTTCCAGGAATCTGATTTTCTCCATTCCCAAACACATGCACCAGCAGCACCCAGACAGACCAACTTTGTTACAACGCCCCAGTAAGGCCCCAAACTCACGAGCATGGGGTGCAGCCCAAGGCAGGGCTGGGCTGTGTGGGCTGCTCTGCCCTGCACCCACTTCCTGGGAGAACCAGAAAAACAAGATGACTCCTGCTGCTCAGAGGAGCACCCAGCTGGCATTTTTGGGTACTGAACCATGCAAACTGTGCTGGTAGAGTCCCCTGCACCCTATGCACCAGCTAGCCTCACAGAAGGACTGCCCCAGTCAGGGGCTCCAAGGCTGTCCCAAACCCTGTGGGTCCACATGGTCTGCAGGGTCACCCCAAATCCAGACACCCCACAATGTCTGTAGGATCACACTCACCCTTTGCCCCTTGGTCTCACACACCTGGGACTCTCTGAGCCCAGTGCCCCACACAGCCCATGGGATGGCCCCAGGCTGGGACCCAACCCACCCCATTCCGTGATGGCATCGCCAGAGAAGCAATAGGGAGCAGGATCACACCACAACAGGGACTGGGCACAGGACAGGTGGGCCCCAGGTCAGAGCCTGGGTGGGCTGTGGGGTCTGAGTTAAGGGCAGCTCTGGGGATCACACTAAAGGGGACTGGGAGAATCAGAGCTGGGGGGACAAGGATTTAATTAAAAGAGGCTGGGAGGAGCAGGGGCTCCGTTAAAAGGGGCTGAAGGTCACTGGGGAGGGAGGGAGCCTAGAGCCAAAGAAGTGTCAAAGCTGGGTGAGGAGCTGGGATCCCCTGCTGGGTGGAAAGGAATGGAGGGGGATCACTTGTCCAAGCCATGGGCAGTGTTTCTCTTCCACCTCTCTCAGAAACCAGTGACTCAAGTCCATTCACCCAGCAAGGCTGGGCAGACTCCCTGCCACAACCAGATCACATCTGTTCCCCAAAAATCAGCCAGGCAGGCAGAAGATACACCTCACACGGGATTCATCCCTGCACTTTGGGACAGGTGCACAAAGACAGAAAGGGAAAACCAGGCCTTACTTTGAGGGCTGCACAGCTGACACTGTCCAGGGTCTTTACAACCCATCACCCCAAAAGGAGGAGGTCACACAGTCACTGATCCCAGCTCTCCCACTGCTGAGCATTTGTCTCCACAGGCAGGAATGTGCTGGAGGGATGCAAGAGCTGTCAGTGGCACTATCCAAAACCCACTGTGCTGCTCCTGTTCCTACAGGCATCCAGAAATGAGTTGACCAGCTTTAAACACCCCTAAACACCATAAATATCTGCACTGAGGTGGATTCTCCATCAAAGATGGTCTAAGCCGCTCAAGTTTTTGTGTAACTCCCAAAAAGAAGGATTGCAGGCAGCTCCTCTCTGGTCCCACTGGCCCTTGGAGCTGGCAGAGCCAGATGGGGCAGGGACGGACCAAGACCCAGGAACTGGGAAGACAAAATTTTAACAGTTTCATTTCCTCTGTGGGGCACTCTCCATTGTCAAATGCTCCTTGACTATATCCTGGCTGCTTCAGAAGCAATAATGAAACAGATAAACACAGGTTCAGACATCTGGAGAGAGTAGCCTCACACCTGCTCTCTGAAATGATAGTCTGGGCTTGGGAAGTGGAATAATTATCACCATTAAGTTGATTACTGTTATTCTGATTTGATAGACTTGAGAACAATTCTTAATTGGGATGTAAGAATTTAAGTTTTGCATAAGTCTGGTTCCATAATACCACTCTCCACACGGAGCCAGACCTGAGGCTACTGTTGATTCCAACCTCTAAGTTATTTTCCCTGCTTGAATACTTGAATACGTATTTATCACGGTACTGGATACAGCTTTGATGCAAGAAAATAGCATATCGAGTCAGAGGAGAAAATAAGTTCCAAATCCATCCAAGAGTAGGGGTTTGAACGGGGCTTCTCCTGCAGCGGGTGGAGAACCGAGAGTCTGTACCCACGGGGGCCGGGGCGGGGGGAGGGTGGGGGAGAGGGGCTGAGGCTCCAGGACCTCCTGCCCGGACCCCTCACACAGGGGGGCAGTGGCGGGGAGGGCGGCCCCTGCACCTGTCCCGCAGCAGCTGGGGGCGAACGGGCCAGCCTGGCCTCTCCCTGAGGGGGCTCCTGCCTTTACCTCCTTCCCCACGGGCTGCGGTGGCGGCGGGCGCGGCGCCGGTTCCTCGCCCCACGGGGCTGCTTACATAACGCCGGCCAGGACGGGTGGGTTACGCAAGGACCGCTCCCAGCGGGGCCCTGCCCGCTGTCCGTGGAGGTTTAACGCGGTTCAGGGTTGGAGAGCCCAGGGCTGGAGCATCCCAGAGGGTCCCGGAGCGGCTCCGGCCCCGCGCCCGCCTCCCCACTGCGACCTCAAGCCACGCCCCCAGCGCCTGAGGGGCAGGGCTTGGATTCCCGCCTGCAGCGCTTACCAATGGCAGCGCCCCTATTCAAATGAGGGGGCGGGGCTGAGCGCCAGGGCAGCCCAAACAGCGCCCGGGCGGCGGGCCAGGGGGCGGGGCTTCTTGCCGGGCATCCGCCCGTTGCCACGTGATAGCGGAAGTCCAGCCCCCGCCGCGCGCCGCCTCACGGGTCTGGGCGGGGCCTGGTCATTGTGGCGGGAGCGTTAATTAGTTAGAGAAGGTAATTAGCAGAGAGGGTGGAGGTTGTTACGAAAGGTTTGTGTGAGGGCTCTGGGAGGAGTGAGGTTGTGGGTGGCCTTTCCCTTCCTTGGGGAGTGGGAAACGGGGCGCAGTTCTTGTGCGGGGGTAATTAGGTAATTAGGCTGAGGAGTAATTAATTTGGCTGATGAAGGAGAGTGAAACGCTTCTTCAGTGGGGATAGTCAGGGTGGGGGTGCAGTAGAACTGAGGGGTGCTCGGGCCGGGGAGTCTGTGTGCTGTTAATGGTGCCTGAGGGAAAGGATAATCCCTGGAGGGGCAGTTCGGCCTAGGGAGGTGTCCCTGCCCTCAGGGTGGGGGTTAGGGCTGTGCTGGGTTATCAACCATTATTAACCTGAGCCACTTTCCTCTCGGGGTGACTGGCAGTTGTCCCTGTGTCCTTGTCCACGAGGACTGGGGAGGAAGAGCAGACCCTTGCTTTAGTAGTATTCCTGTGACAGGGAATGGCCCATCCCTGGAGCAGCTTTCAGCTTTCCCCCTGCACAGGAAGGGAGAGATGGGGCCTTTGGATAGAAAGGGGCACTGATGGGTGGCCCCAGCAGGGCAGCGGGTACCTTAACCAGGAAGGGACACAGTGGTCCCAGGGCAGATGTTACAGTCCCATAAGGGGTTTAGAGCCTGCTCATGGCCTTCCCAGTTCATCAGGGTTTGTTAAACCCCAGCATTTATTAGAATCAGCTGGGGACTGAGAGGATGGGATGGACTGTAAAGGGTCTCATGCTCCTCTTCCAGCTGGGTGCAAAAGCAGCTCCAGGAACTGGCTTAGCACTTCTGTGACTCTCATACCACATCGGGATAACAGTTCAAAACCCAGGTCCTTAGCCAAAAAGAGCTCTCAATTTAAAGTGCTATTTTTGAAAATCCAGGTTTATCAGGAGTAGAACTTGGTCTCAGAGCACCATGCAGAGAGCATCACGGCTGACAAGGGAGCTCTCACTCCTGGCTACGGAGCCACCTCCGGGTATCACCTGCTGGCAGAACGGGCAGGTCAATGACCTGCAGGCACGTACGTACCTTGGGGGCTCCCAAAGGCAGGGCTGGGTTGCAGTTTGCTGCTGGATCTGTGCATGCTTTGGGCTTGTGGAAGAAGCTCTATGTGGAAGCATTGGATTTTAGTTTCCTTTAAACATAGCTTGGCCTGTGCCTTGGCTGGTCTGCCCTTAGTTTTGATTGTTGGGGAGTGGAACTGTATTGAGTTCCTGGATGCAGGATCATGTCCAGGGAGGCTACAGCTACTGGTAACCAGCATGGGGCTCCAACGAGACGAGCTTCTGCTCAGGAAACCATTTATTCAACACAGGAACAAACTCAGCTTAGATCCAGAGATGGAGAGCCCCAAACAGAGGCAGGATGGTGGGTTTTATGGGACAGAACCAGAGTGGAGTTTAAAGTCTGGGTCTGATAGGAACATAGCAAGGGAGAAACCCCAGGGGCACAGAACCAATCCAAGCACCCTGGACTGCCACCTCATGAGGGTCTAGGGTGGGGAAACTCTTCTGGCCTCACAGGGCCCATCCCCTGAGACAGAGGGACAGAGTTTACACTTCCCGGGCTTTAAAGACATACCTCTCACTTTAATGATTCTCATCTGAAACAAAATCTTTGCCTCTCTGGGCAGGGCCCCTCACAGAACCAGTCTTGCATTCTCCTCTGTTAGGGTAGTGAGGCCCTGGCACAGGTTGCCCAGAGAAGCTATGGCAGTCTCATCCCTGCAAGTGTCCAGGTTAGATAAGGCTTGGAGCATCCTGGAACTGGATGGTCTTTAATGTCCCTCCCAACCCTTAACACATTCTATGATTCTGTCACCTGAGCAGCTCTGTAACTGTGGGGGGTATGTGGGGACTGCTGGACAATGAGATGATCTTGAAGGTCTCTTCCAACCCAAACCATTCTGTAATCCTGATTTTGAATGTAATTTTTGTATTTTTATCTTACTCCTAAAGAAATTCTAGGAGGTGTGGACACACCATATGAGAAAGGAATATTCAACCTGGAAATCATAGTTCCTGAAAGGTAAGTGGGCAGTAGACTCCAGCTAGATTAACTAAGAAGAAATTTTCCCCTGTGAGGGTGGGGAGGCCCTGGCACAGGTTGCCCAGAGAAGCTGTGGCTGCCATCCCTGGAAGTGCCCAAGGCCAGGTTGGGCAGGGCTTGGAGCATCCGGGATAGTGGAAGGTGTCCCTGCCATGGCAGGGGGTGGAGCAAAATACACTTTAATGTCCTTTCCACCCCAAACCAGGCTGATTCTCTGGTGTAGTCCTGCTCTAAATGAGTAAACTGATGTAAGGTATTTGCTGTAAATGCTAACATGTGAGTCTTTCCTTTATCCTCTCAACAAGGAATTGAGACCCTCTTTTTAAGGAATGTAATTTTTCTAGTAACTGATGCACTTACACTTACTTTGCATTGAACATTAAAGATGTGTGATGAAAAACCTGGAAGTGTAATGGTAAGACTTGCCTTGTCATGCTTTCTCAAAGCTTTCTGGAAGGAGCTTTTCCATCAGTACAAAGTTTCTTATGTTCCCTTGTGGAAAGCTACCCAGAGAAGTGTTAGTCAGACACAGCTGGCAGCAGCAAAGGCAGAGCACTGCCTCTGAAGATCTGTGGGGAAAGGTGTCATGTAGGCTGGGAGGAAGAAATGATGGAATTGCTTGGAAGGCAAAACAGGTGGTCCTGTAGGTATAATAATAACTTGTTTCTTAATGCTTATACCTTCAGGTACCCGTTTGAGCCACCAAAGATTCGCTTCCTGACCCCCATCTACCATCCTAACATTGACTCTGCTGGAAGGATTTGCCTGGATGTTCTTAAGTTACCCCCGAAGGTAAGACAGTGCTTGGGTGTGGGTAAGTGAGCCTGGGCAGGATAATGAACTCCTTATTTGCTTCTTGTAAAAGCCTGATTGAATGTCTGTTTGCTCCTGACTTATTTACAGGGAGCAGGGAGTGAAGTTTTGAGTGGCATCTCATTTGTTTAGAGGCAGAACATGATGTTCTTTGTTCCATATAAGTTTCCAAGGCTTTAAAGATTGGAGTCAAAAGGCATTAGGTCTGAAAATGAGTTGCCCCAACACAGCAGAGATGTGCAGGATACAGCCCATAGAATCATGGAATCGAGAGTGGGTCTGGTGTTTTCCATGGGGCACTAGGTGCTGGAAGTCCCAGGGCAGATGTGGGCAGGCTGGGTTGAAGTGCTGTGGGTTCTGAGGTGTCTCTGGGTTGCTGTGTGCTGGTTTCTCTCTCTGAGCTGCTGCTCCTGTCCTGTTTCCTTGCAGGGTGCATGGAGGCCTTCCCTGAACATTTCCACCCTGCTGACCTCCATCCAGCTGCTGATGGCAGAGCCCAACCCTGATGACCCTCTCATGGCCGATATTGTACGTGAGCTCCTCTTCCTCTCTCCTGGACACAGGTGGGGAGGGAGTGGTGGGCTGCATTTATCTGGATTCACTCTGCTTTGACATAATAATAATAATTATAAAATAATCTGCTTCACTCTGGATTGCCACACTAGGAGTGTGGCCTGACCTGGGTCAGCTAGGGCATCCCTGGGCTTCTCTGAAGCAGCTGAAGCCAGAAGAGATGGTCAAGGTCTTGTCTTCAAGCCGTTATCTTCAGTGCAAATGGCAGCACAGGTTCTTCAAGCAAACTAAGTGAATTTTACACTTCTATGCTCGTTGCAGTTTTAGTGTGGTTTAGGACTCCTAAAGCCAGACTTGGTCCCAGCTTCTCAGTGACGGTATCCAATCAAATCTGTCTTTATCTTGCTCTTCCCATTTAGTCCTCAGAGTACAAGTACAACAGGCAGCTATTCCTGCTCAATGCCAGGGAATGGACCAAGAAATACGCAGGGCAGTCGAGGGTAAGGACCATGCTCTGCTCACTTGGTGTAGCTCCCTCTTGGTCTACAGTCCTTTTATCTGTTTCTCCTTCACAGTTGCTTTGTTCTTTCCTTCCTTCCCTTCTGCTCTGTGTTTTGGATCTGTATTTAATTTCATTAATTTTTTTTTTAAACTCATTACATTCTCTCCTTCCAATTCAATGTGCTTATTCACTAATAACTGCCGTGCTGCTTGAGGAGGAGGAGGGAGAGATGGATAAACCCTTCCCAGGGATCCTGCAGCCCTGTTCTCCCTCAGCTCTGTTCCCTGTCCTCCTGTGCCTGATGCCTACCTGCACCTGTTCTCCACCTGCTCATCCATTCCCTGACTGGTCTCCCTGTTCCCTGGTGGAGTTCAGCCTTTCTCCCATCATCCTTCCTCTCTTCTTCTCTGCCTCCTTTCCTCTCTGTAACCTCACCGAGTCTCATAAAAACAAAATCACACTTAAGCAGATCAAAACCTTTGCCCAAAAGTCAGTTACCTTTAGGCCTTCTCCCTTCCCTAGGTGCCTTCCCTCCCTGCACCTGTTTTGGGTAGCACCCTTTCTGGATGGGGATATCTTCCCTGTGAGCCATGCTCACTGCTCCAGCTCTGAAGGCATTTCCAAGTTAATTGTGGTTGTCAGGAGGGCACAGAGTGAAGCCATCTCTGCAATAACACACAGAGCCCTAGAGTGACCCAGCTGATCTGTGTGTGTTCTACTGTTCTGCTCAGTCATTATCTTGCTCTCCTGTCACCCCCTTCCTAAAAATCCCAGCAGCAGGAACAGAATAACAAAGGCTCACTTTGTAAGAGCCAGAGTACAGTTGGAGCACAGGGTTTTCCAATGCTGTAAAATTAAATTATTCACAGCTCTTTTATTTCTTGGGTCATCACAGGCTTCCAAGCCTTTGGAAGAGAAAATCATTCAAAGTGAAACAAGCACCAGCAATGAATTGACCATGCAGAAGAGAAAAGGGGTTGACATCAGCAGGAAGGAGAAGAAATCCCGCCCAGATTCCTGAGGGGGTTTTGTTCTCTTCGGGCTGTCTCTGTCCCCTTCCCGTCACACAGGTACAAGATCCCCTTTGGTCTGCCTTTAAAGAGCTGCACCAGCTTTGGGTTTCTGTTTCCTTGGGGTGTTACTTTTTACAAAAAGTTCCATTATATTAATAAAATATAAAGCTTCAATTAATATCTATTTTTCCATTTTGTTGACTGGATGTTTTGGAGTATTTGAAAGAAAAGGTGTGTTGATGTGGCACAGCCTGGTTTTTGGTAGCAGGAAAGGGCCACGGGAGCAGCTTCTGTGACAAGCTGCTGGAAGCTTCAACCATCTCTGACAAAGCAAATCTCTGATGGCTCTGAAGATGGACATGCTGCTGGCCCAGTTAGAGAGGTTGGTAACACCTCTGTGATGTTCTGTTTAAGGAGAAAATGGTGCAGTGGCTGCGGGCAGGAGGGCAGGATGGTGGCTTCCCCTTCCCATGCCCCACACGAGGAGAGGTGTTAAAGGTGCTGGGATAGCAGCAGTGGAAACAGGGAACGTGGAACCTGGATGAGATCAGCTTCTCAGCCCTGCAGGATCTTGCAAGGGTACCTGCAGGCAGCAGGTTTTCTTCCAGTCAGAGAAGAGGAGGGAGAAGTGGGAACATGTGAGAGGAAACAGTGTGGCAGCACCGAGGTCAGTGTGGGAGGAGGTGCTCCAAGCATCGGACACTCCTCTGTAAGCCATGGTGAGGACCTTGGTGAAACAAACTGTCCTCCAGTAATGTGTGAAGTCTACAGGGGATGCAGAAATTCACAGCCCAGGAGAAAAGGGCTCATGCTGGAATGGGAGGATGCCAGAGAAAGTTGTAAATCCACTGGGAGACCCAAATAGAGAGAGAGGGTCCTTGCTCCCAAACTGGAGCAGCCTGTCCTTAAAAGATTACATGCCCATGGATGAGTGACCCACACCACAGCAATTTTGGGAAAACTGCCCAAGGGAGGGACCTCCCAGCATATCAGAGAAAAGACTCTGCTCCCTGAGCAAACAAAAGATCTCAAGGAATGAACTGACCAAAACCCCACACCCTGTCTCCCTGTGGGAAAGAGGGAGGGGCTGGGGGAGAAAAAGGTGTTTACTTCTCATTATTCTCCTCTGACTCTGTAATAATAAAATCACTTTACACCTTTAAATATGAACCTGTTTTGCCTTTAGTGGCTTTTTTTCTTTCTTTTTTTTTTTTTTTTTTCATGAGTCCTTAACTCATGAGCCCTTTGGTTTTTTCCCCTGTCCTCTGCCCAACAGGGTAAGCGACAACTTTCATGCCTGGCATTTGGCCAGTGTCAAACCACAACACAAGGAAAACTATGACCACTGCTTCAGCTTCCAATTTCCAACTTTAGAGACATGGGAACAGCACCAAGTAGTTCAGTTTCTATTTTCACAACCAACTGAGAGCAGGAGCTGAGCAGCAGACAGGTCAGAAACAGCTGGTGGGAATCCTTTCCCAGGAAACTCTTAGTTTTCCATGTGATTTCAAGGGCTGTCATTTAACTCAAGCCTTACAAATCTGTCTCTCCAGAGCAGGTTCCAGTCAGACCATTTAGGATAACCTGGATTGTGTCATGGCTCTGTTATGACTCCAGGAGGTGGCCAGTGACAAGAACCAGCTTGCAGCAGGTGAGGAAGAGCCCAAAGGATTCCCAGAGATCTGGGAGGGTGGACGTGGAAGAGTGGGATGTCAGCAATGTGGTGTGCAGGGTGAAGAGGGCAAGAGGATTGGTCTAAGGAGGACAATTCTTGGTGCTTCCACAAAGGGAAGGGCTAGCAGAAGATCACAGTAGGAGCAAGCTTGGCCTCTTGCTCTGCAGGTTACCTACTGGGAATTTAATCCATATCTTGTCCCTGCTCCCAGGAAAGCAAGTCAGGCCCATCTCTGGAGCAGAGACAGGACTCAACGAGGTTTCCAATGCCTGCAAGCAGTGAAGCTCAGTGATGAGCTGATCTCTGCTGGGTGAGGAAGGTCCATGTCCTCAGCTGCTCCCAAAGCCCCAGGCATGTCCTTGTCCAACTCAGTCAAAGTTGTAGTAAAGGCAGAAAGCGAAGAACATGGCAAAGATCTGGAATGATGGAGGTGAGAGAGGGTCAACCCCATGGCAGGGCCAGGCTGGGCCTGCAGATGGAAGCAGAGAGGGGCTGGAGGATCCCTGGCCTGGGGCCACTGCTGTGCCCCTCGAGGGGTCTGGGCCAGCTGTCCTGGTGCTGCACAGGGACACCCAGGGTGAGGAGACCCAGGGGGAGTAAAACAAACCCTCCCTTGTTCCTTCACCTGCCCCATCTGCAGTGGAGAGCAGGCTCTGTACCCTGAGACAGACCTGAGCCCCTCTGTGCTCTCCTTGCCCACTGAGCAACCCCCACACCACCAAGAGTGGATGCTCTGCCTGCCCTGGCCCTGACCCCCCTCATTACCTCAATGCCCAGCACGGCAAAGCTGCAGGTCCCAGGGAGGGAGATGTACCTCTGCAGCGTCCTGCCAAAGGTGAAGAAGCAGCCCTGGGGCAGAGAGAGGATGGAGAGGCTCTCTCATGTTCCCCATGGCCACAGGGACCCAGAGGGGGACCAGAGTGCAGGGGGATGTGGGGGGGTCCCCTGTGGGGCAGGACAAGCTGAGGGCTTTGGGAGCCACTGGACTGCGGAAGCACAGACAGGCAATGTCTCAGGCTTCTGTCCCTTATGCTCTGCTCCATGAGCCTGGGAAGGGCTGAGGCTGGGACAGGGACACAGAGACAGAAGGGTTGTGTCATACCTGCTCATGGATGTAGCCAGGGCTTCTGTCCTGGCACTGCTCCCAGCCTAGGAGCTCTCCTGCCAGCAGAAACCCATCCCGGGCACAGCACGCCTGTGGCCATGGCATCCCTGGGTGCAGCTCCTGGAAGCGGGAGCCATTCCCAAAGTCTTTGGGTCCTAAAACACCACAACACGAGAACTGGAACAGAAGGGAAACACCATCACCGTGGTCACCCTTGGTGGATCCTGCGTGTCCCCCAGGAGCCTCCCAGGTGCTCACCGTGACCATGAGGGTGTTCCAGGCTGTGGAGAAGACCTCAGCGCTCTCATCCCCACCGTAGTTCTTCTGTAGCTCAGACAGGAAGTGCTCGGGCTGCACCTGTGGAATTGATGCCAGGGCTGGGAATGTTCCTCTCCCACCCTGCTCAGCAGCAGCTCCTGCTGAGGGGAGCTGGGCACCCACTGGATCCCCCCCACCTGCTTTGAGGTGTGTGTTGTGCTGGTGACAGAAGTGAGGGGAAGGGTGTCCCTAGACCAGCCCCGGTCGCCTGGTGGGCTCTGAGCCATGGCCATGGTGTGACAGAGGAAGGCTGCTGACGCTGGGGATGGTGTGAGTACCTGTTTCCAGTGCACCAGGAAGAGAATGGCCCCAACAAGCTGTGCGAGGAAGACGAAGCTGACAAGGATGAAGAACTGGAAGGCAGCAGGTGAAGGAGTCAGAGACCAGTCTGATCCCACACGCAGCCTGCTCACATTATCCCTGCCTTCCTCTGCACCAGTCCTGCCTGTGCTCTGTGTCCCTGAGACCAGGGACATGTGTACAGCTCCTGGGGACAAGATGCCACATCTCTGACCACAGTGGCTGCAAGGCAGGGGTTAAAAACAAGCACTGCCTGCAAGGGACTGGGGATGCTGAAGAAACAGGGGTCTTGGTGCTCAAATAGGCATTTCTGTCCCTCACCAGCAGTGGGGTCATCTTGGAAATGCCATGTGGGCCAAGCCAGTGTCTTCAGAGGGAATTGACTCTACTTGGTGGCTTTATAAATCCTCTGGGCTCTAAGCTGAGACTCACAAGGTGGGGAGTGGATGGCAGGACATATTGAGGATGAGGAACAGCAGCTCCTGGCTCTTCCAGGAATACCTGCATCCCCCCACTACCCTCCAGCCTGTGACTCCTGCCCCCAGTGCCCCCTGCCCACATCCTGCAGCCCCTTCCCACCCATCTTCCCTCCCTCACCAGCAGCAGGAGCGGGCGGCTCCGGCGCAGGGCCCCGCAGCAGCCCAGGAAGCCCAGCAGGGACAGGGCAATGCCCACAGCCAGCAGCAGCCATGCACCTGCGCTCAGCACGGACCTGGCAGCCACGATGTCCTGGAAACCAGCCGGGTCTGTGGCCACCCACACTCCCATGCCTGTCAGGCATGTCCCCCCAGCCTGCAGGAGGAAATCAGGAGATGATAATGGGCTCAAGGGATGTCCAAGGCTCAGTCCCCTCCCTGGGGGCTCCCTGAGCCAGATGTAAATGTCACCCCATGTGGATGTGGGATGCTTCAACCCTTGGTTCCCTCCCTGGGACTGGTGTCACCCACCCTGAGCCAGCTGGTGATGTCACTCCCCAGGCAAGGTTCCCCTCCACCCCTGCACCCCACAGGGCCCAGGTGGACTCACAAACACCAGCACGTTGAAGACGAACATCAGGTACTTCATGCAGCTCAAGACACCCATGGAGACACCAGGAGGGGGGGACACAGCAGTGTTTGTCCCTGTGGAGGGGAGAGCAGAGCCCTGGCCACAGCCAGCCCTGACTTGTCCTGGACCCCATGGCTCCAGCAGAATGTGGGGAGATCCCAAAATTCCCAGATCATTTTCTACCTCCACCATCTCCCATCACACCCCAAAAAGCCCCAAACCTGTGTTCTCTCCAAATCCATGTCCCCTCCCAATCACGTCCCCTCCCTTCACAAGTCCCATGTCTCCTGTCCTGTGTCCCATCCAAACCCTGTGTCCCCTACAAACCCTGCGTTCCCTCCAAACCCTGTGTCCCTTCCAAACCCAGGTCCTCTCTAAATCCTGTGTTCCCTTCAGCCCTTTCATCACTCACCCTGTGGGGATAGTGGGCAACCCAGGTGCCTCTAACCTTCCCTGGCACTGCCAACACCTATATAGCATCACCAAGGTTGGAAAATCCCTCCTCCCTTCCCACACCAGCAGCCCCCAAGAAATCCCTTCCAGCCGCGAGGCCATGAATGATTGATGGGGAACAGGAGCCACCATTGTGCCTCTGGCGGCCGGGAGTCTCCGGCTCTTGTCAGCCAAGGAAATGAAACCTGTGGGCAGGGAAAGATGAGCCACCCCACTGGGCCAGGGGTGACCTCAGCCACTGATCATCGCTGTGGCCATTCGGGAAAGCCTTCAGTGGCCACAGCTGGGACCCGTGGGCAGGCAGGTGCTGCTGCAGGGACACAGGGACAGCACAAATGGATGACAGGGTCTGTCCCCTCTTGTTGCTGATGGAGAAATGGAGATGATTCATGCTAACTAAATTGTAACTATTTGAAAAGTTGTTATTATAAAGCAATAAAGGGAATTAGTGTTACAAGGCAGATGGAGCCCTTTGCAGATGTTACAGGTTAAAAATAGGATACAGGATGTAGTTTTAAGATAAATAATGTCTCAGGACAGAATTGACCTTGAGATGGACAAAGCTGGAACAACTTCAAGCATAAGGTTTGAAATGATGGTTTTAACTACGAAGTGCGAGGCTAATTATTGGAACATAATGCTTGCTTACATCACACAATGCTTAGTACACATGAGCAACCTGTGAGGTGATCCAGAGGGTAACGAGGATGAGTGTAAGCTTTCATCCAAAGACCACCAGAAGAAGACTGAAGACTGAAGCAACAAGTGAAGCATGAACCATGAAGTACAGTGATGTAGAATTTAAGAATTGAAAGTGGGAGGAAACTTACAGGAAACATTAATGAATATGTATAAGCATGTAGTATATGTTTAGTTTGAATTGCTTTGTTTGGTATGTGAGGTGGGGTGAGAAGCCCTCTCTGTACCCTGCTCAGTTTTGCTTATGTTTTAATCGTACTTAGTTACTGGCAAATTACATACATAAATTGTATTTTTTTTACTAAATTGTATTCATTTATACCAAATTGCTATTCAATTGACTAAACAGTATTCTTTTACTAAATTGTATTTTTCATACCAAATTGCTATTCAATTCACTAAATTGCATTTCTTTTTAATTTAATTGCTGTTAACTCAATAAACCTAATTGTCTAATTTCATTTATAACACTGACTTTAGGAGCTCTCTAAACACAGTCACCTTAGAAAGGAAACATTATTTATTCTGCACCAGGTACAAAGAGGAGGTTTCCACAAATCAAGCACACTGAGGGGTAAAAAGTTAAATCTTTTACACAGGAAATTTACATGAACCCGTCTATCTAAAGCATATTCTTCACTTGCCTAATACATATTCCTTTTGGTGATGTGACTTTGCTCAATGTTTGAAACACAAAGTTCTTTTCTTCATTAAAGTATCTTCTCTTGGAGAAGTTGAATTTTGACAGCTAGGTTTGCAAAAGGTGAGATAATTGATCCTAGGGGCAGAGAATTCATCTTGAATTGATAGATAATCCCAGATAATTCACCTTGAATTGGTAGATAATTGCAGATAATTCAGGATGAACTGATAGATAATCGCAGATAATTCACGATGAATTGATAGATAATCGCAGATAATTCACGATGAATTGATAGATAATCGCAGGTAATTCACGATGAACTGACAGATAATCCCGGATAATTCACTTGAAGGCGGTGTCGGCGTCCCCGCAGCCCCCGGGCGCTCGGGGCTCTGTCCCCCCGCTCCGAGCCAGCAGGGGGCAGCCGAGCGCGAAGCCATAGAGCCGAGCGGGGCGGCCAGAGCGCCTCCCGCCAGCACCCAGCGAGGCGGCTCCACCAATCGCAGAGAGCGCTGGCCGGAGAGGCGGGATGAACGAGAGACAGACAGGGATTCTGACCAATCACAGAGCGTTTCCCCCAGGGTGGGGCCCTGGGGGCGCGGCCCCGAGGCCGGAAGCGGCGCTGTGCCTTCCCGTTCCCTCGGCGTTGCTTCCGGTGCCGCCGCCGCCGCCGCCCGCGGGATGTAGCGGCCGGTGAGGGACGGGCAGGGGAGCGAGGGGTTCCTCTGCTTCCAGCCCACCAGGGAGAGCCCTGCCGCCGGTCCCGCCGCTCCCGGTAACTCTGCTTCCTCCACCCGCAGCGCGGCGGCAGAAGGACGCGGAAAGACCTTCATCGGCTGCCCCGGAGCACCCGCCGCCCCGATGGCGTCCCGCAAGGCCCCCGCCGGGGCGGGCAGCGGGCTGGCGGCCGCCGGCCGGGAGCGGGACCGGGAGCGGGAGCGGGAACGGGCGCATCTGGAGCTCGCCGAGCTGGGGCCGCTCCTGGAGGAGAAAGGGGACCAAGGAGCCACCGGAGCTGCCAGCGTGAGCCCCTGCGAGACCCTCGGGCGGGCGGGGAGGCAGAGCCTGGCTCGGTCTCCTCGCTCCGTCCCCGCGGATTACCCCGGGAATTTGCCCGTTTTCCCATTAATGACTAGAGGAGCGCAGCTCCGAGCCAGCCCGAACGCTGTTCCTGCAAGCAGGAATGGAGCCGAGATAGTCCTAAGCAGGGATGTCACCGGGATCGCTGTGTCTGTGCCGCCTGTTCCCAGGCTGTTCCCAGCATTTCCACAGGGCAGGGAATCACCTTCCTGAACCCTTTCCCGGCTGAGGAGAGCAGATGTGCCGGGAGCCAGAGCGTTCCCAGCTCGGAGCTGTCTCTGCTCGGGTGTCCCGGTTGCGCCGAGCGGCGGTTCCAGCCTTGGTTGTAGGGATGAAAATCCCTGGTGGTAATCCCACTTTTCGACAGGATAAATCTGGGATTAGCCTGCCCAGGATGGGTCAGGCAGCAGCGTGTTGCATAAACGAGGGTGACTGGGGGGTCCTGCCTTGTTCTCTCAGAGGGATGAAGCCCCAGATGCCCTCAGAAGAGCAGGGATAATTCCTCTCCCAGGGGCTGGAATGATTCCTGGCTCTTCTCCCTGCAGGCTGAGGATCCACCAGGCCCGGCAGCCCGTGAGGAAGAGGAGGAGGAGGTGGTGCGGGTGCTGACCCTGCCCCTGCAGGCTCACCATGCCATGGAGAAGATGGAAGAGTTCGTGTACAAGGTACTGGAGCTGGTGGTGATCCCCCGGTCTTGATTTTGGAGCAGATTCCCCAGTGCCAGGGTTTGGGGTGACAGGCTGTGTCCGAATAAAGCTCCACATGGCCCCAGCTTGCTTCAGCTCTGCTGGGCTGATCCCAGTGGGGATGGCCAGGATGGGGGCCATAGTGGGTGAGGACCTGGGAGCAATCCCAGTGTTCCTGGGTGTGGCCCAGGAGTCCTAGTGCTGGCTGTGGTGTCACCCAGTGCCCACAGTCACTGTGGCTCCTGTGCTTCTTCCCTGATCAAACGGGAATTCCCACCACAGGGAACAGTGTGTGGGTGTGGAAAGGTTAAAGCTGATGGTATCAATCGCCCCTGACTCCCTGGGGGATCCTGGAATCACTCCTTTGGGACCCTAGAGTCAAACCATGTGCTAACTGAGGTGAGGGTAAAATCACTCCATGGGAGTTTTGTAGAGCAAAGTGCAGGATGTGGCTGGGTGGCTGACAGGGTCCACAGGGCACCTGATGTCTGAGAAGCCAAACTTCTCCCTGAGGAGCAGCCCAGGGCTGGGTTGTTCCCTGTGGGTGTGGGGCTCTGATCCCCCTGGTGTGTTGCAGGTGTGGGAAGGACGCTGGCGTGTGATCCCGTATGACGTCCTGCCCGACTGGCTCAAGGACAATGATTACCTCCTGCACGGACACCGGCCCCCCATGCCCTCCTTCCGTGCCTGCTTCCGGAGCATCTTCCGGATACACACTGAGACAGGCAACATCTGGACACACCTGCTGGGTGACTGTGGGGAACAGGGAGCCCTGGGGCTGGAGGGGCTCAGACCCTGCATTAGAGTCAGGGCAGGCTCAGTGCTGGGTCCTCTCCATGCCCAGGGCTCCCTGTGAGGATGCTGTGCATGCAGGCAGATCAGACATGGAGTGTCTGGAGCCCCTTGGGAGAGAGGGACCAGGGCTGGGCTCAGCCACTGTAGGAGTGGGATGGCAAAATGTGTCCTGGGAAAAACAAGGAAGCCTCAGATGAAGTTCCTCTGAAATGAGTCCAGAGGAGGCCAGAGAGATGCTCTGAGGGCTGGAGCTCTTCTGCTCTGGAACTGGGCTGGGAGAGCTGGGAATACTTAGCCTGGAGAAGACAAAGCTCCAGGGAGACCTTAGAGCCCCTTCCAGAGCTGAAGAGGGACTTTGGACAAGGGCTGGGAGTCATAGGACAAGGAGGAATATCTTCCCACTGCCAGAGGGCAGGGTTAGATGGGATATTGGAAGAAATTTTTCCCTGTGGGGGTGGTAATGCCCCATCCCTGGAAGTGTCCACAGCCAGGTTGAACGAGGCTTGGAGCAACCTGGGATAGTGGCAGGTGTTCCTACCCATGGCATGGGCTGGAATGTGATGAGCTTTAAGGTCCCTTCCTACCTAAACTAGTCTGTGATTCCATGACCCTGTGAAACACATCAGCTCAGCAGCTCTTTGCCCTGTGCCTGCCCCTTCCTCTGATCCCAGACCTTCTCATTTGCACTTACAAAGACCTTAGCCAAGGACCTACTGTGGGTTACTGAGCACCCCTGGGATACATCCTGGACCTCCTGGAGCTTGGCTAGGGCTGCTCTTATCCTGGCTCTGCTGAACTCCCTCACTCATCCCCCTGACTTCCTTCTCCATGTGCTCCTGCAGGGTTTGTTCTGTTCCTCTGCCTGGGGATCCTGACCATGCTGCGGCCCAACATGTACTTTATGGCTCCTCTCCAAGAGAAGGTGGTGTTTGGGATGTTCTTCCTGGGAGCAGTGCTGTGCCTCAGCTTCTCCTGGCTTTTCCACACTGTCTACTGTCACTCAGAGAAGGTCTCACGGACTTTTTCAAAGTGAGTCAGCGTGAGTGTGGTTGTGTGGTCTCCTGGGAGGTTTTGGGTTCTTGCAGCATTTCCTTTTGGAAAGCACTGTGTTCCCAAGTGTTTTATCCCTGGGGGAAGGGAGCGTCCATCCAATCCAGCATGAAACTGAGAGGAAGCACAACAGGGTTCTGGAGGGTTCTGTCTGAGCATCTTAAACGTGCCAGGTCAGGGGCCTCAGGTGCATGATAAAGATCCTGGGACACTGCAGCTCCCAAGGGAACAGGATCCTGGCTCCCAAGGGAACAGGCTCTGTTGCCTCTTGTAGCAGTGAATTGAGGAGGGGTCTCACTCTCACTGGGCAGCTGGGGGCCATGGCCAGTTTGGCAGGACCCAGTTTAGTGGATGCTTTTAAAAACCTCAGTTTGGACTGAAACCAAATGGAAAGAAGGAACAGGATTCCCAGCAGAGTGGGAAGGCTGGTCAGTGGTTTGTGCCTCTTCCTGGGCTGCTCCCATCAGCCTCTGCAGTGAGGCTCTCTAGTGACATTCTGCTCCCTCGTGGCTGTTAAAGGCGTTTATTTGAGTGCTGCTTGCTGGGAATCGTGCCCATCCCCTTTGCACAATCCCTAGAGATCCCATGGGATCCTGTCTCCAAAACAAATCCAGCAGGAATGCCCTTGTGTTCCTGAGAAGGCAGTGGGGGCAGTGCAGGGGCTGTGTTTCAGTGGTGAGATGAGTGGAGGATCACAGATCCACGTGCACAGGGATTTGTTCCCGGTGGTTTGAGTTCCAGCCTCCTCTTGCCCCTCCCCAGCGTTCCCACTGTGCCCAGCCCTTTCTCCTGTCACACCTGCCCTGATGGGACTCCAGCACAGCCCTCCTGCCCAGTGACTCCACTCAGGTGCAGGCTGGAGAGTCCCTTTCCACATGGAGGGGGTGGATTTTGGGGCTCACCTGTGGCTCTCTGTCATTGCACCCTGGCTGCAGGTTGGATTATTCAGGAATTGCACTGCTGATCATGGGGAGCTTCGTCCCGTGGCTCTACTACTCATTCTACTGCTCTCCACAGCCAAGACTCATCTACCTCTCCATCGTCTGTGTCTTGGGTATCTCTGCCATCATTGTGGCACAGTGGGACCGATTTGCCACTCCCAAGCACAGGCAGACCAGAGCAGGTAGGAGCTCCCTCCTCTCCCAGGTCCTGGGAATCACTTTGGGCAGATCCCGTTTGGGAGAAGCTCTGGGAGCTGCAGGATTCATTTCCCTGGAGCAGCACAGCACTGCAGGGAGCAGCCTCCTGCCTTCTCTTGCTGTGCTGGGGATTCATCTGCTGAACAGAGCCTGAGGTTTGGAGTTTAAAAATAGCCCGGGTCAGCTGGGGCTGTGCCTTTTCTGCCTTCTGCAGGAAGCAGTTTAGCAGCAGGAAGCTGCAGCTGAGGCAGAGGAGAAAGGTGTTCCTGAGCTCTTCCCTGCCAGGGACGTGCTGGCTGGTCCCTGCCTTCCTGGGGGTGCAGTGGGGGGTTCCCTCCAGCCTGGCTAAAGCACCAGGAGACACCTCCCTCCCCAACTCCCAGGGGCCCTGAAGCAAATGTCTCAGACCACTGTCCTGGCTACATGAAGTAAGGAAAGACCATGCTGAGACAGAGGCCATCTGAGAGCCCTCAGATGAGGGCCAGGGAGAGGCGGCACTCACATCCCCCTGGCTCCTCCCCACTGCATCCTGTGCCCCCAGCACGAGCAGGATCCAGCCAGGTGCCACCCAGAGCCTCTCCAGGCCAGTGTCACCACGGTGCCACTTGTTCTTTGCCAACTCATCAGAGGGCAGAGTTGAACATTTCAGCTGCTGCCGAGCTCCTTTCTCAGG
The DNA here is from genome assembly GCF_971803275.1 of Cyanistes caeruleus. Lineage (NCBI taxonomy): Eukaryota > Metazoa > Chordata > Aves > Passeriformes > Paridae > Cyanistes > Cyanistes caeruleus. The sequence continues at coordinate 6,369,460 of NC_141724.1, forward strand.
AGCTGCAAGAAATTACTGTACTGGAAGGGGTGGCTGTGTTCCTGGTGCAATCCAAAGGGCTGGCACCTTACAAAGTCCATTCTCATAGCCAGGAGTGGGAGCTGCTGCAGCCCTGCATAAAAAACAGTGGGTGGATTCTACCCAACGGGCACAGGGGCGGTTTGCCTGGAATGTGGACCTGTGGATCCCTCATTTTGGGAAGGACATGTGCCATAAGGATTGGAGAAGTTTAAGGAGTGTTAGGACAATGCTTTCAGACACAGTGGGGGGATTGTTTGGGGGTCTCCTGTGCAGGGCCAAGAGTTGGACACAATGATCTTTATGAGTCCTTTTCAGCTCAAGATATTCTGTGAATTCAGTGAAGAAAAGCTGCTTCCCTAGCACAGGATGAGGGATTCAGGGGAATTGGTGGGGGGAGCAGCTCCCCCCCACTCCCACTGAGCTCATTTCCCTGATCTCTCTGGGCTACAGGCGTGTTCCTGGGGCTGGGACTGAGCGGGGTTGTGCCCACCATGCACTTCACCATTGCTGAAGGCTTTGTGAAGGCCACCACGGTAGGGCAGATGGGCTGGTTCTTCCTCATGGCTGTGATGTACATCACGGGCGCTGGGCTCTATGCTGCCCGCATCCCTGAGCGCTTCTTCCCGGGCAAGTTCGACATCTGGGTGAGTGTGGGGATCAGCAAACCTAGGGGCAGCTCTGGGTCAACAGAGGGGGCATTGAGGGGCTGGATGGGATGTCAGGCTGTGCCTCAGCACAGTGGCAGGCAGACCTTGAATGGGTGCTGCATGTGGGCAGGGTAAAATACAGGGTGGGAATCACTGCTGGATGCAACAGTGGGGAGCAGAGAGCAAAGGACAGTCCGGGAGCAGCAAGGAAGAGGAAGAGGTGGTGTTGACAGTGTTGGTGTCCCCTTTGGTCTGGTCTAAAGGCTTTTTTGCTTCCCTCCAGTTCCAGTCTCATCAGATCTTCCATGTGCTGGTAGTGGCTGCAGCCTTCGTCCACTTCTATGGGGTGTCCAACCTGCAGGAATTCCGCTACGGCCTGGAAGGGGGGTGCACAGACGACTCTCTCCTCTGAGAGCGCCTGGTTTTAGTACAAGCTTCCTAAGTGCTTTTTAAACTCTTGTCTTTGCTAAAATCAAAGGAAGACTCAAAACCATTTGGGGTTGTTGGTTTGTTGTTTTTTTTCTTTTAAAGAAACAAAAAAGTAAGAAATGGGTAAATCCTTTAGCAAAGTTGTCGACCAAATCCTCACCCCCTTCCCCACGCACTGTGCTGGGGCTGCAGGGGGTGCCTGACTCCTCCAGACAGTGTTTTTGCTGCACCAGGGCCACCTGGTGCTTGCTGCTCCTGCACAGCTGTGCACATCCCACTCTTCATGAACCAGGAGTTTTGCATATCCCCCACGGCAGTGCCTGGCTGGGGCAGCCCCAGGCACAGGCACACACTCATGTAATTTAAAGTTTTAATTGTCCTTTTTGTTTTGTTTTCCTTGACAAAGTAATGTAAACATAAATGAAAGAATATTTAATATTTAATACTAAGCTTTAAGACAATGCGCTGCCACCGCAGTCCTTGGCTCCCTCCGTGTCGGGAGGAGGGAGGAAGAACAGTGTTGTAGGGAATGTAGAGCTGCTGTAGCTGATTGAAATAAAAAGGTCAATAGTTCAGTGTCACCACTGTGTCCATGTCCATTTTTGGGGTGGGGGAAGAGAGGGCTCTGGGCACCCCAGGAACAGGGCAGGAGTGCCCTGGGGCAGTGGAATCCCTCCAGCTGTGGTGAACTCTGGACTGGGCTGGAATAAAACAGGAAATGGGAGTGTTGTGATGACAGAGCAGGAAACCCAGCCCTGGCTGGTGACAGCTCTGGGGCTGTGACTTCCTTTGGGGCTCTGCAGGGCAGGAGAGGTGGCACAGCCTGGCCAGGGTGGGAGCAGTGCAGGACCATGGCCCATTCAGAGGCTTCTGGTGCACAGGGGACAGTGACTGTCAGGAGGTCTGGAGGTGCAGAGGCCAGCAAAGTCCAGTTCAGGCAGCTGAGGGCCATTGCCTGACCTACAGGTGAAGGAGTGTGGGCAGAGCCACTATAGCCCCTGTGCCACCTGCCCCTGCCATCCCCCAGAGGGGGGATGTCCTTTTGCTGAGCTGTCTGGATGGGGCCCAGCTTTGGAAATCCCCCAGGCTGGACACTGTATCAGGAATTTCCAGCAAGCAATAGCTTGATCAATGAGTTAATTAGTTACAACAGAAAACCTCACTGGATATGATCTTGTAACTGCTAGCAAGAGGGAAGGGGCTTCTACAGCTGGAGGTTGAAGACAAAACTGCAGAACAGATGTGGTAACTCTGCTCAGGCCAGGATCCGAAATGAAAAGCAGGAGGCTATGCTGGCAGCAGGTGCAATACTTCCCCCTCCAGCCCCATAACTTAAACTTGACAGGGAAGAGGCTACCTTTCAGCAGCATTCACTGCAGGTGCAACATCCCAGAGAAGACTCCAAGACTTTCACTCCAGTCTGTGCCCAAAGGATGACAAGACTCCGTTTGGTCCTTGTCTCAAATCTCCTTGTATTCTACCAGACATGTGTAATATTACAGCAATGGAATATATCAGGAATAAATAGATTTTCTTTTCTGAAAGTTCTCCTGAGCAATTTGACATTGAGAAATGCTGCAGGTCCTCCTGGCATAGACCACCACTGGTCTAAGTACAAACCCCCTCCACATCCTCCAGGTGGGACTGCTCAGGAACAGGGGAGGAAGAGGAGGAGGCGGCGGCCAGGGACCATCATTGGTACTGTCGGTAGTCACTAAACGGGGGCGGCTGGAGCTGGGAAGGATCCTCTGACAACTGTGGGCCTAGAGCACGGACAGGGGAAAAGGCAAATAAATACCAAAATGTAGGAGATTCTTCCCATTAACAGAATTCACAGCTGGTTTGTTTATATAAATCCCTCTTAAAATTAATCATAAATCCTGGAATTGTTTGGGTTTCATAAAGAGTTTCAAAAGTTGCATAGAATCACAGACCAGTTTGGGTTGGAAGAGACCTTAAAGCTTATCCAATTCTACCCTCTGCCATGGGCACAGACATCTTCCACTAGTCCAGGTTGCTCCTAGCCCTGACTGACCTGGCCATGGACACTGCCAGGGATGGGGCAGCCACAGCTTCTCTGGGCAGCCTGTGTCAGGGCCTCTCCACCCAAGGTCAGACAGGGCTTGGAGCAGCCTGAGATAGTGGAAGGTGTTTGTGCCAATGGCAGGAGGTAGAATGAGATGGGCTTTGAGGTCCCTGCCACCCCAATCCAGTCTGGGATTCTGTGACAGAGGTATTTAGCATTTTTCACAGGAAGCATTCACACAACAATTTCTTACTCAGTGAGAGCTCTGCTTGCATTTTACTTGGGAAAGAAAAAAGGGATGTAGATATTGAAGCAGTTTAGAAGAGAATCACCACCACCCTTTTTTGGAAATTATGTATCTCTACCTGCCAGGTCTTCATCCTTTCATTTACCCCAGGGTTCCCTACACAGACCACAACCTGCCAGAATCACTCCTCTTTTCCACAACGTGCTGCCTGCCATTCCCTCAAACAATTGTGTCCCACCACTGAGTAAAACCCTTCTGCCACCATGTGCCAGCTGTGTGGCAGAAGCCAGGGACAGCAGGGACATCCCTGCTCTCACCCTTGCCACCTCCAGTCTCCCAGCAGGAAGCAGCTGGTGATAATCTCATGTCATCAGCACCTGCAGCTCCTCCCTGGCTTTCCACAGCCTCAGGAGCTGGCAGGGCAGTCTAGGATAAGAAGATGACTGCCAGGGGCACATCAGCAAAGCAAATCCTTGTGACACAACCTCTGCTGGCTCCTTACCGTTTGGGAACTGTGTGGAGGCAAATCTTGTCAGCAGAATTCCAGCTCCTTCGATCAGGGCCAGGAGAATTCCTCCCATTGCGGCAGATCCGACCATGGCAACAGGGCCATCTGGAAATGAAAAGCACAAACCAACACTTAATTTCTTTGGTACATGTTAGAATCCATTGAACCCCAGGATGGTTTGGGCTGGAAGGGACCTTAAAGATCATTTCATTCCACCCCCTGCCACAGGCTGGGACACCTTCCACTATCCCAGGTTGCATCAAGCACTGTCCAACGTGGCCTTGGACACTTCCAGGGATGGGGCAGCCACAGCTTCTGTGGGCACATCTGCCAGGGCCTCCCCATCCCCTTCGTGCCTTAATCTCTCCTAAAGCAGACTCAGAGCAGTAATTTTTTCCATTAAGCTGCATTAAAGGATAATTACTGGGCAACTCCCCTACCCTCCTTTCAAGGAACACCAGGAACGTTTGGGAGCCTGATAATTACTTTTCTAAGGACAGGAGAAGTTTCAGATTATTTTTCAGAATCTGAGACACCAAATTCCAGTCTGGGTGTCACAGTGCTTTGAGTGCTTTGCTATAACAATGAGAACTGTACATTTAGAGAACAGGAGATTTTCAACTGATAGCCCAGTTTCTTACTTCTTGCAGCTAAAATGGCTCCAGTCAGGGCTCCGCTCGTGATGGAATTCCAAGGATCTTCCTTCCCTCTCATTCTGACCATACTGCAGTCAATCATGGAGAAGAGACCTCCCCAGACAGCAAAGCTCCCTGTTCCAAATCAAACCAAAGCCATTTTGGAGAGAGCAGAGAAGCCAGTTGTGCTGCACAGCAAATGCCATGGTGTTTAATGTGCTCCCTTTCAGACATGAAGTAAATTCAGACTTACAAAGAGCCAAATACAGATTAAAATCAATACAGCAAAATTTCCAACTTGACATGTCATCATCACCCTCTCCCCCCATTTTATATATCATCTCACTAATCTACAATTAACTAGAGAAAATTTATCAAACCATGATTATAATGGAACTTTCATCCTAACAAAGTCAGATTAGCTAAAGAAACTCGCAGATTTATCCCTTTTTAACGTATTTCCTCACAATGATGCAGTCATGTCACACTTCACATCTCACCCAACCCTGCTCCTGTGGCCTCAGGAGCTCGGCATCCTACAGCACATGCATGGACACCCCCAAGCTCTATTTTTGATCCAAGCTGGATCACTTTTCGTAATCAGTTAGTTTTATCTTAACCCCCTCCACACCATGAAGAGGCTCCAGGGAGCTCTGCTGTTTAAGATGTGACCTGTTATTAACTGCTGCCTTATCACTCCAGGAACACAGACTGTTTCCTCCACAACCAAACTCATTTTGGATATATCAGAACTGTATTTACCCATTGCTTGTGCCAACAAACCTGCTGAGACTCAGCTCAGGTGCCAGTGCAGCTGCACCATCTTACATTCCCAAACTCTGTTATCTACCAACAGTCAATTCTGTGCAACAAAACCTCAAAATTCATTACCTCCCAGTTGTGGAGCTCTGGTTTTAATGGCTGTCAAACTGCCCCGCAGCCGGTGGTTTACACCCTAAAATAAGAGAATTCAGTTAAAATAAAACAGTAAAATCTTACAGCCAAGCTGAGCCTATATTGCAAAAACCTGACACAGGCCCAACACATCTCTGAGCCTCAGCATCTGTGAGGAGCTGAGACAAAGTGTGCTAGTGTGCTTTACATCTATTTCACTATTTATCACTTCCATACAATATTCCTGTCAGGTACAGATGGGAATTACAGACACCAGGCAGGAAACAATTTAGGTTCACAGTCTGAGTGGCCCAGTAGGACTGAAGGAGGCATTACAGTAACATTTTAGCAGGATAAGCAGTGATTTTTCTCATGTATAATTTTTCTGATGGGCAATGACACTAGCTGTCCTATGTTTAGTCGTTCCTGCAGGTGGAATCAGAGGTGTCTTTGTAGCAAGAGAAGCAAAGTCACGCTGAGCTTTCCAGAGTCCAATACTCAACACATCACCCAGGACCCCACAAGAACAGTTACACATTTTCCCACACTTTAACACAATTTAAAGAATATCCACCAAGTTTTATTTTTGTTACAATCACTCAGAAGTGGGGATAGGTGTATTTAGCAAGTCTTAAGCAAAATTAAGAATCTAATTAAGCACACAATCCTTTTCAAGTGAAGTGTCTGCAGAATCTAACTCGTTTGGAAACAGTTACTTATCAAACCCACCTCAAGCCAACAGCTTATTGTCAGAGTAACATCGAAAACACCTCATATATGAAGTCAAAGTAATTTTAAAACAAATATTCTAGCAGCAATTGGATCTTAATTTATCAAATGTCTCTGCAATGGGTTTATAGCCAAAATTTCGCAGCAGATATCCCAAAAGTGAAAACCAGCTTGCATCAGCAAAACTTCACTTCCATGTTTACTCACTCCTGCACTAGAACCAAACCCGAGGATTAAAAAATCAAGTTAATAAAAAGAGCAATGACTAAATAAGAGATTAATTGAAGAAAATTATGCCTTTTAATATAAATATTAAGGATAAAAAGATTCTTTCTTTGAGTTGTTCCGTGTTTTAAAAGAAAGGGAAAAGCCAGGAGAGGAAGGAGAGCCCAGGCTTCATGCCCCTCCATGCAGACAGAACCACAGGCAGGAGATCAGCCAAGATGGATCTTTCTGGTTGTACTTCCCCATCCTGAGGGAACATCAGTTAGGGAAGAACAAGCTACCAGTGTCCCACTGCGGCCACCAGAGCCACAGGGAAGCAGCAATTTTATCCCCAGAGATGAAGAACCCCCACAGATCTTGAGCCAGGACAGATTCTCATGGTCTGGATTAACAATGTACAGGTCTTTAATAAGGCCAGCTCCCTGCACAGGGATTTATTCTCCTTCCCCTTCACTGTCACGTTCCCTGGAGTGTGGAGAGGACAGTGGAGGGAAGACTGCAGTCAATGCACCTTCAGAGGATTTTACTCACCACTGGGGAATTTCGGAAGCCTTTGATAGCCTGGAAAATGCCCCCTCCTATGGCCCCCATGGTGAAGGCCCCTCCACAATCATCCACTATCCTCCAGGGACTGGAAAGAAAAATAGAGATGAAAATATTATATCCCATCATGTTAAACCGTGTGAGTGGGATGGATCCAGCACTTTGGCACTGGTATAACTGGGGTGAAGATCAAGCCTGGTGGCTGTACTGTCTCACATACAGCTCACTGAGCAGGCAGCAACACAGAACCAAGAGTATTTCAGCAAAACAAACTCAACCTTTGCCAGAGTCTCCTGGCCTCCTTCCCTGGAGTGGTAAATACCAAACATACAGAAATGCCTGAACTCCTCACACAAGGCAGAGAGACATCCATCATGGAAAACTCCTGCAGAATTTCCAACAGCCCCACATGGCTTGGCAGCAAAACGCCCCTTCTGCACAGCATTAAGGATACAGCTTCAAGCTGCAGCTGGGGATGGTCAGGAGGATATGAAGAGGACTTTCTGCACAGAAAGGACTGTCAAGCATTGCAAGGGGCTGCCCAGGGTGGTGGTGGAATCCTCATCCCTGGAGCTGTTCAAGGAATGACTGGAGATGGCACTCAGTGCTCTGGTCTGGCTGACAAGGTGGGGGTCACAGGTTGACAATGCTTCAGAGGTTAGACTTGATGGTCTGAGAAGTCTTTTCCAACCTCACTAATTCTGAGATTACCTGAAGACCACAGCCATCTATAAATAAATACTATTTACTTTGGCCATGTCCCAGACTTTATGCTGTAAAAAGGCAGGGGTGATGTTTATGGACAAACTTAATACATGTCAGGAAAGTAACCTGCAAAGTTTGGGAAAAGCCTTATGATAAGCTGCAGGTCCCTGTCTGCAAAGGTGAGCTGGTTTGTGCTGGAAGAGACCTTAAAGCTCATCCCATTCCACCCCCACTTCCACTATCCCACATTGTTCCAAGCCCCAGTGCCCAATCTGGCCTTGGACACTGCCAGGGATGGGGCAGCCACAGCTTCTCTGGGCAACCTGGGCCAAGGCCTCACCACACAGGGAAAAATTTCTTCCCACTATCCCATCTAACCCTGCCCTCTGGCAGTAGGAAGCCATTCCTCCCATCCTGCCTGTGACTCCAGGCCCTTGTCCCAAGTCCCATGCTAAGAAACTCTGCCCATTATTCAGTAACCCAGTGCCTGAGCTTGCATTTAATCCTTTTGTTACTACAAATGCAACCTTTGACTTGCAACCAATGTGTAGGTCTACAAAGACAGTGCTGAACCATGACAGAAGTCAGACACTGCCAGCTTGGCATGGAGGGGGCTGGGGGGTTGGGCTAGGCTTATGGAAATGGGGAGGGAGAAGAACAGGGCCATGGGGGATGTGAGGGCAGCCTGGGGGGACCAAAGATGAGGGAGGACTTGGAGGCTGAGGGTGAGAGAAAGCTGAGAGGGTGGGGGAGGCTGACAACAGATGAGACCGAGGATGAGGGAGATAACTGAAAAATAATTAAGGGTGAGAAAAGGCTGAGTGGGGCATGGGGGAGGCTGAGAGTGAGGGGAGCTGTAGATGAAGGAAGGCTGAGATGGTGGCGCTGATGATCGGGGGTCTTTGGATGAGAGGAAGGACTGAAGATGGGGGGAACAGATGGTGGCTGAGGATGAAGGGGGGATTGAGGATGGATGATCTGAGAACGACGAAAGGACTGAGGATGAGAAGGGGAGCAGAAGGGGGGAGCCTGTAAATAAGGAATGGACCGAGAATGTGAGGAGCTGAGGGTAAGGGGGAATTGTGGATAGGGAGACCCATGATGGGGGGGCTGAGGCCGAGGCGGGCTGAGAATGGGGAGGCACTAAGGATAAGGGAAGGCTGGAAGGGAAGCTAAGGACGAGGGACCGAGGTAGGGCTGTGAGTAAGGGGGTGCTGAAAGACCGAACATAGGTCCGCCAGTGCAGCGCCCGCCGCCGCCCCCGGAGGCGCATGAGCGGCGCAGGTCGCAGGGCCCCGCCGGCTCCTCGCCGCTCCGGGAGGTCGCGGGGGCTCGGCAGCGCCAGGGCCCGGCTGCCAGGCCTCGAGCGGGCCTCGCGGCACGGCCTGGCCTGCGCCGCCTCCCGCAGGGGGCCCCACCAAGGTCAACTCCGCCCCCCAGACGGGGAGCGGCCCCGGAGCGCGCCCGCACCGCTCACCCGCCCCGTCCCGGCGCTCGCGGGTCCCGGTCCCGGTCCCGATCCCGATCCCCATCCCCATCCCCTCACCAAGGCTCACGAGCGTACTCCTCCATCTTGCCCGGCCCCACCGCCTCCCCGCCCGCGACTGGCTGCGGCGACCCCGCTCCGGCCAATGGCAGCGGAGGGCGGGGCGAGGCGCTGAGCGGGAGGTGTTTGCGCGTGCGCCACGCCCAGCCCCCCCCCCGCCCCTGATTGACAGGTGCAGCGATGGTGGGGGTGTGGCCGAGCCGTGAGGGGAGAAATCCCAGAGTGAGTGATCCGTCGGGTCCTTCCAATTCCTCCCTAAATTCCATCCAGTGACACGCCCTGCTATGGGCAGGGTCACTTTCCACTATCCCACTATCCCCGGCGCTCCAAGCCCCGGCCAACATAACTTTGGACATTTCCAGGCATGGAGCAGCAAGAGGGCCTCACCATCCTCAGAGGAAGAGGAATTCCTTCCCAGTACGCCCTCTAACCCTCTGTTAGTAGGAAGCCCTTTGTCCTGTCACTTCAGGCCTTTGGCCAAAGTTCCTCTCCATCTCTTTCAGGAGCAGTACGTGTGCAAGTTGCTCCAAGTACAAACCACTGCTCCGAATTTCATGGAATCATAGAGTGGTTTGGATTTGAAGGGATGTTAAATCTTATCCTGTTCCACCCCTTGCCATGGGCAGGGACATATTCCACTAGACCGGATTGCTCCAAGGCTGTCCAACCTGGCCTAGAACATCAGGGTGCAAGCCCACATCATTCCTGGTGCTGCTGCATGAGTTGGGCTGACCTCTCACATCCCAGGGTATGCTCCTGTGGTTCTGCGTGTAGGTGGGAGCTGGGACTTGACGTCCCTATCACCAGGCCAGTTCCCAGGGCAGGCAGAGCTGGAATCCAGAGAACAGTGTCATTGCTAGAAGAAGATTCCCAGGCAGCTTGCAAAGCTCTCATCACAAAACGAGACTGTTCCCTCTTGTCCCATCAGTTGTTCCCTGGATGCATACATCTTCCCTCACTCAGCTCCACCCTCCTGTCAGAGAGTTGTGGAGAGAGAGAAGGTCCCCCCTCAGCCTCCTTTTCTGCCCTGGAGCCTTTCCCCATCCAATGGTTTGCAGCCACTGTAAATTGTAAATTGCTTATTCTTTTTTTACTCCTAATTTGGCAGTACAGGCTCTGCTCTCCTGTAAGGACAGCAAATCATTCAGTAGCAAAAACTAAATGCAAAAGAAGGTTGTTCTGTAAGGACTTAATTTAATGAGCTAAAACACCACGAGGGAGCTAGAATGCTCCACCTGCTATGTCAGGTTTTGATGCTTTAAAAGCCACCTAGGGTTTTATGAACGTGTGTGTTTGGCCTCATTTAAGGTGTGGGAATAGAGGTCACACAATTTTGGAGATTCCTGGGAGGTGGTATTGTGGCTTCTGCTTTGGCCAATAAGGGGAGACAGAAAAAGTAGGAAATCTTGGTCTCTCTCAGCCACTGGAGCAGCTCTCTCCACTCCTGTGTCCTCTGTCACTGCTGTGACTTCATCCACCTGTGCAGGGCAGTGGTGAGGCAACACCTCCAGTTCTGGGGTCAGCTCTGGGCCCCTCAGTTCGTGAAGGACATTGAGGGGCTGGAACGTGTACAGGGAAGGGAATGGAGCTGGGGAAGGGGCTGCAGCACCAGGAGTGGCTGAGTGAGCTGGGAGGGCTCAGCCTGGAGAAAAGGAGGCTCAGGGACGGCCTGCTCACTCTCCAAAATACTCTGACAGGAGGGTGTAGCTGGGGCAGAAGAGGGAGGGAGGTTTCAGGCATCAGGCTCTGCTACCACAGAACAAGAACAGGTCAAGAGGAAACAGCCTTAAGCTGGGCCAGGGGAGGTTCATTTTGGATGCTGAGGAAAATTCTTCCTGGAAAGGTTGGTCAGCCCCTGACACAGCTGCCCAGGGCAGTGGTGTAATCACCATCTCTGGAGGGATTTAAAAACATATGGATGTGGCACCTGGGGACATGGTTTAGTGATGGCCTTGGCAGTGCTGGGGGAAGTTAGAGGGCTTTTCCAAACTCAACAATTCCATTATTTTGTGACTGGTCCAATCCTTCTTGGGGTGGCAATTCTTTGCTGTAGCCCTTATCCTTTCACGTAATGAGTGGTAGGTTAATTAAATCAGGCCAAATGGTCATTCTGGTCCTGCCTTTCACAAGCTGTGGGAGAGCTGGTGAAACATGGTGAGTCCATGAGGTGCAGGAGCTTCAGCATCACCCAAGGGACCTGGTGGCACCCTTGGGCAGGCTCAGGGAAATTATCCAAGGGATTTCTGGAGTTTCTGAGTTTCCCCACAGCCAGGATTTGGTTCATTTCCCAAAATAAATAGTCTTCTCCACTCTTGCTGTCATGTGTACATGTGTCTGGTTTTGGATAAAGATGCATTGGGCTTGGGAGAGAAGTGATTTCTCTCACTGGCCACAAGACACCCACCACCTGTTGTGACTAGGCAGGGAAATGTCACTTTTCAGCAAACAGCTTAGAAAATTATGAAAAGATCCATTTTCAACCTTTCCTCCTACAGGCCATGAAGGAAGGGGAAAGAAAACAGGCTAGAGGAATCCATCCAAAGTTCAGCTGTCCTTTATCAGCTAATAGGGAAGAATAAAGACAAGTGGATGGTCCCAGGTGGTGATGAGAGAGGTACAAAAAGCTTTCTCAGCTCTGCCAGAGTTTGTAAATATGCCTGGAAAAGCTGCTTAATCTGCCTCTGTCCCTCCTCTCTAATGGCTTGTTGTGGTGCTTCAAAGCCAGTAGTTTCGAAATAGTCATTAGTGCCCTCAAGGTGTTGTTTGCTATGGAGATGGGATCCCAGTAAGTCCAGGACTGATGAATGCAGAGCTGCCAAGAGCTCCTGTGTGCCAAGCCACACTGCATCCCACTGCTCTGAACACATAGGGCCTGGATGATCTCTCTGATGAAGAGAGACTTCAGAAACTGGGCCTGGTTAGTCCAGAGAGCACTGAGAGAGGATCCCATCAGTCCAGACAAATATCTCCAAGGGGTCAGAGGAAAGTGCCAGACTCTTTTCAGTGGTGCCCAGTGACAGGATGAGAACCAGTGGCCATGAACTAAACCCCAAGAAGTTCCACCTCAACATGACAAAGAACTTACTTGCATGGAGGAGGGCAGAGCACTGGAACTGCTGCCCAGGTCTCCTTCTCTGGAGATACTCCAAACCCACCTGGAAGTGTTCCTGTGTCACCAAGTGACCCTGCCCAGGCAAGGGGGTCAGACTGGGTGATCTCCAGAGGTTCCTTCCAATCCAAACAATTCTGGGGTTCTGGGATTCTGTGCTTCCCTGTTCCACACTGTGGTGGCTGGAACCAACTCCAGAGCATGGCCCAAGGGTCCCCAAAGACATCCCCAGTCCCAGTTGTTGGTAGCCCATGAATGACCAGTCACATATCCAGAGCTCCTCTCATTCTGGGGTGAAAACACAAAATTGCTTTCTGCTGTTTTCTTTCTACAGCCCCAAGAACTCTGTGGAATAGGGTCTAACTGAACTGTGCCAATATCCCAGTTAAAAAGGGCTGTGTGATGGCCGAGGTAAATCACAGTGAGACCATCCACTCTAAACCAAGTGGATTTTGGACAAGTTTGGCATGTCCCCTGCTTCTCTCACAGATTTTCTGCTAATGTGGGGATATTTCCCCACAAAATTATGCTCCGTGTGTCGCTAAAGGACACAAAATGATTCACACAAATGCCTCTCAGTGTTAGAACAGGAAATAAGAAGCTTTATTCTCTGACTCCAGCATTTATAGATTCTCAACAAGGACCAGAGATTGGATAATTAAGTTATCACCTTCCCAAGCACACTGGTCATGCGAAGCATCTATCAAAAGACGTTTCTTAGAAGGAATGTGATAAACAACTTACGTTTATAGAACTGTCATGGGAAAGTAACTAAGACTATGAAAACATTATTAGAAGGCTTTAGTTTTCAGGGCAACACTGTGCTACCTCTGCCCAGCTCTGCAGTGCAGGGGAGGAATGTACAGGAGTTGTGGACTCCTGGATCAGGAAAGAATGGGTGGTACTTCAGGAGAAACTTCTCCCGGGCCACATTCATAACTTCTTAGCCAATTTGGTGTGTGGTACTTCTCATCACAAGAATGAAAGTTCAGGAATGACAAAACAGAGATTTTATCAAGGTGTTGATAGTGATTATATTCTGTTGAAAACTAATTTACAACAGAAAGAAAGTTTGCAATGATTTACTATGAAGGAAAGGCAGACAGCGAAAATTCTAGCTTTTCCTTTTAAGTAGAAGAACTTTTTCTTTGGCTTAGCATTGCAGATTGTCCCTAGGGCTGTCTACATGTCCTGTCCCTGGAGCCAGGGGTGGCACACCTGGGAATTCTCGGATTGTTCCAAGAAGAGGCAGACACAGAGATGTGATTCCTCATAACCTTTTTGTTGTGCACTTTCCAGTTGGGAAATGAGCTTCCAGTTTATTGTTCATCTCTTGTAAACACTTGATGACTGAGCACAACAATACCGTAGAAATGCTGGAGGGTTGGGCATTTATAGAATAGCATAATGGATTTGTGTAGGTTGGAAAAGCTTTCTAAGATCATCAAGTCCAACTATTGTCCCGGAACTACCACTAACCCAGTAAATTCCTTCAGGAATGGGGGCTCCACCACTGCCTTGGGCAGCTGTGCCAGGACTGAGCAATCTTTCAGGGAAGAAATTTTCCCAATATCCAACTTAAACCTCTGCTGGTGCAGCTTAAGGCCATTTTCTTTTGACTTGTCTCTTGTTCCCTGAGAGAAGAGCCTGACACCCACCTAAGCTGACCCTCCTGTCAGTTAATTTCTTCCACTTTGTAACCTAAATTTCTCTTCCAAAACACAGTGTTAAAACATTTCCAGGAAATGTTTTCCAGGAATGAAAAGTGACCAGACAGAACCATAGAGAGATCCAGGGATGTATTAAGGTGGAACAAACATGGCACTCATTTGGCTTCTTTGGGCAAGGACAGCACCAAATAGACACCAAACACTAAATTCACTGTGGTTTCTGTTGCCCTCAGCACTGTCACAGCTGTGGCAGTGCTGGGGAAGGAGAGTTAAGAAAGATGGAGATGATCTTTTAATCCGGAACTGAAGTGACAGGACAAAGGGATGGCTTCCCACTGCTAGAGGGCAGGGTTAGATGGGATATTGGGAGGAAACTGTTCCCTGCAAGGGTGGTGAGGCCCTGGCACAGGTTGCCCAGAGAAGCTGTGGCTGCCTCTGGATCCCTGGAAGTGTCAAAGGTCAGGCTGGACAGGGTTTGGAGCAACCTGGGATAGTGGAAGGTGTCCCTGCCATGGTAGGGGGTGGAACAGGGTGAGCCTTAAGGTCCTTTCCAACCCAAACCATTCCATGATTCTGTGTCTGAGGCCAACTGGGGAAGAGAATGGCTGTGTCCCTCCCAGTGCAAGCAAACACCAAGACCAGGGTTGCACGATAAGGAAAACAGAAGTGGTGGGGATGGAATCCACCGTGGCAGTGTTTAAGTTTGTGCACTTGGAAACTAAACCAAACAGTTTCTTCTACAGTCTGGAAAAAATCTCAGCCGTGCTGGTGAATCATAGGAAGGATATGAGCAGGACCTGGGCACTGCAGTGCTGGAGATAAAAGAAATTCTGGAATGCACCAAGAATGTACATTTTCTGTCATGATGGAGAATGTACAGTTTGTTACACATGGCACTAGGAGACTCACCTGGAGCACCTGGTGCCTATGTGCAGGGTGGGATCTGGCCAGGAAGACAAGCAGAGGAGGTGATTAGGCTGAGGAAAATCCTAGGGCAGCTTATTTTGTCAAAAAACACCAGAGGGCTCCTTGCTTGGATAAGCAGAGAGAGGCCTGGGAGCAGGCAGTAAATATTAGGAGGATGATAAAGGATGAAGAAAACCAGGATGAAGCTGGCAGGATAACAAATGGGTACCAAATGCTGGACTTGGGGTAAAGCTGCCTGGAAACTTGGAGGGAAAAGCCTGTCTGCTGTTCCTGCGGGTGAACAGTGCCAATAAAGCTTCTGTATGGATCAGGGAAATGGAGAGTTGGAGCTGCCAGCCAAAGCCCAGGCTTAGGGCACTGCCTGGACCAGGAGCAGGGGAGATTCAGGAATTCCATCTGTGTCCCCTCTTGGCGAGGGGAAGTGGGAGTGTGTGAGGAAGAGCAGCTGCAGGAACAGCCCCTCAGGGTCTGAGGGTCGGTAGGAGCTCTGACAATCCCCGGGAGGGGTCAGGTCTGCGGCGCCGGGAGCGCTCGCTACCTGCTGCCTCCATCCCTCCATCCCTCCGATGGAACCAGTCTGCCCCAACACTACCCCCTCCAGCTCTGCCGAGGGGCTGAGCGCGTCCGCTAACGGCACCGATCCCACACTGCAGCGGGATAAAGAGGAAAATTTCCTCTGAAGTGGGTGCTTCCTTGCCGATTTCAGCCAAGAGCTGCCACTGTCACAGCGGAGACTCCCCCATCCCTTCGGAGCTCCGCTGCCCACTTTAGGAGCCCCCAGCCCCCATGGCACAGACTGGGCTGCCTCCTCCACCCCCCGTTCCCGGCCTGCCGGCTGCTGCATTTTTCCCTGTTTTCTCACTGGGTTGGCCCATTGCCTTTAAAAGGCGAAATGCTTCGGACTAAATTTGGTCATGTAGCTCTGCATGGTTCCCTGGAATGTCCTCGGGTTTCAGGCTCCTCTGATAGCACCATTCCCCGCCTCCCGCCGGGCTCCATTGGCTTCCCAGCGCCCGAACCGCCACTGGATCCTGTTATTGGCCAACTCTTGGACCGAGGGGTGTCTCCTCTGGATAACCACCGTATCCCGGGCCGGAGAGCTGCTGAGATTTAACACTTCATCACCTGCTGCCGCTCGGGAAGCAGCTTTGGAGCTTCGGCTTGTTTTTTTCTCCTACTTTGGGTACCACACAACCGCCACCGTGTCTCGCCAGCGAGCCAAGATGTCCAAAGTGGCAAAATACCGGCGACAAGTTAGTGAAGATCCAGATATAGACAATTTATTGTCTACTTTGTCTCCAGAGGAGATGGAGGAGCTGGAAAAGGAGCTGGATGTGGTGGATGCGGACGGGAGCATCCCTGTGGACCGCAGTCAGACAAACCAATCAGAAAACCCCTCACCTGGCCCACAAAACTGTGACACGACGCTCAACCACCACGACAAGGACACCAGGAGGCTCCTGCAGCGGGAGCACTCGGTAGACGTAAGTGACATCCCCCAAGTGCTGCTGCGGGAAAGGTGGGAACACACCTCAATCCCCACTGTCCCCCGGGCTGAGTGAGGGATGAGATAGAAAACTGAAAAGCCGAGAAAGGCGTGCACTTGCTGAGGAGGAATAGCTGTTCTGGAGAGACCAGGCAGCTGGTCCAGGCACTCCGGGAGGGAACAGGGTCTCATAAAATCCCGGTGTTACTAGAAAGGCCAAAACCTGTTCTGGTGCCAGGAATTTTCTCCCTGCTCCTGCTCTAACGTCCCTGGGCAGGGCTGGGAGTGGAGCTCGGATTCCCAGGAGGCTGCTGGAGGGGCTGGTGCAGTGACAGCGATCCTATGGGCTGCGTTTTTTCTTTTTTGGGTTTTTTTTTTTCCTCCTTTGGAGATCTCCCGACTCTTGGTCCTTTCAGTTCTTATTATGCAAAATATTAAGCAGTCTCTAGTTCTTGTGGAATAAAAATGTAAAAATGTATGCTGCTCTGTGGAAATCACGTTGAGGAGCAGGTTTTACCCCATGACGTTTGTTTTTGCATTTATTGTTCTCTTAAAATTCCTTCTTTTACTTTGATTTGGGTACATTTCTCTACCTCTCTGTACCTGGCAAGAGTTTGCTTGGAGCTCGAGAGCTTCATGTCAGTCCTTCTCTTTTTGTGTTGTGCCTTAGTGTGAGCCAGTCTTACTTTTCTGTAACATTTATTAACCTCTGCACTAAGAATATTTGGTGTGTGCTTTGTGCTTGGAAGCCTGGGAAGTATCTGGTTTCCCTAGTTTTTCATGGCAGGCTGAGCCAGAAAGTGAAAGACAGCGACTCTTCAACAGCTGATCCATGTGGTCATGGCCTGGTTTCATGTCTCAGGCAGGATTTGCATCTGCTGTGCCGGAGCAGGGCTGGGGAGTGCTGGCAGCACAAGCAGAGCCAAGTGCTATGTGGCTACCCCTCTGCTCTGGCTCTGATTCCAGATCTATTCCAGGTTACCCAGCTGTACCCTGGGTGTTCCAGCTGGAAGATCAATCTATAACTACCCCAGAGCACTTGGAAATTTCTCTTTCTGGACATTTATGGAGATTATATAGGAGGGTCCTCTTCTGACTATGGCCTAGGCACCCTTATTCCCTTCTAAATATTGTGAGAAGTGGGAATGAAATTGTTCCTCCCCACCCCTGTCCTGGGCAGCCTGGCTCTGAGAATAAGGAACAGTTTTCACCTTCTATATGTGGAGCTTGGCATGGGCTGGAGGACAGTGAGTGCTGTGTCCCTCAACACAAGAGCTCTGCCTCGATTTCCTCAACACTGGAAGATTTCCCTGTGGTGAGGAAGTGCAGGTTCTACAGGACAAATCTGCCTGGAGAGGGAAATGCTATTATGTGGAACCAGTCATCCCAGTGACCATTGTTTTGCAGGTGACCCCAAGAGGTGACCCTGAAAAGTCTGCTGTTTTTGGAGGGGGACACTTGGGTTTGATATCACTTGTGTTGCTGTTTCAGTATTAACTGTTGGAACATGAGAGGTTTATTGGGAATTGGCATAGGGAAGTGTCCATGACCAGGAGGAAGGGAGGAGATTTGTGAGTTTTGTTAAAAAGAGACCTGAGAAATTGCCTGGTTAAACATAATGTTGTTTGGAAATGCCTGAGAGTGTGTGTGCAGTGGCAGAGGGCTTGGGATGTGAAAAGGGATGGCCCAGGGAGGAGAGACACCTCCCTACACCTGGGAGAGGGTATAGGGCTCTGGCTGGAGGGGAGATCAGCATGTGGGTCCTGGAAAAGCTCCTGCTGCTCTCTGAGTTCAGGAGCTTCAGGCCATGGAAGACAAAGAAATTCGGTGACAGATCAAGCTTGTCAGTGAAAGTGGCCCAGTTTGATTGCATTGCAGTAACTGGACAGGGCAGAACTGACTTTCTTCTTCTATTTCACTCCCTGGAGGCCAAGAAAAAAGTATATCCTACACCCCTTCCTCCCTGCCATTTTTAGGATCTGGGATTAACACCTAGAAAATGCCAGCTTGCAGTGTTGGCACATCAGATCATGCTGGTGGTGGAGTAGGGCTGTGCTCTACCATGGGGCCATGGGATGGGATGGGATGGGGTGGGGTGGGATGGATCATCAGACCACAGGAGCAGTCACAAAAAACAGTGCAGGAAGCCAGTGGTCCCCTCTCTCTGAGGAAGCCCCAGGCAGGAAGCCCCTGTTTTGTTGTAGGATGGAATGAGAACGTGGAGCCATCCAGAGCACCCCAGGCAGGTGCTGAGCTCTCTCCCAGCTGCTCAGAGCTCTGAGGTCTCTGATGACAAATCCTTCTCATGTGTCAGCAGATTTCATGTTGTGCCACTCAGCACAGGCATGGTGGCTGCACTCCCACGGGGTTGGCATTCCCCCAGGGTGTGCAGGCATCACCCCACACATGTCCATCCCAGCCCCTCTCCATCAACAGCTCCCAGTATTCTGAAGCAAATCCAGAGGAGGTCACAGAGATGCTCTGAAGGCTGGGCCTCCTCTGATGTGGAGACAGACTGGGAGAGCTGGGGGTGTCCAGCCTGGAGAAGAGAAGGATTCAAGGACATCTTCTGAAGAGACATCACAGACACATACATCTTCTAGATGTTCACAGGTAATTCCCACTGGAATTGCCTTCCATTGCTTCCCTGACCTTGTGCCTGTGCTTCTCCCCCCAATTCCTGACCCCTGCCCCACTCACTCGTCTGCTTCTGGCATGCAAAGGTTTCTCAAGATGCCTTAAATTAGGAATGCCAGGCACTGTGTTTGTGATATCTCTTCAGTAGGGAGGAACAGGAGGGCAGATTCTTGTCCTTGAACTCCAGAGAGTTTGTTTGTCTGCAGTTCATGGAACCATGGTATGGTTTGGGTGGGAAAGGGACCTTAAAGGTCATCCCATTCCAGTCCTGACATGGACACAGACACCTTCCATTATCCTAGGTTGCTTCAAGCCCTGTCTAACCTGGCCTCAGACACTTCCAGGGATGGGGCAGCCACAGCTGCTCTGGGCAGCCTGGGCCAGAGCCTTACCACCCTCACAGGGAAGAATTCCTTCCACTATGCCATCTAGCCCCATGTTCTGCCTGTCCCTCCAGGCCCTTGTCCCAAGTCTCTCTCCAGTTTTCTTGGAGCCCCTTTAGGCTCTAAGGTCTCCTCAGAGCCTTCTGCTCTCCAGGCTGGACACCCCCAGCTCTCCCAGTCCATGTCCAGATCAGAGGGGCTCCAGCCCTCAGAGCATCTCTGTGGCCTCTTCTGGACTTGCTTTAGAAGTTCCATGTCCTTCTTACGTCCTCCCTGCTGTTCTTCCATGCCTCCTGATGGGAATCTCTGCTGTGGGACATTGTGTGTTAGCTGGGCTATGCAGGAATTCCTCCAAAGTGCAAAATAATGTATTTTGAAAGGAAAGATTGAGTTTCTGCCCATCTCACTGTTCTTGCAGTCATTTCCCTGTTCTTGCACTGTGTCTCCAGGCACCTCCATTTCCACTTAAATATTGGGAGAAGTTGGTATATTTAGAAATATTGTTAACTACATAATAACACATCTTCTTAGTGATGAAAAGGGCAAACTAGGGTAACTAGGAAGCGGATTATAAACAGCCCAAAATAGACGTGAGCTTTGCCCCAACCTTTCCACACTGGGCAGCCAAATTCCCATCCTGGTCATGGAGTAATAAATTAATCTTAATTTTGTCTTGCTAATGAGTGGAAGTATAACCCAGCTCAAGTGTGGGGCTTGGACCAGTGCCCCTCTCTGGATGCACTCAACAAGGTCCATGCATCACAGGAGCTGGAATTAAATGAATATTCATGACTAGGTAAATGAAGAGATGATTTCTATTAGCTCATGGCTCTTTACTGTCACAAAGGCAAAGACGTAATGAGAGAAATTACAGTTAGAGACATGCTGCAAAGTTGATACTGTGGTATTAAACTGCCAGAGGGAAGGGTTAGATGGGATATTGGGAAGACATTCCTCCCTGTGAGGGTGGGGAGTCCCTGGTAGGGGCTGCCCAGAGAAGCTGTGGCTGCCCCATGCCTGGAAGTGTTTAAGACCAGGTTGGGCAGGGCTTGGAGCAACCTGGAATAGTGGAAGGTGTCCCTGCCCATGGCAGGGGGTAGAACAGGATGATCTTTAAGGTTCCTTACCACCAAAACCAGTCTAGGATTCCGTGAGTTGCCTGAGGTACAAATGACTTGCTATCACTTGAAATCCTTGTATCATGCCTGGGATTTCTGTCCAGAAGAGGAGAAGCTGAGTGTGCCAGGGCACAGGGGCTCTGCGCAGCTGCCCCTGCGGGATGGGTTTCTCTGGGAGCTGAGCTGTGAGAGTAGATGGGGTCTGTGGGAGCTGGTCCAGTTCCTCTGTTGCTGGTGACATCTATAAAAACCACATGTCTGTGCAGAGAACACAGTTATACCCTTCCTGAGAACACCACATCCAGGGGGTCTCTTCCATGGTGGTCTTCAAGGGAATGATCTTTAAGGTCCCTTCCAAGCACAACAGTTCTATAATTCCATGATCTTTCTCACTGGCATTTCATCAGCCCTAATCACTCCCAGGGAACCTCTGCCAGATGGGACCTAGATGAGGAGTGCTATCTCATGGGAAGGATCTCCAGGTGAACCACACGTGCCATGGACTAGTGCTTTGGTGGATGAGTTCTCCTTAGCAGTTGCCAAGTCCACAACAGGAGGTTTTACTTTTCAAGGAATTCAAAAAAATCCACCTGCTGCTGCAGGTTCTTTGCTTTCTTTGGACTCTTACCCAGCCTCACCACAACACCCTGGTGGCTCCCAAAACACCAAGCACCTGATGGCAGAGACAGCCCCTCCTTGTGCTTTCCCTTCTCCAGCATCACTCTCTTCCCTAGGAATGGATCAAGCCTCCTTCCCTCAGCTCACAGAATCATGGAATATCCTGGGTTGGAAGGGACCCACAAGGATCACTGAGTCCAGCTCCTAGCCCTGCACAGGACAACCCCAAAATCCCACCCACCATGTGCCTCAGAGAGTTGTCCAAATGCTCTTTGAAGTTCACCTGTAAGGGGAGGACACCTGGATGTCCCAATCCCATCAGCGTTCCCAGTCCTGCCTCCCAACAGGGCTTGTTTTGATTTGATTTCACGCAGCTTCAAGCACGGATAGCTGGGAAGTGCAGGGAAATTGCATGAGGGAGCATTATCCTGCTTATGGAGGGGAGTAAATCCAGGGCCACAAACCAAATTTTTTATGAAGATACTCATGTTGTGGGTGTATCCTTCCATGGAAGCCCAGGGACCAGCCTCCTGGAGGAGAAAACTCTGAACAGGGGGTGCTGGATGCCATGGCAGCTTTGCACAGCCAGAGCCGGTTGTGCACAGCCAGGGCCAGATGTGCTCAGTGCAGATGATCCCTGTATTTTTGTCTCATGAAGGCTTCCCTGTAATTCTGTGAAGTCCAGGAGATCTTTTTCATTGCTCAGAAATGAAAACTGTTGTCTGTGCTCTGGTGTTTCATTCTGAGTTTCTGAAAAAGTCACAACAAGAGGGATGAGCAGCAGAAGCAGGAGCTGTTACCTGCAGCAGATGATAAAATGACCCTCCAAGGTGAATATAGAAGGAGGAATAATCCTGTGACAGCTCCCAGAAGGATCTGCAGTGTGGAGAACAACTGAAAAATGTGAAGCAAGAACATAGGCATCTTTGAGCTGCATTCCTAAAAAAAATGGTGTGAGAAAGACCTTCACAGCTGGATCGGTGTTTTTGTGATGCCTTTGGGGGAAGAAGCTTTGCTTTCCTTGTTTTTCCTTTTGTGACCAGGGCAAGTTGCAGCACAAAGTGTTCCCAGTGACGCAGAGCTCACACCAAAGGCACACACAAGTCTAGGAGATCCATGGTCCATTAAGCGCATGAGCAGGGAAAAAAACCCATGGATTCCTAGTCAATTGGGAAAGAAAAAAAGAAAAAAAGAAGAGCAAAAATCTGGGTTCTATACTTACATAAAGTACAACTGGGATGCAGATAAATTCATACAAGTGTTTGGAGTGTTTAGCTTATATGGGCTGAGCTGCCCAGGAGGCTTAATATGTGTTTATGTGAATGGACATGGAAGAGGAGAAGAGCTGGGTCCGTTATGTGTCCCTGTCTTTCGCAGCACTGACATCGCTTGTGTGCTAAAACCATCTCAGTGACTCAGCTCCCAGCAGGACGCTGGGTTTAACCAGTCATATTGCTCCATCCCACCCTTTGCTGTGTAGGAATCATGGCAGGATGGAGCAAGAGGATCTCAGTGTCAGGGCGCATGTTTTGAAGTCACGATGTGGCTGGCAGGATGGCTGGGGACAGACACACCATGGAAGGTCAAGAGTCCTGCTCTGTCCTTTCCTCTTCCCAGAATGTGGAGCAAACAGGGATAAAAACAGAAGGAACTGGAACTGTGGAAACAACAAGAGCCTGTCCCAGCCATGGTGTGGCAGCAGGACCAGGGCAGTGCCCATCCCCTGTGCTGGCACTGCTGGTGTCACATCTTGAATCACGGGAGCAGTTTTGGGCTGCTCAGGACAAGAAAGTAATTGAGGGGCTGGAGCATGTCCAGAGAAGGGAACAGAGCTGAGGAAGGGTCTGGAAAGCCCCAGGAGTGGCTGAAGGAGCTGGGGGGCTCATCCTGGAGAAAAGGAGGCTCAGGGGGATCTTCTGGCTCTGCACATCTCCCTGCCAGAAGGGGACAGCCAGGTGGGGATCAGGCTCTGCTGCCAGGGAACAAGGGACAGGACAGGAGGAAATGGCCTCAAGCTGTGCCAGGGGAGGTTCAGGTTGGATATTGGGGAAAAATTCCTGCATGGAAAGGATTGTAAAGCACTGGCATGAGCTGTCTGGGGCAGAGGAGGACCATCCCTGGAGGAATTTAAGAGTTGTGTGGATGTGGCTCTTGGGGACATGGGTTAGTGGTGAACATGGCAGTGCTGGGGGAATGGTTGGACTTGATGGTCTTAGAGGGGTTTTCCAATCATAGTGATTCCATTATTCTGTGATTTCCTGAAATACAACTGGAGAGGCGCCAGCCCAGGTCATAGAAGTGTAGATAGATGTGCAGCCTCTTGACCATGGCTTACACACAGCATTTGGGTCAGGATTTATGCTGCATTCTGCAGAGGGCTCTAAGGGGTCCCTCATCCTGAAAGAGGCACCATGGCCTATGTTGGATATGCCTGGCACAGGAATGAGCACCTGCACAGCCATGGAAGCCTCTGCCAAGGAGAGTGATTTGCCATTTGCTTCCTTACAGGGAATTCCTCAGCTCCAAAGAACTAGAGATGGTGACCCCTGGCATGCCCAGCTCTGTGCCCACTAAGTGCTCTGTCCTCGGATGCGGCTCCCATGTGGTGCCAGAGGCTGAGGAGCTGGTACTCCTGTTTCCTACAAACTATTTAAGGGAATGACCAGCAAACCAATGACCAGCAAAACTGATCTGATTTTCCAGGTAGGCACCTGGAGCTTGCCTCATCTCACCTGCTTCAAGGTGAATCATCTTCCAGGTGACCACTGCCAAGGGGTGTCTGTGATGGTCCCATGGGCTGCTGGATGGGATCCATTGGATACCTGCACCAGAAAGGGGCCTGGAGACATGTCCATATGTTTCCAGGAGGCTGGGAGCAGGTCCTGCTCCTTGAACATCCAGCCCTTATGACACAGAGGATGGAGATAGGATTAAGACTCGCTAGAGCTGAATTCCAGTTCTCCTATTCCTAAAAATCTGATTAATGCTTTTTGTGGGCTTCTCACAAAGTGCACTGGGCAGAAATCCAGCCCAGAGGTGTTTGTAGTGTTAAGTCACTGGTATTCCCTGCCCTTTTCAATCCCAGATGAAGAGGAGACAAGCAGGGAGAAGGTCTCTTATTGGGAATATCCAGTTTGGCCATGGCAGTGCCAGAAGAAGGGCTGGGAATACAACAAATAGAAGAGAAATACCTGGATTTCTAAAACCTGATTTTGTTAGAGGAGAATAATTTTCCATCTGCAGAGTATCCAGTGGCTTTACAGCTTTCTGTAAAATGGCTGTGTGTCTCCATGGAAGGGCTGGAGCTCTTCTGTTAAAGGAAACAAAGTCAAAACGTTTATCAGCCTTAATTCCGGGGGGAAAAAGAGGCAAAATCAGGGCCAGAAGCTGCCCAGTCTCTGGAGAACAGCTCTGCATCTCAGAAAGGGGATTTTTAAAAAACATTGGCCTGAAACATGCAAAGACACAGTGATATTTGGGGTCAGAGAGGTCTGGGCAGAAAAGAAGGGAAAAAGCTGAGTTCCTCATTAAAATGACAGGATAATATGTGAGGTGGGACAGGGCAGGGAGTTGCTCCCTTCTCTCTGGGTTTTAGCACACTGAGCATGGCCAGGGGTCATGTGCATCCCAGTGCTGGAAGCTGAGGTCCTTTCAACCTTCCTTCATGCCAAAAGGGTCCAAAAGTGCCAAAAGAAACTCTTTGCTGCCTGATCCTCTCAAGGAGCCCTGGGGATGTGAGCAGGGTCTCCCACAAAGATTTCCATGGTATTTGCTCTCAGTTGAGGAGCAGGAGGGTTGTCCAGGGCATCCCAGGGTCAGCAGAAGCCTTGCAGTCCTGCTTTCTCTGCTCTGGTCTCTGGCAATCCAGGTTCAGCAGCTCCCAGGACATAGCATTTTTTCTGGGAATGTCCTTGGCTCTGAATTGTCCCTAGGTTACTCAAAACTGGATGAGGAATGGAGGAAAAGGGCTTGGGCAGCTTGTTGTGGTTTGGCTTGACTCTAGCAACCCTCTCCAGGAGAGCAGATACCCAAATAACAGGAACACCAAACAACCTGCAAACCCCCTGCCTTTGTCCCCAGCCACCTCAACAGCCTGTCCTCTCCATGCAGTGGGGCAGTCTTGGAGCACATTCCTGTCCCCAGGGAGCTCTCACAGGGCTTGTGCTCAGCCTCCTCAGCCCCAGGGTCACACTTGAGGGGTGGAGGGATGCTGCTGACTCACTCATGGGCTCTGGCTGGGATTTGGGATAGGTGGGTGGGACAGAGGGAACATGGAGGTCCTCAGACTCTGGCAGGTAGGCAGGTGTCTCCAGAGGGTGATGCCCAAAGTTAGAGCTGTCGATTCAATTCCAGAGTCTTGCGGTGGCTCTGGAGAGTTTATAAGGCTTGGCAGCATATGTAGGACAGACTGAAACCCTCCAGGTAGTGAAAGCAGATTGGCTTGTTAGTCATGGATCCATAATTATCCCTAAACCTGCTCCTTCAAGTAACTCAGACCAGTTTCCTTCCCTCACCTGGGTCTGATCTGGGACCCATGCAGCTGACCAAGAGATTCTGGTGAATTGTCTGTCTGTGTCTCAGATGTCTCCCCTGATCTCTGGGCTTCCCCACTTCCCCATTTTTCCACCTCCAAAAGCCACTCAGGATTTGTGTAGAACCAATGGAGCAGTGCTGGTGTTATCTAAGCCATGCCATTCCAAGAGATGAGCTGGAAAATGTCCCATAGCCTGCAGGAGGAATTTATTGTCCCAGCAGAGGCTGGGACAGAGGAACAACCCCTTGACCTGGGCATTATTCTCAAGTGTGCTGCTCTGGAGGGGTTGTGGTTGCTTTGCAAGGAGCACGGTTCTGGGGGGACAGTCTTTGTTGGTGCCCAAATCCATGTGCCAGACAGCCAGCATGGCCCTGCCAGAGGAGCTGCTGGAAAGGAGGGAGGCTGTGGGTCCCCAGAGAAGGGTCATGGTGGGCTCCAGTGCACATGCAGAAACCATCATCAGCCACCTTGGAGCTGACGCTGGATTTGCCAGCAGTATGGGTGATTTGGACAGACCTGATCCTGGCTCGGGTTTCCCCTGTCACGCTCCTGAGGTTCTCATATCATCACAGGATGATGTCTCACACTCAGCTTCCAGAGGCCCCTAGAGCTGCAGGTGACATTAGAGACCAAGGCAATGTCATGGCTGCAGGTTGAGTTGAGTTCACTTTTCCTGGAGCCACTTTCACAGGAACTGCAAGTGCATGTTTGGCATGAGATCTTTTGTTGACTCGCCCCTTTCCTCATGGAAACCAGCATGATTTGTGTTCCAGCAGTCACCTGCACAGAGGAGCCTCCTGGATTCTTGAATCATGAAATGGTCTGGGTGGGAAGGGACCTTAAAGATCATCCAGTTCCAGCCCTGCCATGGGCACAGACACCTTCCACTATTCCAGGCTGCTCCAAGCCCTGTCCAACCTGGCCTTGGACACTTCCATGGATGGGACAGCCACAGCTTCTCTGGGCAACCTATGCCAGGACCTCACCATCCTTACAGGGAAGAATTCCTTCCCAATATCCCATCTAACCCTGCCCTCTAGCAGTGGGAAGCCGTTGTTCCTTGTCCTTTTCTCCATGCCTTGTTCTACATCCCTCTCCAGCTCTCCTGGAGCCCCTTTAGGCACTGGAAGGGGCTCTAAGGTCTCCTTGGAGCCTTCTCTTCTCCAGGCTGGACATCCCCAGCTCTCCCAGTCTGTGTCCAGATCGGAGGGGCTCCAGCCCTCAGAGCATTTCTGTAGCCTCTTCAGGACTTACTCCAGAAGCTACATGCCCTTCTGACCTTGGGGGCCTTCTGGCTTTCCCCTTTAAGCCAGCCCTCCTTGAACCCCAGTGGGGTACTCCTCCCTGGAGCCAGCTCATTCTCCCAAGATTCCATCCTCACATCTTGTTCTTTGGCTGAGCCAAGCGCACCCTACCATGGTGGGACCATGAGGGACTCTTCCCAGGACATACCTCTGAAAATAACTGCAGGATGAGGAAAGTTGGCTCCTTCCAAAGCCTAAACTTCTGCAAATGTATTTCCATATGTCCCCTTTGCCAGGGACTGATTTAACAGCATCTGCTGGGCCACCAAGTGCCCCTTCCCTAACCTTGGGTACAGTGAATCTCTGAGTAACACCTCCTCCCCTCCCTCCCTGTTCCCTTTTCCCTTGGAAATCTGCTGTGGGCACAGCAGGGTGACTATGCCCACATTCCACCTGCTGAACAAACAGCCAGATCAATAACTACCATTAAACCAGAAATTTTCTACACCAAAATGAGCTGTGGAGCTTTTGGTGCAGGAAGTGAGACCCTCAGTCCACATCCAGATTCACCCTCCCCATCCCCAGCTCTGTCCCCAGCCCCATCCCTTGCTCAGTGCTGGAGCGAGTGCTTGGATTCCAGGCAAGAAGTTCCCAGTCTCCTTTGCCTTTTAAGGCAACATCTGAGTGGGTTTGAGGGTTACAAATGCTAACAAGCCATGGCAATGCTCATTTTAGTCTATTTAGAGGAAACGGGAAGGCATTTCAGTTCATCAAAACACTGGTGATTAATCAACCGACTACCAGGCTGTTTTCATTAGGCTTATTTTTAAAGGTCTGACATGCTGTGTAAAAATATTCCCCTAATAAATATGCTTGTGACGGAGGGAATGGCACAGAGGGGGTGCAGCAGCACTGGTTTCCAGGTACCCAAGGTAAATATGCCAATGGGCAGAGAGGAGTGAGCAGGTAGAACTCAGGATGGCCATGAAGAGGGAACAGACGGCCCTGGGCTGCAGGAGAAGATGTGCTGGTGGCCTCAGGGACCGCCAGGGGTTTGAAAGCAGGGGAAAGGTGCTTTTCTCTTTCCTCTTCTCCACCCCTGCCACACAGCTCTGCCACAAAGCTCCACTTGCAGTTGCACTTCCAGCCTGGAGGTAAGGACTTTGGCATTATGACCAGTGGTGGGCTTTTGACACCTGAAGCTGGCACCTGCAGCATGGGCTGAGCCAGTGAGACACACCAAGAGCCCAGGAATGGTGGAAAGGCAGGAGGGGACAAGGACGTGTTCCCTCCTGGGCACACATGTGGCCTCAGACAGGATCCGGAGCAGACCTGCTTTGGAGATGTCCCCAGGTTCCAGCAAGGGATGGAGATGGGCCACAGTGACCCTTGGTTTTAGAAACACAGATCTAGTTTCTTGCCTGAATATTTTTTCCTCTGATTCTTCCCCCTCTGCTGCCACTGGAGCTGGGCACTTGCCAAGGGCTTTCCCAAGGCAGCTCCGCAGGAGATGAAGCAACTTGAATCCCTCTCACACTCTGCAACCATCCAGCACTTCTTCCAGTAACCTGCAGCTCTTAGATGGGATCCTTCAGATGCATCCCAAATTTGCTGGATGCAAATAATCCCACAAACGCCACCCACAGTGGCAGGAACATCTGTGATGGTCACTGCATATCTGTTGCACTCCCTTGTTCTCATGCCTGGTGCCACAGCTGGCTCCTTTTGCTCCATCTTCTTTTTCCTGACTTCTCCCAGCTCCCTCTCCTGATTCCTTTTCCCCCAGCTCTTTTCCCACATCCCATTCTCTGGCTCCACGTCTCTCCTCCCACAAACCTGCCCCATGCCGCAGCATGTGGATATGCAGCCACACATCCATGGATGGAAGCTTTAACCAGATAACAGGACATTTCCAGCATATGCTGCAGCAGCTTTCCCAAGCAGGGATTTGCCATGGATTTCATTTCCCTCCAGTTTCATTTGCTTGGAGTAAAGCATTGCCTTCTTCAAGCATGGGAGAGGTTGCTGGTCATTCTTACCAGGGTTTTTCTTCCTTTCTTCAAGATCTGCTCATCCCTGGCCAAAGCCTTTGCTCCTCTTGGTCTTGGATGTGCCCAGGGTGCTCAGGGGAGACTCAGAGCTTCCCAGTGTTAGGCTGGGTGAGCTTGGGCTGGGAAGGAGAACGATTTTTGGAGCAGTTGTTGCAGAGATGAAGCTGCTGGCTCTGACTCAAGGGGTACTCAGCCTGTGGTCACCAAAGGGTTGCAGAGCCCTTAGGAGGATAAATGTCCCTTCCCACAGGAACCTACAACCTGGGCACTCCCAAACACCTTGGAGAGGCCCTGTTGGGTACCAGGAGGGGAACACCAGTGTCCTCATCCCACAGTCCTCCTGCCAGGGTTCGTCCTCCACTGAGGTGTTCAGGATGTCACTGGGCATCTGTGCACCATCCTGGTGCTGGGAACAGGCCACGGCTTGGTGAGAAGGAGCCCCAGCTCAGTGCCAGAGGAGGTGGCATCACCTGCTTCCTGCAGCACCTAGGACACCTCTGGAAGCCACATCCCTGGTCCCTGGGGTGACAGCAGTGGGGGTTGTGTGGACGCCAGGCCAGGCTCTGTAGAGGTCTGGCATGAGCCTTCCTGTCTCTGTTCCAGGGAGCCAAGAAATCTCTTAACTAAATAAACAGCTCTCTCATCCCTGATGGCATCTGTTTATACACCAGGTACAAACAGTCCCCAGGGCTGCCCATGCACAGCCAGTTCTTTCCACAAAAATCTGTCCCTGAGGTCTGGCAGTACTGCCCATGGGGAAAGCTCAGCCTCATGCTGCCCCACATTGGACACCATGGAGCCACGGGATGAAGAGGAGGAGGCCAGCCTGACTGCAGACTGAGGTGTCAGGATTCAGATTTGGGGCTTCCAGGCAGTGGGTGAAGCCACAGTGCTGTCATAATCATGAGAAGGTCCAGGCAGATTGTAAAGGCATCACAGATGTATCTGCCAGAGGCATATTCCTTCCTCCTTTCCCTGGAGTTCTAAAATCTCCCCAGCAAAGATGGTGCACCAGGCCAGTGGTGAGGACCTGTGTGTTCCCCAGCTGTGAAGGAGGGAGAAGGGCATTTAAATTGCCAAACTTTGATGTGAAATGGAGGTAGGATCTTCCACTGTGCAGCAAACTTGGTCCCAGTGTCAAATTTATCTGCCTTCAACCACCTGAAGCATTGGCTCCTCTCCCTTGGGAATGGATGTGTTTCATGTTATGGAGTCCCAGACTAGTTTAGGTTGGAAGAAACCTTAAAGCTCATCCCATTCTACCCCCTGCCATGGGCAGGGACACCTTTCACTATCCCAGGTTGCTCCAAGCCCTGTCCAGCCTGGCCTTAGACACTTCCATGGATGGGACAGCCACAGCTTCTCTGAGAAACCTGTGCCAGGGCCTCTCCACCCTTACAGGGAAGAATTTCTTCTCTATATCCCCTCTAACCCTGCCCTCCAGCAGTTTAGAGAGAAGGATGGGAACCATATCAAAGGTGGTTCCAATTCTGATGGAGACTCCTCCCAGCCCCTCAGCCTTGGTTGAAGGCTGCAATGAGGTACTGGCTGTGTCCAGCTGCTGGAGCTGGCTGTGGCCAGCAGCAATGCCCAGGACAGGCTGTATCGAGGGCTAGGGTCAGGCGCTTTTAAAAATGACCAAATCTTCCTTCTGACCTTCCCCCAGACTCTCCAAGTTAAGCCCTTGCTTCTTATGAGTCTTTGGACACTGGGAGCAGATGTGCTGGGAGAGCCTCGTGCATTAGAAAGCAATAAATGCCATGCTCCCATTTCCTTGTTTTTCTGCTCAAAAATGCAAACTGCTGTTGAAAGGAGAATGGTTTTGCAGAGCCCAGGGTTGGAGTGACTGCTGGGTCAGCAGTGTCACTGGGGACACTGCTGTGGGCACTCCCCTGCTTGCATACACATTCTGGACAGTGTGGAGAATGTTGGGCTACAGACTGTGAAAAGCCACCAAGCATCCAGCTGGAAACCATTCAGGAAAGGTGGGAAAGTACCTGGGGCTCACAGGGAGACAGGCACTGCATCCATCTCTAGTTAGAAAAATGATTAAAAAATGATAACTTATAGGGGGTATGAGGAAGGTGACTCCTACAGCTTATTAGTTTATGGCCTTTTGGCAAGGGTGTCCCGCAGACCTCCAGAGCCCTTTGGGAGGGGGCTGGAGGCAGAAGGAGAGCAGAGATGCCTTGCAGAGTTGCAGCAGGGCATCACACCTGGGTCCTGTAGGCTCTGCCTACATTCAAGGCACTCAGATGCTGAACCCTTCCCTAGAGCTGGGACCTTGGCTGGGCCAAACATTCCTCTCCAAAGGCCAGCCACAGGCTGCAGGATGTTCCCATGGGACAGAGGTCTGTGACAGTGAGACTGGGGTGGCAAGTCTGTAGGTCAAAGGCATCTGTTTCTGTAATTCCTAGGTGTTTTTCTCTCCCTAGGAAAGCAGGTTGAGCAAGAATAAGGGAGACAAAAATCAAGACGAAAAAGGAAAAGAATCTTCTTCCAAAGACCTGGCCCAGAAACGAGATACTAAAGTGGGGAAAGACTCTAAAAAGGAAGAAAGTGTTTCGAAAACAGACCTGAAAGGTAAAGCTGAGACTGAGACCAAGAGCAAAGAGAATAAAGCTATGAATGATAAAGTCAAGGCCATGGAGAAAAAGCTTATGGGGAAGGACAAGAAGGAGGAAGAGAAGGGTTCAGTGTTGAGGAAGGACACAGGGAAGGAAAAAAAGGAGGAAGAGAAAAGCTCAGAGTTGAAGAAGGATGCAGGGAAGGATAAAAAGGATGAAGATAACAGCTCATATTTTAAAAAGAAGGATGCAGGGAAGGATAAAAAGGATGAAGAGAAAGTCTCAGCAGCAAAGGAGGAGACAGAGAAGGAAAAAAAGCAAGAAGAAGATTCAGCATCAAAGGACACAGGGAAAGACAAAAAGGAGAAGAGTTCAGAATCAAAGAAACATGCAGAAAAAGACATTACAGGAGAAGGTAAGAAAGAAAATGATAAAAAAGAAGAGGAAAAGGCTTCAGCTCTGAAAAAATCCAAAGCAGATGAGAAGGACAAATCCCAGGCAGAAGCAGAAAAGTCAGAAAAGGTGGAGGAGAAACAGGAGGCCAAGGCAGGAGCAGGAAGCAGCCCTTCCAAACCTTCCTCCAGCAGCTCTGCAGATCAAGCCAAGGATGACGAAGCCTCCAGCATCTTTGACGAGCTCATCGAGAAGGTGAAGAACAATGATGCTGAGGTGACCGAGGTCAACGTGAACAACTCTGACTGCATCAACAACGAGACCCTGGTGCGCTTCACCGAGGCCCTGGAGTTCAACACTGTGGTCAAGGTGTTTGCCCTGGCTAACACCCGCGCTGATGACCATGTGGCCTTTGCCATTGCCATAATGCTCAAGTCCAACAAGGTGCTGACAAGCATCAACTTAGACTCCAACCACATCACTGGTAAGGGTATCCTGGCCATTTTCCGGGCACTGTTGCAGAACAACACGCTGACAGAGCTACGTTTCCACAACCAGCGGCACATCTGTGGGGGAAAGACAGAGATGGAGATTGCCAAGCTCCTGAAGGAGAACACCACGCTCTTGAAGCTGGGCTACCACTTTGAGCTGGCTGGGCCACGCATGACCGTCACCAACCTGCTGAGCCGAAACATGGACAGGCAGAGGCAGAAACGCCTCCAGGAGCAGAAACTGGCACAGGAACAGGGCGAGAAGAAAGTCCTCCTGGAGGTGCCCAAGCCTGGACCACTGTTGAAGGGGTCCCCTAAGGCATCCCCGCAGCCATCTCCCAAGGCTTCCCCCAAAAGCTCTCCCAAGAAAGGGGGGGGACCTGCCATGCCACCCCCACCTCCTCCTCCGCTCGCCCCACCACTGATGATCAATGAGAACCTAAAGAACTCACTCTCGCCAGCCACGCAGAGAAAGTTGGGAGACCGGGCGCTGCCAGTCCAGGAGAAGAACTCTCGGGACCAGCTCTTGGCAGCCATTCGCTCCAGCAACCTCAAACAGCTCAAGAAGGCAAGTGCAGGGCCAGGTGGGGCCCATGCACAAGGTGGGGCTGGGGGCTGGGGGCTGGGGGCTGAGGTCATAGCCATTGTCACTCTGGCAGTGTCCTTCTCTGGAGTGGGGTGTCCATGCTCCCAACCCCTGCAGAGGGGCAGATCCATCCCTTTGCCAAGCATGTGGGGAAGGAAGATCCATCCTTTAATACCATCATTGCAGAGCAAGGCCAGCATGTCCATCCCTTGGCAGAGCTCCTGTGTTGGGCAGATCCACCAGGATCCAGGGCTTGGGACACAAGGAAGAAGCCATCCATAAGTTATAACTCACTGGGTTCTTAATATCTTGTTGTGTCTGAGCCCAGGATGGCTGGAGAGGCTTCATCTGCATTTGAGCAGCTGAAACATTCCTTCATGTCAGCCCCAGCTCTGGGACTGCCAGATTTGACTAAGCCTTTTGAACTCTTTACATAGTCATAGCGACTTTACAGAGTCACTTCACAGCGACTGAATGTTGTTCTGGGGATACTGACACAGCACCTTGGGGACCAGCAGAGGGGTGTGGCCTTCTCAAAACAGCTACACAATGTAGGCCAAGAGTGGCCTGGATGCTTGAAAGCTGTGGCAGCAACTGTCCTCCTAATACCGGAGGCCCATAAATTCATCCTTGGGCAGCACGATGTCGTGTACGTACCCCATGCAGTAAAAACTGTGCTGGAACAAAAGGGCCTAATGCTGGTCCCAGCATGGAGCATTGAAAGCTCTCGCACACTCCAGGTGGTTTATGTCTCTGCTGGGCTGTCCATAGGCTGGAGTGTGGGGACAACCAGCCTGGCCAAGAGAAAGACATCATTGAATGGTTTGGGCTGGAAGACACCTTAGAGATCTTTCCTTTCATGGGCAGGGACACCTTCCACTATCCTACATTGCTCCAAGCTTCATCCAGCCTGGCCTTGAACACTTCCAGGGGTGGGGCAGCCCCAGTTTCTCTGGGCAACCTGTGCCAGAGCCTCACCACCTTCACAGGGAGGAATTTCTCCCCAGTATCCCATCTAACCCTGCCCTGGATGTCCCTGCACCACGTCAGGGACATTCCTGCAGCCCCTCCCTTTTTGCTCTCCCAGTAATGGGGTGTCCTTCCCTGCAGGTGGAGTTGCCGAAGCTGCTGCAGTAGGGAACGGGAGGACTTTTTCCCTGCAGCTCATGGCAGACCCCCAGACTCTCACCTTTCTCATGACCGTTTCCATGACAAGCCCTTTGGAACCTGCAGTGATCGATGCCAAGGAGCAGGGATCTCTCTGGGACACAGAGGACAGGCCAGGCCCAGCAGGACAAGATGGAGGTTGTATTTATTTTTTGATGGTTGTGAAGCCTTCAAGCTCGCTCTTCTACCAGCACCGTGCCCCGCTGGAGATGCCAAGAAAAGAGCAGGGGTCTGCAGAGCTGATCCTTATGGAAATCCCCTGTCAGAGCATAAGGAAGGGATTTGACACCCTCTATCCAGCGTCCAGCCTGGGGTGAGCAGGAGTACCCCCAGCCCTGGGGTGGAGCAGGGGACACCCAGACCATCATCACATCACCACAAGGTGTCTGGGTGGCCAGCAGAGTTTTGGGATTCAGGCGCAGCAGTGGCTGCAGAGTCAGGGGTTCAAGCTTGACATCAGGAGGAATGGGAGGGTTGAAGAAAGGAGCAGCCAGGGAGAGAGGGGGCATGGAAGTGGTGGGACATGGGGAGCCAGGCTGGAGTCAGGAGCTCGGGGCATCTTGTACGCACCCACAGCACTGTGGAGGGACCCCCAGAGCCCTCAGAGCATGGAAATTAAATCCACCTTACAGAGAGTAGGGAAAGCACCGGCTCAAGGGGTGCAGTGGGTTTTGGGGTCATGTGATGCCCACTCTCCCTCCCCATCCTTCCTGTCGTGACACCTTGATCACGATTTGTATGTCTGCGGCCACTGCATCAGCAATAAAGCTCACCCAACGCTTCCTGTGCCCCTGGACAACTCCACACCCCCTGACCCCAGACGGGGATGCAGGGGGTCTCTGGGAATGGACACAGCAACCTCAGCCAGGGGCAGCTCTTCCCACACCCACACCCACAGCCCACAGCCCACCCTGAACTGGGCACCCTGGAACTACCTAACTACTAACTACCTACTAACTACCCAACCTGGGTGTCCCTGGTCATCCACCCAACCAAAACCGCCCCAAATGGGGCACCCAGACCCCCAGATGGGGCACCCTGCTGCTGCTGGACACAGACAACCAGGCACCCAGAGTCATGAAGACACCCCAACACTCTGGAGTCACTCAGAACTGGGCATCCTGAGACTGGCCCAGGGTCACTCCAAACTCCAAGGTAATACAGAACTGGGTGCCTCAGGGTCACCCTAAAACCCCTGGGTGACCCCAAAACTGGGCACCCCAACTCCCAGGGTCGCCCCAGGGTCACCCCAACCCCCTGCTGGAGCCCCAGAAGCGCTCTCACCCCTGGCACCACGGGGCCGGGGCCGTTTAGGGGGTGCAGCAGCACCCGGGTGTCCCCTGGGGGCTCCCCCCGTCCCCGGGGCTCCCGGTACCAGCGAAACGCCGCTTTGGGGGGCATTTTTGAGGCCGCGCAGCGCCGTGGCCCCACTGGGAGGAGCGGTATCGATACTGGGGGGTCCTCACGGCCCTCGCCCCCGTTCTCCTGCCCCTTGGGGTGGCCCCTGCTAACGCGGGAGCCCAACCGGGCACCGCGGGGCCACTGGGACATCGCACACCGAGCATCCGACCGGTCCCGGGGTCAGAGCACCAGGGGCGTCACCCGAACACCGGCGGTGCCACCTAAAACCGCGGGGACCGGAGCTGACCGGAGCTGACCGGAGCTCCCGAGGGGGAGGGCGCGGGGTCCGGCAGGGGGCGCCGTTAACGCACCGGGGCCGCCGTTACCGAAGCAGCGCGCGGCGGGGCCGCTGGGGGGCGCGCTGCAGCCCCGGCCCTTCCGGTCCGTGCCGGCCCCGGTAGCGGCAGCGCCCGGCGGGGGCTGTCGGGGGTGTCCGGCTCCGCTGCCCCGCTCCGTACCGGGGAGCCGGCGCAGGGCACACGGCGGCGGCGATGGACGGCGGGGCGGCGGCATGAGGCGGCGGCGGCGGCGGGGAGCATGGCGGCGGCGGGCGGTGGCGGGGCGCGGCGGGGGCTGCTGAAGCGGAAGCCGAACTTCACGCTGCAGGAGCTTGAGGTGCTGATGAGCGAAGTGCTCCGGTACGAGCCGCTGCTGTTCGGCGCCGCCGCCGGTACCGTCAACGCGTACGAGAAGCAGAAGATCTGGTGGCGGATCACGCACAAAGTGAACGCCGCCGGCCGCCACCAGCGCGACATCGGCGAGGTGAAGAACCGCTGGCGGGGGCTACGCCGCCGCGCCGGGGACAAGATCAGCCGGCACCGGCTGGAGCGGCAGGGCCCGGCCGGCAGGGCCGCCGCCAGGAACGGGAGCGCCGGGAATAACGGGAGCAGCGGGAACGGCGCGGCCGAGCCCGACCCGGGGCCCGCCCCCGCCCCCGCCCCCGCCTGGGGTCCCCGCGGCGCCGCCGGAACCGATCCTGCAATGCGCAGCGTCCCGGGCTCGGCACAGCACGGTGAGCCCGCGGGAGCGGAGACGGACATGGAGAACCGGGACACGGGCATGGGAGCAGGACCGGGACTAGGACACGGGAGAACGGGGCAGGGTCACGGGAATGCAGGGGGACCGGCGCACAGACACGGGCGCTGGGACTGGGACAGGTGTATGGTGGGACAGGGACATGAAGAAGCAGGATACAGACATGGGAGACAGGGACTTGCTGGGGGACCGGGATGGGACATGGGGGACCAAAAAGGGGCCACGGATGAGGTGGAATGGGACATGGAGAAATGGGTATAGGAAGTGGAGACAAGCGACAGGTACATGGGGACACTGGGACCAGGACAGGTACATGGAGGAAAAGGGTCAAGAGAGACAAGTGCCAGGACCAGGATGGGCAGGACCAGGACATGGACATGGGAAACCAAAACACAGACACAGGGCCACCGGGACTGGGAGAGGGTGGGAGGAATGGGGACACAGGGGACCAGGACCAGAATGTGAGGGGATCAGGATACAGGAGACCACGATAGTGATGTGAGGATACTGTGACCAGGATGTAGGGGTCCAGGACACAGACATGGGGGACTGGGAGTGGGATGTAAGAGAACTGAGTCTGAAACAGATCGCTGGGACCAGGACAGGTGCATGGGGGGACTGGGGCAGGAACAGTGGGACAGGGACACAGAGGGAACATAGAGTCAGGGCAAAGGGATAGGAACATGAAGTACTGGGACAGGGACACAGGTGACAAGGATGTGGGAGGATCAGGACAGGGACACAGGAGACGGGAAGAATAACAGGGGCACCTGGACCAGGGCTTAAGGGTACCAGGATCAGGACAAGGATATGGGTGACTGGGATTAAGACAGGGACCAAAGGCCAAAGGACAAAAGGGGGATAGCGGACCTGGATAGGGATAAGAAGGGGCTGGGAACAGGGCAAAGACATGGTGGGATTGCGCCTGTGACATGGGGCAGGACCAGGACACAGATAAGGAACATGCCAGTACTGGGACCAGAGCAGGGCCATGGGGGTTCGTGCAGTGAGAAGTGGGACATAAACAGGGACATAGAGACACTTCATTCAGGACAGAGATATGTGTGGATTAGGACAAGGGCATGAGGGTACCAGGACCATGCAGGCACATGGAGCCACCACAGTAAGGAAAGGGGTATGGGAGTACTGGGAACAGGGGAGGGACAAGGGACATGGGATGGGGTCAAACCATCATGAGGGACACGGGACTGTGGAGATATGTATAGATGGAACCAGGACTGGGTGCAGGAGAGGGGATGTGGGAGCACAGGGATGGAGACAAGAGAGTCTGTCACTTGGTCCCTGGGGCGCTGGGGACACGGGAGATTCCTGCAGATGCCCTGTGCTCCCCGTGCCTCCCACAGGTGCCAAGGAGGAGCCGGTGAAGGAGGAGCCTGTGGAGGTGAAGACTGAGCCCTTCCACAGCCCCGCTGCTGACGGCATTCCCGGCCGCGGCTCGGACTGCCGGCTGCCCCGCACCGGCATCTGCCCGCCCGGCGAGCTGTGCGAGGGCTGGAGCCGGAACCCCCCTCGCCCCGCGCCCTCCGAACTCTCCCTCGGCGATCTAAGCGGGCAGCAGGAACCGCTGGGCTCCGACTTCCCGAGTTTGCTGTTGGAGCAGGAGGCCGAACAACTCAGTCACTGCGCGGGGGAGGCGGGGCCCCCCGGGCCGGCGGGGCTGGACGGGACCCCCGAGTGCCCCCAGCTCAGCCTCGTGCAGTCTCACGAGCGGCTGGTGCAGGAGATGCAGGCGTTCCGCCGGGAGTACGCCGAGAGCTGTCGGGAGACCACGGCAGTGCTGCGCACCATCGCCCAGGCACTGGGTATGCTCAGTCGCAGCCTGGCCGAAATCCGTGACCTCTACCTCCGGGAGCGGGGGGTCCCCAAATCCTGAGCCCCCCACGCAGCTGGCTGTGTACACACCCCCCCTACCCCTCCCCCCAGAACCCACCTCGCTGCTTTTATTATTATTTTTATTTCTTTTCCTGTCCACCCCACTTCAATAAAACTCGGAGCTGTACCCCCACGGCTCCCCCCACCCCGGGCGTCTCAGAGGGTTTTGGGGGCGATGGGATGCAAGGCCCTGGGAGATGGGACAGGGGTTTGTCCTTCCAGGCGGCTCTGCCTGGCTTTTCTCCTGGACAGATAGACTCTGGTGCCACAGTTAGCCAACGATCCTGGCGGGGGATGAATCCCACCAGGAACAACCATCGGAGTGACACACCACCCACCCTCCCTTCCCTGCTTATTCCTGTCCAGGGGAGGGGACGTGGGTAGAGGAATTGTTCATGTGCTCACAGTCCCAATCCTGGTGCTGAATTGCTGTTTTCTCACCCGAAAGATTGCAGGGGTGATTTGACGCCCCCGTTTGAGTGAAGGGGGCTGGGTGGGCAGCAGCACTCCAGGCTGGCTCATCCAAATGGCTGATATGGTGGGAATTACCCGTCCCGACACAATTTAGGGATGGAGAAGCCTCGGAAGCAGAAAGGAGAGGTCGGAATTCATGTTCCCCCGTGTTACAGTTCGCGGGAAGGGGGTGGGGGGCGTTCTTTCCCTGTTAAAGTCACTGAGACGACACCAGGCTGTGGGCAGAAGACGTGGTTTAATGCCAGTCCCGGGGGAAAGAAGAGCAGGGCGTGAATCCGGGGGTGGGCGTGCAGGGAGACAGCCGTGCACGGCCCTCGGGGGACCCCCCCGGACCCCCCCGGCGGGTGCTCGGGGCCGCTGGCACCCAGAGCCGGGGGAGAAGGCACCCACAAAGGACCCAGTGTGCGGCACAAGGGCCGCCCTGTTCTGTTGGCACCGGATCACCTCAGGATGGCCGGGAAGAGCCCGATCCAGCGCCAGCTGGGGCAGTCCCCCAGCGCCAGTGGGGGTCCCAGGGGTCCCCAGCCTGGCCCCGCTGGCCGGCGGCAGGTGCGGGGGTCCCCGTGGGGGCTTATGCTCCGGGGTAGCTGGGCTGTGCCGGAACGTAGGGTGGTGGTGCTAAGGGGGAGCAGATGGGGTGTTACCAGGCCACTGGGCCCCCTGGGGAATAGGAAGGGTCTCCGTTCCCCCCCAAGGTGCTCACCTGTGGGGTTGTAGACAGGGGGGCCGGAGGGGTACATGGGGTACTGGGCGGCAGAGCCGGGTGCAGGGTACATGGCCATGGGGGTGAAGCCAGGCTGGGGAGGCATAGGGCTGGCTTTGGGGTCCACGGGGAAGGGAGCTGGGGGAGCTGCGGGGGGGTAGCTGGACAGGGGGATTTCCGGGCCTGCAGAAGAGATTGGGGAGGTCTGCGGCACCCTGGCACAGGGACAGGAATGGTGCCTAAGGGTGGCGGTGGCCCTCGGGGTGGTGGGTGCCGGGGTGTTATCCACAGCCCCCACCCTAGTGCCCAATTTTCCCCCAGCATCCCTTCAGGTCCCACCACCCCACCCCCGCCAACCCCTCCACCCTGTACCCCAGGATCTCTCCTGCTCCCCCCATCCCTGTACCCTGCCTCCTACACCTCCATCCCTGCAGTCCACACCCTCACCCTCCCGATGCCCCCCTGCATTCCAACAGCCCCCCCTTCTCCTTCCCTCCCCTACCACCCCCCCACACCCTACACCTATAGGACTCCTCTGCTCCCTCTCATCCCTTCAGTTTCCACCTTGCACCCCAAAACCCCTGCAGATCTCCAGCCCCCCCCCCAGACCCCTTCACCCTGTACCTACAGGATACTGCAAACCCCCATCCCTGCAACTTCCCCCTTTCCACCCCCAGTCCTCTCTGCTTTCCTTGAGGCTCCCTCAAAATCCCATCATCTTGTACCTCAAGAACCCTCCTGCAGCCACTCCACTCCAATCCCTCCCCCCCGCATTCCTCCAGGCCTCCCTGCCTCGCCTCTTCCCAAACCCTTCCACTCTGTACCTACAGGACCCTCCTGCACCTCCCATCCCTATAGCCCACCCACACACCCCAACTCCCACAGGCCTCTGCCCAGGCTCTCCCAATCCCCCACCCTGTACCTACAGAACCGTCATGCACTGAACCTCCTCCTGCACCCCCCATCCGTGTATCCCCCATTCCTGCACCCTCCCATTCCCCCAGCTCCTCTTAACCCTGCACCTCCTTACCTGCAGGATCCTCTTGATCCCCTCCTCCTGCACACCCCCATCCCTGCATCCCCCATCCCTACAGCCCCCCACCAGACCCCCATCCCCCCCTGAATTCCTCAAGGCCCCTCTACCCTGCTCCAACCCTTTTTCCTACAGGACCCCCCTCCTCCTCCTGCACCCTCATCCCTGCCCCCCCAGCCCCACACCTTGTAGGGGGGTGCGGGAGTGCTGCCGGCGCTGGTACAAGTAGCAGCAGGAGCACATGAAGCAGCAGACGATGGTGGTGACGATGGCGATGAAGAGCACCACGGCTGAGGCGATGCCCGCGATGGTCTTGGGGCTGTGGGGAGCAGGGCTTGGGGGGCACCCGTGGCACATACCCCCAGCCAGCAGCCACTGATACTGCCCAATACCCAGTGCCACTGTCCAGTGCCCAGAACCAATGCCCAGTGACGCTGTCCAGCACTGTTGTCAGCACCCAGTACCAGTGACCACTGCCCAATATCCAGTAGCAGTAACCAGTGCCCAGCACTGCCCAGTGCAAGTTTTCAGTGCCAGTGTCCAGCACCCAGTACCAGTGACCAATCCACAGCATCCATCCCCAATGTGCGGTGCCCAGTATCAGTGCACAGCATCCAGTGTCCAGTCCCAGTGTCCAGCACCCAGAACCCAATACCAGCACCCAGTACCAATACCAAGAGCCCAGCACCCAACAAAGTGCAGAGCACCCAACAGCAGTGCCCAGCACCCACTGCAAAGCTCCAATGCCCAGTACCAGTGCCCAGAGCCTAACACCCCAGTACCAGTATCCAACACCCAGCACCACTGCCCGGTGCCCAGTACCCAGCACTCAATGCCCAGCACCCAGTATTAGTGTCCAGCACCCAGAGTCAACAGCTTGGCAACCCAGTAGCGCTGCCCAGGACCACTCCCCAGTGCTCAGAACCAGTGCACAGCACCTGCATTCAGCATCCAGTAACAGTGCCTGGTGCCCAACACCCAGTTCCCCTGCCAAGTACCAGTGCAGAGCACCCAGCATTCAGCACCCAGTGCCACTGCTCAGTACCAATGTCCAACCTCCAGTACCACAGCCCAGCACCCAATACCAGTGCCCAGCATCACT
Organism: Cyanistes caeruleus; assembly: GCF_971803275.1. Classification (NCBI taxonomy): domain Eukaryota; kingdom Metazoa; phylum Chordata; class Aves; order Passeriformes; family Paridae; genus Cyanistes; species Cyanistes caeruleus. Next base: position 6,411,237 of record NC_141724.1, read on the forward strand.
GCCCAGTGCATAGCACACAATGACCAGCACCCAGTACAACTGCCCAGCACCCAGTACTAGTGCCCAGCACCCGGTCCCAGCACCCAGCCTGCCCAGGGGAACCCCAGCCCCAACAGCCCTGGCTGTGGCACCTGAAGGCAAGACAGTGGCGCTGCTGGCGCTCGGTGAGCAGGCGCAGAGGGTCTCGGCAGCAGTACCGCTGGTGGCACGTGCCGCAGCAGAAGGTGAAGAACTCGCAGTCGAAGCCGGGGTGCCATGACCCGTTTCTGTCCACGTACCACAGGCAGTCTTCACCCCCGGCCACTGTGGACAGCCACCCATCACCGGGGCCTTGGAGCACCTGGCCATCACCACCCTCGGGGGCATCAGCAGCACCCCATGCCCTTCATCCCCCACATGAGCACAGCCTGTACCCCACTGTGTCCTATTCGCTTGTACCCCAGTCCATCCTGCTCCATGGACCCCCAAAGTATGCCCCTATACACCCCCAAATACCCTGCTCCTTCCTGTCCCCCTGTCCCTCATACCCAGCCCCATATGCCCCACACCCTGCTCCATCCTGCCACATTTACCTTAAAACCCTGCTCAATCCTGCCCCTGTGTACCCCCATATCCTGCTCCATCCCGTCCTACCTCCTTCCGAGCCCTGCCCCTATGTACCCCGACACCCTGCTCCATCCAGCCCTGCACCGTTGCAGACCACTCTCCATCCCACCCAGCTTTCCGACCCCTCCAGATTCTTTCAGCTCCCCCCCTTCCGCGTGTTGCAGTAGCATTTCCTGCTCTATTTCTGGCCGAAGCCACCTGTCTTCCCAGAAATAGCCGCGGGCCGAGGCCCGGGGGCGGCCGGAGGCGCCGGGGCAGCGGGCGGGGAGCCGCGGAAATGGGCTTTGCGGGAGTCTCACATGGCATTATTCACACATCCCAAAATGGGACCACAGCAGCTCAGGGACAAGCGGGGAAGCTGAGGCACAGGGTTCGGGCATGGGAAGCCCCCAGATTACCCGGGGTTGGGCATCCCGGCTCGGTTAGCCATCGGCTCTATGCCTGCTCTTCCCGGGGTCAGCGGCTACCGGGGACATCCCGAACGGGGCAAATGGGAGGCGGGTTTGGGAGACGTGGACACAGTGCCCAGGGGGACAGATTGTTGCAAGCGACCCCCCCGGTCAAAGGGATCGTGTGTGGCACGACTCACAGTCACGGCTCGTGGCACCAAGTCCCACCCGGTGGGATCCCCGTGTCAACGGATGGTGGCACCGTGTCCAGGCGCAGGGTGGCACCGGATCCCCCGGCCCTCCCCGGTCCCCGTATGTCTCTTACCCATCGAGGCGGCCACGGCGACTAGCAGGGTCCCAGCCAGGGGCCAGCCGCTCCCAGGGCCGCCGGGCCCCATCCCTGGGCCGGGCCCGGTGTCCCCGCTCAGCGCTGCCCGGGACAGGGGCGGCGGCTGCGCGGCGGCACCGGGACCGGGGCCGCTCCCGTGGCCGCTCCCGTGGCCGTCCGGTCCTGGTGCCGCGGGGCTGCTCCCTCTGCCGGTGTCTCCCGGTGCCGGTGCGGAGCCGGCGCAGGCCCGCAGTGACGCCGCAGCCCGGCGGCGCTCGGTTGCTGCCCGGTGTGCCCCCCTCTCCCGCCCCCACCCCGACGCCGCCTCCCGCCGCAGCCACCGGCCCCCGCCCGCCCCCACCGGGAGGAGCGGCGCCGCCGGCCCCGGGCACTGGCAGGGCCGGGAGGGGATGCGGGGACCGGAGTAGCTTCTCTGGCACTGCATGCCGCCACTGTACCTACCCGGCAACCCGTATGTCCCCTCTTCCTGCACCCCATCCTTCCCATTATCCTTGTACCACTCCCCGCACCCCATTCCCCACATCCAACCCCTTCCCTACCCCCTGCTCCCCATCATTTCCCCTCCCAGCATCCCTTCTCCCACTTCATCCCACCTCTGCACTCCTCATTTGCCTGCCCTGTACCCCATCCCTTTCCTGCACCCCACCACTTTGTTTCACAGCACCCTTTCTCCAGCCCCATCCTCTCCCTGAACATCTTATTTCCCTCCCCCTGCACCCCATCCTTTCACCCATCCCTGCACCCCTCCCCTGCACCCTTCATGCCCACCCTCCTGCACCCCTCACCTCCATTCCATCTTTCCCTTCTACTCCTTGCCCCTTTCCCAGCTTGGGTCACTGGGTACCAGGGGTGCACAGCTAGATCTGGGACACCCTCTTGGCACTGTGATCACCCCATTACTGCCCTGAGCACAGCTAGACCCCAAATCCTCTGAGTCACATCCTGGCAATGCCAACTGGACCCAGGGATATGAGACCTCAGATGGGACATGCAGCTGACACATCCTGAGAGCGACATATCCCAAAAACCACCTTTATTAAAGACCAGAGCCTCAAATTCAGGGTCGTGGTGACATCAAGGTCACCATAAGCGCTCGGGGTCACAGTGTCCCTATCAGCACTGAAGTGCCACTGAGGGAACACGAAGTGGGGGCCAGCCCCTGCCATCCCACTGTGGCTCCCTCCTGTGCCCTCACGCCGGGGTGAGGAAGCATGAGACGTCCCTGCCGTCCCTGGGCCAGCCAGGATGTGCCCCTGCGCCGGGGTGGGGGTGTGGCACTCACACTTGTGTGACAATCTCGCCGTTCTCAGGCATATAGACCTGCACAGGCATGCTGGGTACTGAGCGTCGCAGCACCTGCACCGGGGGACCCTGGTGGGACAAAGACCCTGTGGGTGTTGGCACCCTACCTGGTTTGGGAGCACCGCTGGGGGCACATCCCAGCACCCGGGTTGGGCTGGGGGAGTTGTGCGGGCATGGCCAGATCCCCACTCGCCCCACATGTCCCAGCTGTGCTATGGATCCATTTGTCCCAGTGAGACTCCCAGGTGCAGAGGGAGAGCTGGCCACTGAAATATCTGCAGGGATCCTTCCCCACTCAAGGGCACCCCAGTGCTGCAGCAGGGACTCACGTGAGTCCTGCTTGTGGGAACCTGGGTGTGGCAGGAGGGACCCACATGGATCCTGCCCAAGGGACCCCCTTGAAATCCTGGTCCTTCCCACGGGACTTTTGTGGGACCCCAGTCTTGCCCCAGTAACCCCCTTAAGGTTCTGGTCTTTCCTGTGGGACCCCAGTTCTGCCACAGGAACCCCTGCAGGATCCTGTTCTTGCCCTCGGGATGTTCAAGAGAAAGTAGGGACCTACATGGAACCCCAGTCCTGCTCCAGAGACCCCCTTAAAGTCCTGGCCTTATCCCAGAGACTGACATGGGACCCCAGTCCCTGGGACCCATGTAGGACTGCAAACCTGTCCATGGGACCCTCAGCAGGTCCTCATCCTGGCCCAAAGGACCTTAAAGACCTCATTTCTGTTCCCAAGAACAGAAGACCCTGGTCCTGGCCATTGGACCTCCTCAGGAACCCAGTCCTGCCCCAGGCACCCCTCTGGGACCTGAATTCATCCTGTGATTCCCTCAGGATCCCGATCTTCCCATGGGGAACCCACTCAGGACCCTGATCCTGCCCCAGGGACTACCAGGGACCCTCCAGACTCAACCTATGGAACCTTGGACCTGCTCAGAGGACCCTCAGAGGGTCCTGATCCTTCCCCAGAGAATCTTAAAGGACCTTGATCCTCTCCTCAGAACCCTCCTGAGACCATGGTCCTGCCCCAGGGTCCCTTCTGGGATCCCAGTCCTGTCCCAATAACTCTTATAGGACCCCATGGACCCCCTCAGGACTTCACTCCTGCTCTAGAAATCCTCATGGGATCCCACCAGAGCCACACGTCCCTAGGCTACTTCAGGGTGACAACTCATGTCACCTGCAGGACAGCACTCAGGGGGTCCCCCTTCTCCCACATGACCACTCCCAGCCAGACCCTGTGTCCTACCTGAACCAGTGACAGGACTCCATGAGCAATGGGCATGTCCCTGGTGGTCCCACCATGGGCTCTCTGGAAAGTCCCTTGCCGGTCGAGGGAGTGGGGCCGGGAGCCCCTCAGCTGAGCGCGTTGGTGCCATGACTTCAGTTCCTCAGTGACAGCAGCCTTGGAGAGCCCCCGGGCTCCCGTGGGCACGTAGTCTTTGAGCGAGGGCGTGCGCACAATGCGGCTACGTGAGGGCACCAGACGCTGGTACCGCAGCGGGGCCAGATCCTGCTCATACAGGAAAGTCAGGGGGCCAGCAGGCGGCAGGAGCTGGAGGGCACCCCGTGGGTAATAACCAGACTTGGCAAGGGGCAGCGGAACTGCAAAGGACACGTCAGGGCTGCTGCTGCCCGGGGAGGTGGCACGGGAGATGCTGGAGAGGTCAGAGATGCTGTCATCAGAGCCAGAGCGGCACACGGGGCTGGGGGTCAGGACGCAGGAGGTGGGCACAGTGACTGTGTAGTACGTGGGGCGCCGGCGGGATGCAGCACTGCGGCCCCGCGGCTCAGCTGGCTGGCAGCACGGGTCCACCCTGCAGGCAAGACACTGTGGCTGCAGGAGGACCCTTCCCCTCACCCCAAAGCCAGGGCAAGCCCTGGGAAAGGTGTATCCATAGGTGTGGGGCACAACCACCCCATGGGGAGACATCTAGCCTCCTCCCATGGGATTAGCTCCAGCTTCCCTGTGGGGCAGTCTCCAGCCTCTTCCCATGGGATTAGTTCATCCTCGCCATGGGGCTGACCTCCATCATTTTCATAGGGTTACTTCCATCCTCTCCATGGGATTATCTCCAACCTCTTCCCAATCATTTCTATTCATCCTCCCCACAGTTTTCCCCTACATCCCCACAGGATTATCTCCATCCTCCCAGTGACTGAGTTCCATCATCTCCATGGGTTAGTTCCATCTCCTCCCCATGGGATTATGTCTGTCCTCCCCATAAGATTTTCTCCATCCTCTGCATAGAGTTAGGTCCACGCTTTCCTTGGTGTTCTCTCTATTATCTTCTCCATGGGATTATCTCCATCCTCCTCCCCATGGGTTTAGCTCCATCTTACTGACAGTGGGACTATCCCCATACTTCCTATGGGATTATTTCTAACATCCTCCATATGAGCTGAGCTCCATCATCTTAACAGGGTTATTCCCATCCTCCTTCCCATGTATGGAGCTCCATCATCCACACGGAATTATCTCCATCCTCCCTTGCAGAAGCCCTTGTCTATCCTCCCCATGCTCAGGACATACCTCAGAGACTGGGTCTGTCCCTGCCGTCCCAATGGCTCTGGGGTGCTGGGAGCACTGGAGCCCGCCTGCTGGCACAGCACCAGGGTCCGGATGGGGACAAACTGGTAGGGAGGGCCTCCTGTCCTGGACACTGAGGATCCTGCGGAATCAGGGCTGCTGGGGGCCAAGGAGCTGGCAGGGGCAGCCATCTGGGACCCAAGACGACATTGGGAGCGCTGGGTTTCCCCATCCTCAGGGTTGATACTGGGATTTTTGGCCCTCTCGTAGGGTCTGTCCAGGCTGGCCTCCTGCCAGGGATTGAGGGGGGGCATCAGAAGCCCCAGCTCCTTCTCTTCCTCCTCTGTGGGGTCCTTGGGAGATGGGGACCTCTGTGGGGCAGCAGGTTCTGATGGCTCTCTGTCCTCTGCAGGAGAGATGGAGGGTTGGGATGGAGGGGACACAAAGAGAGGGTTGGGATTGAGGGAACAGCTGGATGTTTGGCATGGAGGGGAGATGTGGGGGGATGGGATGCACAGGAAGAGGAGGGATAGAGGAGACACAGGAAGGGTTGAAATGGAGGGAACATACCAGGGGTCCCCCCTAGTCCCCACAGGCCCCTCACCCTCCTCCAGCAGGCCGGTGTCAGACACGGTGCTCTCGTCAGAGGCACTGAGCTCTGTGGGGCAGGGCCCTGTGAGAACAGAGCCGCGGCCGCTTCCGGGTGCCAAAGCGCTCCCACGGCCCCGCCACCACCCAGCACGTCCCCGCGGGCCTCTGCTCCCCTCTCCCACGCCACCTGCCCCAACACGCTCTGGGATGGCAGCGGTACCGGCCGGGCCGGCTCTACCGAGCCACGTGCAGTTCCCAGCCTGCCCGGGATGGGCAGGTTGGAGGCACCAACAGGGAAGGAGATGCCGCCACCACGGCCCTGGTCCTTGGAGGGAACAGGGATGGAGAGAATGGGGACCCCTTTGGATGGCCACCACTGGGATGGGGACATGGCAGCTGGGCCACATCCTGCCCCTCTTTGGGTGCAGGCGCTGAGGATGGGTGATTTGGGATAGTTATGGGGTGCAAGTGGCAAGGGTGAAGCATTGGGGTGCAATCAATAGAGGTGAAGCCCTGTGGTGGATTCAGTGGGGTGCCACTGGGGATGGTTTATCAGGGTGCATGCACTATGGATGGAGTTTTGAGGTACATTCAGGGGGTACATATGCCAGGAATGGTTTATTGAGGTACATGCACTGGGGATGAAATTTTGAGGTGTTCAAGGGGGGGACATACACAAAGAATGGTGTGTTGGGATGCATGCACTGGGACAAAGTTTTGGGGTGCATTCACAAGGATACCACCACTAGAGATGAAGTACTGGGGTACCTTCAACAGGGTGCATTGACAGTGAGAGTGTATTGAGGTGCATTTATCAGGGATGGCCTTCCAGGGGCATATTCAGCAGGGATAGGGAATTGGGGTGCATTCACCAGGGATGGTATGCTGGGGGGCATTTTGGGGGGGCACACTCATTGGGGGTGTAGAACTGGGTTGTATTCACAGGGGACTGAAAGTTGAGGTGCATTCAGGGAGCTGCATTCACCAGGGATGGGAACTGGGGTGAAAGCATTGTGGATGGCATATTGGGGTGCATCCAGAGGGGTGCATGCACTTGGGATGGAGGACTGGGCTGCATCCTGTGGGGTGCATTCACAGAGAATGGGGAATTGGGGTGAAATCCCCAGGGACACCCAACCAAGCAGCACCCTATTCTGCCTCCCTGTTCTCCAGTGTTACCCCACCATCTGGGGGGCTTAGGGGGCTCACCCTTGGCAGCACTGGTGTCCTGCTGCCCTGCCAGGAGCCGCCGCTGGCTCAGGACCAGCTCCAGGTCCCGCAGCTTCTGCTCCTCCCGGAGTGCTGCTGTCTGCCGCCTCTTCCGCACCTGCCGGCCGATGTTCTCCTCATGGCAGAGCCGGCGGGAGGCTTCGGCAATCTGCAGCTGCAGTGCCCGCTCCCGTTCCAGAGGGTCCTGGGGGCGCGGGACATGCTCAGAAATACACCTCGACACCCCCAAGCCCCTCATCATGCTTAACACCCCAACACCACCCACAGCACTTGGGATCCCAACCCTGCCCAGCATGTCATCTGGGACTCCAACACCCAGCACCACTCTTGGAACCCAACATCATCCATTATGCTCAGGACCCCACCACTACCCTTAACATTTGGAACCCACCTCCTCCCATAATTCTGGCATCCTGATACACCTGGGACCCCACCACACCCATCACCTTGGCACCCCAACTCCACACATTATGCTTAGGACCTCATGATAACCCCATTAATACCCCAACACCACCCATCATGCTTGGAACCCTACCTTGTCCCACTTCCTGGGCACCCCAACACCAAACATTGCATTCAGAACTCAAACACCTCCCTTCACTGGGGCATCTCAGTACCCCAACACCATACACCATGCTTGCAAATTCCCCCCTACACTTGGTACCCAACCACCACCCATGGGATGGGGATGGCACCATTTCCAGGTGACCCTCAGGAAGCTTTCGGAGGTGAGGGGAAGGGAAAAGAGGAGGGGAGGGGTCCCCACCACCTTTGTACCCCGGGGACTGCCTCACCACCCCACAAAGAACGACGATCTCATCCAGCTTGAAGGCAGCCCCGACCCTGCGACGGACCTTGGGGGGCTTCTCACCAGCTTTCAGGGGGTACTCACAGGGCAGGGTCCCCGTCAGCTCCTGAGGATGACACAGGGACACTGAGCAGAGCCATGGCAGCATGTGAGGGCGGGCAGGGGGTCCTTGTGTCCTGCTCACCGCCTCACGCAGGCACAGCTGCCGCAGCTCCTGGATGCAGCCATCGAGCTGGGCCTCCAACACCTGCTGCTGCCGCCGCCCTGCCTGCACCCGCTCCTTCGGGAGGGACATCAGGCTGTCAGGGCCTGGAACAGACACATGGACATCTGGAGGGATGGGAACACCCAGTGCCATCCCGCGGCCACCCCACAGCCTCCCTGCCTTACTTTCCCTCCACCACAGCGGGTGGAAAACGCAGCCATGACCCTCCTAGCAGCACCCATGGGTGTACTGAGTCCCCTGGGACACCTGTTTCACCCACCCAGCAGCACCCACTGGTGTTCCAACCCCCCCCCAGGGTATTCAGGAAGCCCTCCCCCAGCAGCACCCATGGGTTCTCCAGGCACACAGGGTACGCATGAAATTCCCCCAGCAGCACCTTGGGTACTTCAGTCCCCCCCGAGATACGAGTGACGTCCCTCCTGGGGGGAGCACAGGAGGAAGGTTTCAGTCTGACTCAGCCATCCCAAGCCAAACCTGTCTGAGTCAAATCCTGTCCAGAGCACCCCCCCCACTACACTTGGGGTGCCTCCCCAAACGCAGGGGAAGCCTCCATTCCTCCACCCCCTCATTTCCCCAAAGCTTTCTCCAGGCAGCTCGTGTGTCCCCAGCATGTCCCCCTGCACCAAAGTGCTCTGTTCTCTGCCTGGGAAGGAGGGGCACGTCTATCAGACCATCCATGGGCGACAGGAGCACCCCAAAACCTCCCTCACCCCCAAACCCCCTTCTCACCCGAGTGCAGCATGATCCTGCTGTCCATGTCACTTGCCTCCCCCATGCCGCGCCGGGACCCTGCGGTTAACAGCGGGGACACAGCTCGACCCCACGCCCCCAGCCAGGCTGCACCCATGGGCGCCCCGACCCTGCACCCCCAAAACCCCCCGTGTCGCTCCGGGCGTGCCGCGATGGCGGCGCGGGGGACGCGGGGCTATGTTTGCTTTTCCTTCTTGTAGGTCCTACCATAAATAAAGGGCGTGGAGAGCGCAAAGCGGGGGGAGGGTGATACCCTCGAAGGGGTCAAAGGTGGCCGGGGTGCGGGGGGGGCCCTCGCTCCCTCCCCAGCTGGTTTCGCTGGGCACCTCTCCCTGTTTTCCTTTCTTTTCCGTCTGAGCTAGCGGTGGATCCTGGAGTGGGTACGACCGCCGGCCTAGGAAAAGGGGCTCGCCAGCACCCCAAGATCCCCAAACTCTTGGGGAGGGAGTGAAAGTGGGGCAGGGGGCCGGGTGAAAGTGGAGCGGGGGGGGGAGGGTTCACACCGCTTTTCCAGCGCCGTTGCCTGGCCGTGCCTCAGTTTCCCCAACCAGCTCCACGTCGCACTGGGTGTCCAGAGGCAGGGCGGAGGTCCCGGGGGTCCCGGCGGGGTGGGAGAATCCCTTACCTGAGCCCGCCGCCGCCGCCGGCTCTGCTGCGCCGGGGCACGGACGGGTCTGGGCTTGAGCGGAGGGAGGAGCAGGGTGAGCAACACCTGCCCCAGTCCCCGCCCGCCGGACGGCTCTCCAGCGGCTGCACTGCACGGCACTGCAGGGACTGGAATGACACTGTGCGGCACGGAACCGTGTGGTACGGCATAGGATGGGATGGAATAGCACTGCATGGCACAGTATGGCATGGCACAGCATGGCACGGCACTGCATGGCATGGCCTGGGTGACATGAGGATGCACAGAGTGGTGTAGCTCACTGTGGCATGGCATGATATGGCAGGGTATGGGATGTTTTACCGTGGTATGGTTTGTGTTGACTGGTATGGCATGGTCTGGTGTGGTTCAGCCTGGTACAGCGTGGTGTGGCACGGCACGGCAGTGTGTGATGCGGGATCGCACTGTGTGATTTGGCATGGAATGGCGTGTTATGGTATAGATGTGTCGCAGCGTGGCTTGGCACATCACAGCAGCGGGTGGTGCAGTTTGGTGTGGTGTGGCACCACAGCCCAACACAGCCCAGCATGGTGCTTGCTGGAGGCTCCATCCCTAATGCCGTGTAGGTGTGGGCCAAGCACAAGGACCACTGTCCCCATCCTTGCCCTGTCCATGCACAGCAGGACAGTGCCAGGATGGTGCCAGGAAAAAGTCAGGATGGTGCCAACATTGTGCCAGGATGGTGCCAATGCTCTCCCAGGCCATGAGACGATGATGCCATAGCCACTGTGGCCCCTCTGAGCTGGATTGGAGTGAGTTGGGCACATCCTGCATTGCTGCACCTGGCAGCGGGGGGAAGAGTCTCAATCCCCATTGAATGGGGCTAGACAGGATGTGGTGAGAAGGCAGGGAACAAGCCGAGTGCAGGCAGGGGGATGTAGGCAGGGGGTGCAGGGAGCAGGCAGGGAGCAGTCTGTGGGAGGGAAGTGCAGATTCCCCAAAACAATGGCCTGTTCCCTGCCTTGGTGCCCAGGGTGGTGCTGTCAGCCTGGGACTGATGGTGTGAGACCTGTTCAAACCAGTGTCTCTTCCTCCCTCCCAGCAGACTCCAACTGCAGATGGAAAGGGCAGGGGTGAAACATGTTTAACTGTGGAAATGGAAAAAAACACCAGGAGAAGACAGAGGAGAAAGGAGGGAGAGACTGAACGAGTGAGGAAGGCTCTGTGCCAACAAGGGATGGCTGAAGGCCTTGGATGGACACCATCTGCAGCTGGGCTGGTGACACCACTGGCAAAATGAGCCAGGGCCACCATGACCACCCTCCATTCCCACCATGCAGCGTCAGCCCAAGGCAATGCCACCCCATCCCTGTCTCTGTCCCATTTCCATCAAGAAAAACAGATAAAATACTTTATTTGATTGTTTTCTGGTTCATGGAGCCAGGGCAGGTGCAGGCCAGGAGAGAGTGTTGCCTGCATCCCCTGTATCACCCCTGGCACTGCCCTGGTATTACCAGCTTCTTCCAGCCCTGGAACCCTGGCTGTCAGTGGCACAGAGACACCAAGGCTCCAGTACTCACCCCCTAGCACAAGCTCACTCAGAATGGCAGTGCCAGGTGCTGTTCCCAGTGCCAGGATGTGCTGGGGATGGGGGCAGCCTACTGTGTGTTGCAGGGCTCAGGGAGCTCTGCTGGGTTGGCTTTGACTCATGTCTGCTGGGCACCTGCCTCTGCCAGCTTCATCTTCTGCAGGCTGTTCCACACCTACAGGAACTTGGGACAAGGGTCTGGCTCTGGCCCAGCCACCTCCTGCTCATGCTGCAGGAGGGGCAGCCATGGGCCTGGTTCAGATTCCCCCAGCCCTCCCCATGACCTGGCTGTCTCCTGACACCGGTATTTCCTCAACTGTCACCATGACCTGGTCACTGCTGACCATCCTTTGACCCTTGTCCACCCCATCCAGCTTTCTTTGGACACTCCTCAAGTTCCTGGATATCACTCAGCCCAACAGTCTGATTAGCACTTGGCTGTTCCCAGGGAAGGACATGGATACGTAGCTGGATGGATGGATGGATGGATGGATGGATGGATGGATGGATGGATGGATGTTCAGGCTGAACACCAGAGGACATGCACTGGAGTCTGCTGGGGGCACAGGGAACACTGGGAGCATCAGACTCACTTGGAGAGCACTAGGTTGACTGAGGGCACAGGGAACATGGTATACTAGGAACATGGGGTTTGCTGGGAGCACTGGGGACTGCTGGAGGCACCAGGACCACTGTTGGGGGTGCTGGGGCCACTGAAGGCAATGGGAACACTTGGGGTGCTGGAGTGGCTGGGAAGACCGGGACAATTTGTGGCACTGGGGTCTGCTGGCAACACTGGAAACACAGGGACCCGTGGTGAGCACTGAGAACCTTGGGGATTGCTGTGAGCACTGGGAACACTGGATTATGTGGGTTACTGTGGGAGCTGAGGGTTCCTGGGCTGAGGACTGGATGCACTGGGTGTGATGGGAGGTAAAGGGAGTTACTGGGTGCATTGGGTGTCTGTTGGAGGCTTATGGGGGATACTGGGATGGGGACTGGGTGGCACATGATGCCACTGGGAACTGGGGTTTATCGGGAGACCTGGGGTTACTGGGGAGAGCTGGCAGTCACTGGAAGGGCTGGGATGGGGATTGGGTGCTTGGAGAGGGGGCTTTAGGAGACTGGGAGTTACAGGAGGACCTGGGGGTCAGATTGCACTGTGGGTAACTGGGAGGACTGGAACTCTCTGAGGACTGGTTGCACTTGGGTGGTACTGGGACACTGGGAGGACCGAGGATTCCTGGGAATAGTGGTGGATTATTGGGAGGACTGGAATGGGGACTGGGTGCACTCCTCGTTTGTAAAACTGAGGGGTTACTGGGGGACTGAGTTGGCGACTGGTCACACACGGCTGAGCGCACAGTCAGCTCCTGGTGTCCCCGGCGTTGGCAGGGCTCGGGTTACTGGCGCTGCTGGGCGGGCACTAGTGCGCCATACACACCTCCCCAATAGGCGCTCGATTGGGGCCGCCTGCTCCTCAAGATCCGCGTCGGTGCTCGGCTGGCCGTGCTTGCCGCCCTCTTCCGCTGTCGCGTTGGCGCCGCAGGGGCCCGGGGCGGGTCCGGGGCCACCATGACCAACGGTGGGAACGGGGGGCCTGAGGGTGAAGGGGAACCGAGGGCGGCCTGGAGAGAACCTGGGGCCGGCATAACCAATGTTGGGAATAGGGGAACGAGGGGCTGCGGGCGGACGGGTGGGTTTAGGGGCCGCCATGACTGGTGGTGGTAACTGGGGAATGGACGGGCCGGGGAGTCCGAGCAGGTCCGGGGCCTCAAAGAACAGCGGGGGGTGCGGGGGATTTTGGGGTTCCGAAGGCGGGGGGCTAATGGGGCGGTGGGGGGAGCACTCGGGTACCGGCGGGCGGCGGGGGAGGTGGGGCTGGCTGGGAGGAGCTTTTGGGAGGCGAATGGGAGACTGCGTTCCTTTGGGGGCGGGGTACTGGAAGTTTTGGGTGCCTTCGGTGGGGATACCGGGAAGTCTGTGTCCCTTTTCAGGGGGATCGTGGGAAGTCAGCATCCCCTCATAGGGGCAGAGATGGGAGGTTGTTCACATGGATGTGGGGGTCCCCTTGGAGGGGAGTTAGGCAGAGGCCCGGAGTGTCCCCTGACCCCTCCCTGACCGACCTCCCCGCAGTTTACTCCCTGGACGGGCTCCTGGTGTTCGGGCTGCTACTGGTTTGCACTTGTGCGTACCTGCGGAAGGTGCCCCGACTGCGCACCTGGCTCCTGTCCGAGCGCAGGGGGGTCTGGGGAGTCTGCCACAAGGGTGAGGGACACTGGGGACGCTGGGATATGGCACGGTGGTGCTGGGAACACTGGGATGGGGACACTTGGAACACTGGGGTATAGGATGGAGATACTGGAATCACTGTGGTCGGGTCTGGGACAGGGGCATTGGGTCCAGGATGGGAACACTGGATCCTGGGATGGGAATTTTGGGGTCTGGGATGGGGACACAGGGATTTGGAATGGGAGTAGTGGGGTTTGGGATGGGAACATAAGGCCTGGGAGGGGTGCACCGGAGTTCAGGATGGATCTGGAATGGGGACATGGGGCCTCACCCCACCCTGTCCCACCCACAGCTGCTGTGATTGGGACACGCCTGCACGTGGCTGTATCTGTGTCCTGTCTTCTCATGGCCTTCTACGTTCTTGTGGGAAAGTGACCACATGGGGACCTGGGACTGACTAGAGATCCTGTGACTGATTCTGAAGACCCCAGTATGAATGAGAGACCCCAGTACTGACCCCAGGGTCCCAGTACCAACCAGACACCCTTTTTCTGACCGTGGAGACCCTGGTACTGACCCTGAACCACCCCTGATCCTGCCCCTGGCAGCAACCTGGATCCTGCGTGTGGCAACCCATGGACCATCATGGCCCACCGACGGCAACTGTGGGGGCAACGGGGCACCTTTTGACTATTGGAAAAGGATTTCCCATGAATTCTGTAGAGAAGTGGGTGAAGGGACCCCCAAGACTGGGGAATCCAGCTCTGCCCAGTGAGCCCCTTCTCTTGATGCCGAGCAGGGTCCTGGTGGGATCACGGCAGGCTGTGGGGGCCAGGCAAAGCCCTGCTCATACATGGGATCTTCCTATGCTCCTGTAGCGTGGGGAGTCCTCTGGGGGGTCTCATTCTGCAGCAGGGGGTTGGTGGCCCCCCCGGGTTGTAAATATTGGACCACCACATGCAAATAAAGTGGGGGTTCCTCTGTGGCAGTGCTGGCCTGGGGGTACTGTGGGGTTGGGGGGCCTGCAGAGGTGTTTTGGAGGGGTTGGACACCTGTTTTGGAGTGTGTGAGGAGGCTGTCTCCTATGGGGTGGAGGGCTCCACTAGATACAGGCATCCTGGGGTGGGGAGGATTTGTGCAAATAAAGTGGAAGGGCTGTGGGGTTGTGAATTTCTGAGTGGAGCCTCCTGGCCCGGTTCATCCAGCTCTCTGAGGCCAGGAGCAACCCCTCAGTGAGGGGCACGGGGGGCTGCGTCCTCCCCCAAGTGAGTGTGCCGGGCCCCACCTGGCGCCCATGGCTGTGCGGTGTGTGTGCCCCGGAGCCGTGATGCAGATCGCTGTGCGGTGTGTGTGCGTGTGCAGATCGCTGTACCGTGTGTGTGTGTGTGCAGATCGCTGTGTGGTGTGTGTGTGTGCAGATCGCTGTGCGGTGTGTGTGTGTGCAGATCGCTGTACCGTGTGTGTGTGTGCAGATCGCTGTACCGTTTGTGCGTGTGCAGATCGCTGTACCGTGTGTGTGTGTGCAGATCGCTGTGCGGTGTGTGTGTGTGCAGATCGCTGTGCGGGGTGTGTGTGTGCAGATCGCTGTACCGTGTGTGTGTGTGCAGATCGCTGTACCGTGTGTGTGTGTGCAGATCGCTGTACCGTGTGTGTGTGTGCAGATCGCTGTGCAGTGTGTGTGTGTGCAGATCGCTGTGCGGTGTGTGTGTGTGTGCAGATCGCTGTGCGGTGTGTGTGTGTGTGCAGATCGCTGTACCGTGTGTGTGTGTGCAGATCGCTGTGCGGTGTGTGTGTGTGCAGATCGCTGTGCGGTGTGTGTGTGTGTGCAGATCGCTGTACCGTGTGTGTGTGTGCAGATCGCTGTACCGTGTGTGTGTGTGCAGATCGCTGTGCGGTGTGTGTGTGTGCACATCGCTGTGCGGTGTGTGTGTGTGCACATCGCTGTACCGTGTGTGTGTGTGCAGATCGCTGTGCGGTGTGTGTGTGTGCAGATCGCTGTGCGGTGTGTGTGTGTGCACATCGCTGTACCGTGTCTGTGTGTGTGTGTGCACATCGCTGTACCGTGTGTGTGTGTGCAGATCGCTGTGCGGTGTGTGTGCGTGTGCAGATCGCTGTACCGTGTGTGTGTGTGTGCAGATCGCTGTACCGTGTGTGTGTGTGCAGATCGCTGTACCGTGTGTGTGTGTGCAGATCGCTGTGCGGTGTGTGTGTGTGTGCAGATCGCTGTACCGTGTGCGATGCAGATCACTGTACCGTGTGTGTGTGTGTGCAGATCGCTGTACCGTGTGTGCGTGTGTGCACATCGCTGTACCGTGTGTGTGCAGATCGCTGTACCGTGTGTGCGTGTGTGCACATCGCTGTACCGTGTCTGTGTGTACCCCGGCCCCGCCTGGCTCACATCGCTGTGCCGTGTGTGTGCAGGGCGCTCCTCCGGCCGGCCGGGGGCGCAGGAGAGCGCCGCGCTGCCTTCCCGTCGTGCTCCGCGCGGCTGCGCTATATAACGGGCAGGAGCGGAAGTGGCGGGTGGTGGTTGGTGAGTGAGTGAGTGAGTGAGTGAGTGAGTGAGTGAGTGAGTGAGTGAGTGAGTGAGTGAGTGAGTGAGTGAGTGAGTGAGTGAGTGAGTGAGTGAGTGAGTGAGTGAGTGAGTGAGTGAGTGAGTGAGTGAGTGAGTGAGTGAGTGAGTGATCGGTGTGTGTGAGGCGCCACCCTCCCTCCCTCCCTACACGTTGATCTTATTCGATCGGCCGGGCCCCGCCGGGCCGAGGTGAGAAGAAAGCGCCGCGAAGCCCCCGGGCGCTGTGCGGCTGGGCCGGGCGGGATGAGTCGATCAGATAGGCGAGGCCACGGCCGCTGAGCGCCCTGCGATTCTGACCCGTGCCCACGTCTGCGGCCCCGGGGCCGCCACCGAGCCGGCCCCGACAGCGGCGGGAGACGAAACGGGGCCACGTGGGGAGGCGGGAAGCGGGCTACGCACCGAGCTCCGTGCGGGCTCCGCAGGGGTCTGTGCCAGCCTTGCGGGGCCCTGCACGCTCCCTGCCGGGCTGGAGGTCATTCAGCACACCCTGCAGCTGTGTGCGGCACAAAGGCCGTGCACGGGGCTGTGTTTGCACCGTGGCACCCGTGTCAGCTGGGCACGGACCCTGCTAGCCCTGCAGGGCACTGAGGACTCTCAAGAGACCTACGAGCTCCATGAAACACGTTGAGTGTGACACCACAAGCATGGCCTCTGTGTTTTATTGGGGGTGTATGGTAATGGTGGTGATGAGGATGGCAAAAAGGGGACGACACGGTGGTGACTGGGAGGTGGCTGTGGTAACAAGAGGGACAGCCATGGTGCTGACAAAGCTGTAATGGTAACCAGGGGACAGCCATGATGGAGATGAGTACAGCTGTGCTGTTAAGGAGAGGATGGCCATGGTGATAACAGGACAGCTCTGGTGGTGGATTGGCTCTGGTCATTACAAGGGGACAGTAGGGTGACAAATGGGTGGCTACAGTGGTGACAAGAGGATGGGTATGAGAAGACAGCCATAAAGGTGAAAAGGGGACAGCTGTGGTGGTGACAACGGTGTGGTAGTGATTAGGGGACAGCAGTGGTTCCAGCATTACTGGGAGAAGCAGCTGTGGTGGCTGCTGATGGTGGCCCTGCTCTGGGGACACCCTGAGAGGAGGTCACCAGCTTAATGGTGCCTGGTAGGCTTCATCTACCAAGGTGACACTGCAGATGCTGTGGGGCATGGCCACCCCATGCCACTGTCTCCAGCTGTCCACAGTAGGCATGGGGTTATCCCCATGCTGCCATGGGGACAGGCATGATCCCTTCCTGTTGCTGTGTCCCCCATGCCTGTGGTACTTGCTGGCATCCCTGTGTTACCACAGATGGACAAGTGTCATTAGTGTCTCCCAACCCACAGGGTGACCGTGTGCCACCACAGTTGGGACCTCTGTGTCACCTTAGCAATTCTGTCTGCCATGTCCTCTTGAGACTGTGGCCCTCATATGGCTGTGTTCCCCATCTCCCTGTGTCACCATATCAACTGTGTCCTCCGTGTCCCTGTGTTCCTATATATTCCCATTCCTGTGTCACTCTGTGTCCCCCATTCACTCATATCCCCTGTATTTCCCTTGTTCTGTGTCCCCCCCCTCCTCCTGTATACCTGTATCAGCTCTGTACCCAGTGTCCCTGATGTTCCTGTGTTCCTCCGTGTTCCTATATCCCCTGTACCCCCTATGTCCCTCGTGTCCCCCATGTCCTGTCCCCAGTGCAGTGGGGCTTGTCCGGCTCCGTCAGGATATGGCCTGGGGGGCACACGGGTGGGACACAGTCCCCGGTGGGGTAGAGGTGGCTCCGGGCTGCAGGACTCCACCTCTCAGTGTCCCGATCCTACCCCAGTCCCGGGGGTCGAGAGGAGGGGCTGTTCCCAGGGCGGGGAGGCGGGGACGTGATGCCCCAAGACGGTCCGTGTGCTGTTCCTGGAACAACATTCCCAATTCCGTTCCCAGGGATAAGTTCCCCATGCCGTTCCCGGGAACACATTCCGGGAATTACATTTCCAGTCCCGTTTCCGGGGATACACTCCCAAGGATGATGGTGCCGTTCTCATGGATAACACGCACGATGCCGCTGCCCAGCACCAATCCCAGGATACCATTCCCGGAGTCCTGTTCCCAGCTCCATTCCTGGGTATAACCTTGGGCGTGCCGTTCCTGGGACGTGTCTCTACTCCCGACACGGATGCGCGGTGCCATTCCCATGAACAGCATTCTCGATGCCGACTCCTGGTGCCGTTCTCACGGCAAGCGTCCCCGGAGGCGATGCCGGCTGCCGTTCCAGGGGATTCTATTCATGATCGACTGATGCCTGTTCCCGTTCCCTGGGGTGATGCCCCGAGCCGTTCCCAGGGGTTCTGTTCCCGGTGCCGTTCCCGGGGGCGATGCCCGGTGCCGTTCCCAGGGGTTCTGTTCCCGGTGCCGTTCCCGGGGGCGATGCCCGGTGCCGTTCCCGGGGGTTCTGTTCCCGGTGCCTATTCCGGTTCCCGGAGGCGATGCCGGCTGCCGTTCCCGGGGGTTCTGTTCCCGGTGCCGTTCCCGGGGGCGATGCCGGCTACCGTTCCCCGAGGTTCTCTTCCCGGTGCCGTTCCCCGAGGTTCCGTTCCCCGGGGTTCTGTTCCCGGTGCCATTCCCGGGGGTTCTGTTCCCGGTGCCGTTCCCGGGGGCGATGCCCGGTGCCGTTCCCAGGGGTTCTGTTCCCGGTGCCGTTCCCGGGGGCGATGCCCGGTGCCGTTCCCGGGGGTTCTGTTCCCGGTGCCTATTCCGGTTCCCGGAGGCGATGCCGGCTGCCGTTCCCGGGGGTTCTGTTCCCGGTGCCGTTCCCGGGGGCGATGCCGGCTACCGTTCCCCGAGGTTCTCTTCCCGGTGCCGTTCCCCGAGGTTCCGTTCCCCGGGGTTCTGTTCCCGGTGCCGTTCCCCGGGGTTCTGTTCCCGGTGCCATTCCCGGGGGTTCTGTTCCCGGTGCCGTTCCCGGGGGCGATGCCGGCTACCGTTCCCCGAGGTTCTGTTCCCGGTGCCGTTCCCCGGGGTTCTGTTCCCGGTGCCGTTCCCGGGAGTTCTGTTCCCGGTGCCTATTCCGGTTCCCGGAGGCGATGCCCGGTGCCGTTCCCGGGGGTTCTGTTCCCGGTGCCGTTCCCGGGGGCGATGCCCGGTGCCGTTCCCCGGGGTTCTGTTCCCGGTGCCATTCCCGGGAGTTCTGTTCCCGGTGCCGTTCCCGGGGGCGATGCCCGGTGCCGTTCCCCGGGGTTCTGTTCCCGGTGCCGTTCCCGGGGGCGGGGGCAGGTGGCGGCAGGTGCGCGGAGGCCGGGCCGTTGGCGGGGGCGGGGCCGCGGCGCCGGGGCTCGCACCGGCCGAGCTGCCGCCGTTGCTGCCGCCGTTGCCGCCGCCATGGCCGGTACCGGAGCCCGGTGGATGCCACTGGCGCTTTGTCTGGCTGTCACCGTGTCACCGGGACGCACCGGGGAACAGCTACATGTCTGCAAGGAGGTACCGGCACCGGGAATGGCTGGGGGAGGGGTAACCGGTAACACACCAGCACCACTACCACCACCCCCAAATTCCCCACACACACCCCGGAGATGAAACGGAATCCCGGAGCACGGGGAGGCCGCTCCCTATAGGATGGGGGGGACAAGGAGGGGACAGGTCGGGGGTCCCGGTGGCACCGGGGGTGGGGTGTCTCCTATAGCAAGGAGGGACTGGCAGATCTCCTGTGGGCTCGGGGAGGGGGCTTTGCTCCCAGGGGTTCGGCCAGTCCCCGATGGTCTCCTTGGGGACCCCAGCTGGCGTCATCCCATCATCGTCCCCAAATCCCTAGCCCTCAGACACACTGGGGTCTCTCCAAACCCTCCCTGAGTGCTGCTGGGGCGATGAGAAGGAGCGGGGGGACAATCCCAATGGCCATCTCCCGTTCCCAGCCCAGCACACGGTGGCCAAAGTATCCTGTGAGAAAAACTGTCACTCACGAAGACCTGTCCACCTTGGGGACAGTGGGTGAACCCCCCAAATGCCCTCCCTGCGTTGTCCATCTTGTCCTCCCCCCTTCCATTTTCCTCCCCCTTCCTCAGACCTGCAGCTGCTTTTAATCTGGGCCAAGATTTTTTTTTTTTTTTTTTTTTTTTTCCTTCTGTGATCCAATTATTTGTGTCCATGTTCCACGATCCAGAGCTGGAACAATAGACTGGGGCTGGCACCTGCCCCAAGGGTGATCAATCCCTCAGAGGGGGTGTCCCCTGTCCTTCATTAGGGACAGCCCTTCTCCCTCCCCTGGTCAGAGCAGAGTGACAGTGTCAGTTTGGGGTGCCCTCCACCTCCAGAGCCACCCTGAGGCTGAATTAGGTCAATTTATGTAGATTTAATAAAAATCTAAAAACTTTAGGAAGAGAGAAAAAATACCCTCTCCCCAAGGGAATCCCTCGGGACTGAGAGCAATGAGATAGTTTGGAGCTGCTGAAAGTTGGGGTGACCCTCTGGGTACCCCTGGGGTGGTGGGGACCTTCCTCTGTGTCTCCATCTGAGGGCCCAGGGCGCTCCATGCTGCCTGTACCTGGGCAGGGTGTGTTGCAGGCCTCTCTCTGTCCCCACTTTTCCTTCTCCACTCCCCTTTTACCTCTCCAATCCCTCTTTCCCCTTCACACCCCCCAACCCCCTCTTCCCCCACCATTGTTGCATTTCCAGCTGACGGGAACATCAAAGCAGCTGTTTTCTTATCAACCTGCCACGCTCCAGCAGCTGCTGGGAGCATGGAGCCACAGCACAGGCTCTGACACCCCAGAGCTGCTGAGGGGAGGGTGGGGAGCTCACCTGTACCCCCAACACCACCACCAGATGTGGCCTTCACCCTGCCCATGCCATCTGTCCCTAGTGTCACCCTGCCAGCCTTAAGCCAGTCCCAGCTTGGAACAGCTGGCAGGATTGGGGGGGGGTTATGTTCCCCCTGCTGTCCTCAGCACTTCCTGGTTCCCCCTAGTCCCCCCTGCTTTCCCTGCCTATGTCCGGGGTGCTCCCAGCCTGTATCCAGGTTGTGCCACATGATGATGAGCAAAGTATGTCATGGCCACAGCAAGGCACACGGAGGGATGTGACAGTGCCATGTGCTCCCAGGAACATGGAGGGGACGCAGGAGTTCACCCCCACACCAGGGAGGGGGTGCAGGGCTGTTGCTGCTCCTGGGTAACCCCAGCCAGATCATCCCCCCACCCACAGCACCCCCATTTCCCAGCATCCTCCCATACTGACCTCTGCCCCACCACAATACTCCCACACTCTGAACATCCTCCTGGCCCCCATCTCCCCTCAATCTAGAGCATCTCCCACCCAAACCACCCCCATTTCCCAGCATCCCTTCCACACTGAACTCCCCCCTACTCCAGTATTCCCCCACCCTGAGCATCCTCCCAAGCTCCCCTCACCAGGCCTTGTGCACTGCAGGACATTGTCACACCTTAACCCAAAACCATCCCTTCAAGACACAGCCGGACCCAGTGGCCAGCGGGTATCCCCTCTCAGGGAACACAGGGTGTGTGAGGGCAGCCCAGGAGGTCTCAGTGCTGCAGCTTCCCTCCATGTTCCCTCTCTGTCTCCTGCAGTCCGAGTACCACTACGAGTACACAGCATGTGACAGCTCAGGCTCACGCTGGAGGGTGGCTGTGCCACACACGCCTGGACTCTGCACTGGCCTGCCCGACCCTGTCAGGGGCACTGAGTGCTGTGAGATTCTGACCAAGATAAGGATGGGGTCAGGTTTGGGGGGTGGGAATGGCAGGGATGGGAAGTGAGGGCGAGGGGAGGGACAGAGCGGGGAGACAAGCACTGCCATTGTCAGCTCCAGGGCAGGCAGTGACAGGAGGATGGGGAAAGGGATCAGTGGGATTGGAATCCCCCTGTGATGGAATGGGATAACAGAAGAACTACAAACACTGGGATGGGATGGAATAGCAATCATACATGCAGACTCCCTGGGATGGGATGAAAGGGATGGAAATCACACACCACACCAGAATAGCATGGGATGGGAATCACATACACGAGCACTGGGATTGGATGAGATGATGGGAATCACATGCACACATGGTTAGGATGGATGGGAATCCCACATACAGTCATGTATGAAAAGGATGAGAGGAATGGGAATCACACACACACACTGGGATGGAAATCCCCTCATCCCACACATGCACCAGGACAGGATGAGCAAGATGAGAATCCCCCTCTCACACTCACTCACCAGGATGGGATGAGAGAGATGGAAATCCCATACACATACTGGGATGGGATGGGATGGGATGGGATGGGATGGGATGGGATGGGATGGGATGGGATGGGATGGGATGGGACTCCCACACACACAGGCACTAGGATGGGATAAGAGGCGTGGAAATCACACACACATATGCACGAGGATGGGATGGGAATCACACACAGAGTCACCAAATTGAATGAGAGCCATGGGAGTCCCCTCACACACACTTGGATGGAAATCTCCCCATTGCACATGCAGCAGGATAGGATGAGCAAGATAAGAATTCCCCTCACACAAACTTACTCACCAGGATGGGATGAGCAGGATGGGAATCCCAAACACACACCCCCAAACCTTGGGGGTGCCCCAGCTCCATGGCAGAGGGTTACATCCTGCCTGAATTGGGCAGAGCTGGGCGTCAGTACCAAAACTCATGGGTGGAGGGGTTGCCTATGTGGAATGATCAGAATGGGGGATCTCAGCACCTCCGCCAGCTGGGCGCACTTGGAAATGCAGAGCTGAGGCTGTAGCAGTACCAGGGGGATCGGGGATGACCCTCCACGCCCTGTGCCTCTCTGTCAGGAGGCAGCAACAGCTGCTGCTGTCTCCATTGGCAGCATTCTCCTGCAAGGCGGGTGAGTTCCTGGAGATGCAGACACAGACATGCCGGCCCTGCGCTGCGGGCACCTACTCACTGGGCACTGGTGTCCGCTTCGATGAGTGGGACGAGGTGCCCCATGGCTTTGCCAACGTGGCCACCAACCTGGAGGTGGATGATGGCTTTGGTGATGCGGCAGAGAACTGCACAGCGTGAGTCACTGTGTCACTGGCTGTGATACCTGGCATGGCAGGACTGGGTGCAGGGCAAGCAAGCAGGATGGTGTGACACCCCTGTGATCCATAATGCCCGGTTTCCCCAACGCCCTTCTGTCATCCTGCCCTGGGAGGTGACACCAGCAGGGCATTACAGGGACACCCTAGTCACAGCAAGGGAACACCCAGCAGCATTACCCCTGCCAGAAGTTCCAACCCCATGAGACCCCCACATCAACATTCCTCAGAAATGGAGCACCCATGGAGATCCCCACAGCACCTATGGGGGTGTCTCCACACCCCTGTGCCAGCAGCCAGTGCCTTTATTTACCACCACAGCCCTTTGATCCTCACTGGCAACCTCTGAGCTCTTTTGGTTGTGCTGGCAGCCAGCAGACCCTCCCAGTTGTTCCACAGCCATTAAACCTCCCACCAACTGGTTGTACCAGCAGCCACCAAACCCTCCTGCTTGAACCACAGCCATCAGGGCCTCTCAGTTGTATCAGCAGCTGCCAAGCCCTCCCAATTGTTCTACAGCCACTGAACTTCCCACCAGCTGGTTGTACTAGCAGCCTCTAAACCTTCCTGAATGTACCAACAACCACTGAGACCTCATGGCTGTACCAGCAGCTACCAAATCCTCCTGGTTTTACCACAGCCTCTGAACTCTCCCAGTTGTACCAGCAGCCACCAAAGGCCCTGGTTATACCAACAACCACCAAACTATCCCAGATGTACTGGCAGCCTCTGAACCTTCCCAATTGTACCAACAACCATGAAACCCTCCTAGCTGTACCAACAACCACCAAACCCTCAGTTTTACTGGCACCACTGCACTGCACCATTGATGCCCTCTCAGCCATTCCCTACTTCCAGCAGCATGTTCCTCATCCGGCCACATTCCCAGAACAGGGGGACCCCACTCTCTTCTCCTTGCAGTCCACATGGCTCTCAGCAGGCCAGGGGATTCTCTCCAGGGATATGTGTCTAGGCACCACACCTTGCTATGTCCCCAAGCTGTCCCCAATCCCCTGTGCCACCCATTTGTTTCCTGGGGACCCTCCCAGCTGTCCCTACAATCCCTGTCCTGCCTGCTGTGGGGTTGAGAGTGGTGACAGGATCCTCGGGGCCATGTCACTTGCCCCAGGTCAACGTGGGTGCCACTGGGGGACTACGTAGCCTCCAACACGGATGAGTGCACAGCCACCCTCATGTATGCTGTGAGCCTCAAGCAGTCGGGGACTGTCACCTTCGAGTACATCTACCCTGACAGCAGCATCGTCTTTGAATTCTTCGTGGGTGATGGGGGCAAGGGTGAAGGATGTGGGTCCCTTGGGACATGGGAGGGTCCTTGGGAGTATGGGAGGGGTATCTTGGGAGATGGAGGGGTCCATTGGGATATGGAAGGGGGTTCTAGATGGAATGAAGGGGTCCCTAGGTACATGGGAGAGGTCCCTTGTGACCTGAGTGGGTCCCTGGGGGCATGGGAGGAGTCCCTGAGGGGATCTCTGGTGATGTGATAGGGTTCTCTGGGGACATGGGGAAGGGAACCCTGGGTATATGGGAGGGGTCCCTGGGGACATCGTGGGGGTCCTTGCAGACAAGAAGGGGTCCCTGGGGATATGAGAGTGGACCCTGGCGACATAAGGGGAGCTACATGGGGACAGCAGTGGTCCATGGAGACATGAGGAGGGGTCCCCAGGAACATGGGAAGGTCCCTGGGAGCATGGGGGGTGTCCCTGGGGACATGTGGGGTCCCTGTGAATATGGGGTCGCTGACACTCTCCCTGCAGGTGCAGAACGACCAATGCCAGCCCACGACGGAGGAGTCCCGCTGGATGCGAACGACAGAAAAGGGCTGGGAATTCCACAGCGTGAGTGTTCGGTGGGAGGTGACACCGGGGGGAGGTCCCTCGGTGCTGCCCCGGCGTCTCTTTATCCCCCCGTGGGAAGAAGATTCTCCACGAGGCTGAGGAGGGGGCGTGGGTGGTGACAGGCGGGGGTGCCCCACACCCCCTCCACTGGTATCAGCTCCCTCCTCAGCAGCGGGATCCCCCACCCATGCTGCCAAACCCATCCCTGGCAGTGGGATTACCCAATCCCGTGGGATCCCTGTCTCAGGTGGAGCTGAGCCGCGGGAACAACGTGCTGTACTGGCGGACCACCGCCTTCTCCGTCTGGTCCAAGGTGCCTAAACCGGTGCTGGTGAGGAACATCGGCATTACAGGTGGGTGGGGGCAGGAAGGGGGATGTCGGGTGTCGCGCACTCCGCTCCCCGCTACCTGAGCCCCTTCCCACTCCCAGGGGTGGCCTTCACTTCGGAGTGCTTCCCCTGCAAGCCCGGCACCTTCGCCCCCGCCGCCGGCTCCAGCGCCTGCCAGCCCTGTCCCGCCGACACCTTCTCGGGCAAAGGGGCCACCGCCTGCCAGCCCTGCGACCCCGACACCTACGCCGGTGAGAGGGAACACCCGGGGCTCCCCGCTCCCAGAGCTGTCCCTTTAGTATGTGACCTTGGGAAAGGGAGGGGGAGCAGGGGTGGCCTGCCATCCCCTGCTGGGAGCAGTGTTGGGTCCCCTCACAAACCGGACACCTGTGCTGGTGAGGGGGAACACCCATAGGTGTCCCTTTGTCCCCGCTGCAGGAGTGGCCCTGGGGGTGGGAGAGATGATGTGGGGAGTAGGGAGCACCCACTGCCCCTCGGCTGGGAGGGAAGATAAGGACACCCCGCCTTGTGGGAACAGCGCTGGGGTCCCCCGGGCTGTGCTGGCTCCACCGCCGTGTCCCCCCTCGGCAGAGCCCGGCGCGGGGTCCTGCAAGCCACGCCCGCCCTGCACGGACAAGGATTTCTTCTACACCCACACGGCCTGCGACGCCGGCGGGGAGGTAACACGGGGGTATCCCGGGGAGGTCCCCCTGTCCCCTGGTTTCCCCCCAGGCTCACCCGCTCCCCCGGCAGACTCAGCTGATGTACAAGTGGGCAGAGCCCAAGATCTGCAGCGAGGAGCTGCCGCAGGCAGCCCGGCTGCCACCTTCGGGGATCAAGACCCGGTGCCCTCCCTGCAACCCTGGCTTCGCCAAAGGCAATGGCAGCACCTGCCAGCCCTGTCCCTATGGCTCCTACTCCAACGGCTCCGGTAAGGCGGCCCCGTCATTGTCCCCAAAGCGTGACTGGGGCAGCCCTGGCTCCCGGGGAAAGGTGGGTGCCACTCCAGTGCAGGGTTGTCTCCTCCTGTCCCCATGGCTCCAATAAGGACACCCCCAGCACTGTCCCCAAGGAGTAACTGGGATCCTGGGGCTGTCAGGGGAGGTGAGTGCCACCTCAGTGCAGGGTTGTCCCATCCTATCCCCATCATTGTTCCTAAGTGATGGCAGCACCCCAAGCTGACAGAGAGAGAGATGGTACCACCCTGGTGCAGGGCTGTCCCTGTATATCCAGTAAGAACATCCCAGTTACTGTCCAAGATTAACATCCAAGAAGTAACTGGGATCCCTGGAACTGGCAAGGGGAGTGCCATCTCAATACAGAGCTGTCCTCTCCTGTCTCCATCATTGTCCCCAAGAGGTGTTTACCATGGCATCCTAAGCTGAAGGGAGGGGAATGTGGTACCATTGGGCACATGCAGCTAGTGCAGGGCTGTCCCCTCTTGTCCCCATCACTGGCCTCAAGGGGTAAGCAGGGCACCTCAAGCTGACAGAGGGGGAGGTGGGTGCCACCCCTGTGCAGAGCTGTTGCCTCCTGTCCCCAGCCTGCCTGAGCTGCCCAGAGGGCACTGAGCCAGTGCTGGGCTTGGAGTACAAGTGGTGGAATGTGCTGCCCCCCAACATGGAGACCACTGTGCTCAGCGGCATCAACTTCGAGTACAAGGGCATTGCAGGTAGTGGAAGAGGGCTGTCCCTTCCCTGTCTCCTGCTGGAGGACTGCCAGGGACCCTTCTGAGCATCACTGCATCCCTGTA
The DNA here is from genome assembly GCF_971803275.1 of Cyanistes caeruleus. Classification (NCBI taxonomy): domain Eukaryota; kingdom Metazoa; phylum Chordata; class Aves; order Passeriformes; family Paridae; genus Cyanistes; species Cyanistes caeruleus. The sequence goes on from NC_141724.1 coordinate 6,438,002, forward strand.
GGCTGGGAGGTAGCTGGGGACTACATTTACACAGCAGCTGGAGCCTCTGACAGTGACTTCATGATCCTCACACTGGTAGTCCCTGGCTTCAGGTGAGGTGGGGACCACCACCAGGGTGTCCCCAGGGAGCAGGGGGGACACAGCCATGGGACAGAGCTAGCAGTGTCCCCACGCTGTCCCCAGCCCTCCAAGCCCAGTGCTAGAGGACACAGAGAGCAGGGAAGTGGCCAGGATCACCTTTGTTTTCGAGACGCTGTGCAGTGTTGGCTGTGAACTCTACTTTATGGTGGTGAGTGGGGAGACACAGCAGTTTAGGGGGGACACAGTGAATTTGGGTGGTACCACCATTCCCTCGTCCCCACAGGGTGTCAATTCACGCACCAACACTCCGGTAGAGACATGGACAGGCTCCACAGGGAAACAATCCTACACCTACCTGGTGGAGAAGAATGCGACCATGAGCTTCACCTGGGCCTTCCAGCGCACCCCCTACCATGAGGCAGTGAGGGACAGGGGCCCTGCTTTGGGAGGGCTGGGGGGCCCCCACTTTGGGGTGGTGGGGGGCAGATGGTGATGGTGCTCTTGGTGCCAGGGCCGGCGGTTCACCAGTGATGTGGCTAAGCTGTACAGCATCAACGTCACCAACGTGCAGGGGGGGGTGGCCTCCTTCTGCCGCCGCTGTGCCCCACAGCCCACTGGATCCTGTGCCCCGTGTTCCCCTGGCAGTGCTGTGGACCTCAGCTCGGGCAGCTGCCAGCCCTGCCCACCTGGCACCTACCTGCAGAGTCAGCCCTCCGATGGGACACCCACCTGCCACCCCTGTGGCCCTGGCACACACAGCAACCAGGTGACTGGGGGTGGGAAGGGGTCAAAGTGTCCCTAAGTGTCCCCATGGGTGATGCAAATGGGCCTGAGAGGAGTGACACCAGCCTCCCCTACACCCAGGATGTCCCAGATGGTAGCACGGGCCAGCACCAGGAGGGTGACACAATCATGGGTGGGTGACACCAGCCCCCCCCAGTCATCCTGAGTGCATGAGACTGTGTTCCCACGGAGGTGACATCAGCCTCTTACAGCTATTCTGGGTGGGTGACAGGATGGGTGACAGTGTGAGTGACAGTGCCTGACCCTGGGTGGGTGATGCCTGCCCTCCTTGGCCATCTCCAGGGAGGTGACACCAGCACCTGTGGTCATCCTGGGTGGGTGACAAGGTGGGTGACAGTGTCTTATCCTGGGTGGCTAATGCCGGTCCCCAAGCTCTGCTCAGTGAGATGCAGCCCCTCCCAACCACCCCAGATGGGTAACAGTATCTGACATTGGTGGGTGGCAGTGGGTGACCTTGGGGGGGTGCCACCATGGCCTTGCTGTCTCTGAGGGGTGGTGTTAGCTCTCCACAGTCCCCACAGGGGTGTCCCCAGTGGGTGGCATGGCCATCCCTGAGCCCCCTGTCCCTGTTCCCAGCTGCGATCGCTATGCTACAACAACTGCAGCCTGGCACTGGCACTGCCAGGCCGGATGCTGCACTTTGAGTTCCCGTCGCTGGGCATGGGTGCCGGGGTGGGCACTGGGCCCAGCTTCACCCCCAAGGGGCTGCGCTACAGCCACCACTTCCGCCTGAGCCTCTGCGGGCACCAGGTGAGACCTGTGTGGGCAAACACGCGCACACATGGGAACACACCCAGTGGTGGGCACAGACACACAAGTGCAAGCACGGGCACATGGGTGGGCACTCAGGAGAGTGGGCACACAGGGGCAGGATGCACACATGTATGGGAACACACCTGGACTCATGGGTGGGTGGTCGCAGGTACACAACTGGAAACATGAGCACACAAGGGGTGTGTGTGCGCTCACAGGCCCACAGGTGGGAATGCAAGTGGGTGGGCATGAGCACATGAGTGCAAACATGGGCACATGGGTGGGCACTCAGGAGGGTGAGCACAGGAACACAATTGGGCACATCCAGGCACACACAGGCGGTCTCAGGAACACACATGCACACATGGGCATGAGGTGGCATGATACGGGCACACACCTGGGCACATGGGTGGGACGGGGGCATAGGGATGGACAGACATGGGCACATGTGCATATGTGCTTGTAGTCACGCAAACACAAGGACATGTAGGCAAACACACATTCAGACATGCAGGTGTGCAAACACAGGTGTACATGCAGTCACACCTGCACACACATTTACACACACATATACATGCACATGCCCTTGTGCAGTCACAGGTGCACAGTCACACACACACACCTCTGCACAGTTGTGCAGACGTGTGTGAACACATGCAGACACATGTGGACACTTGTGCAGCCACACCTGCACACCTATGGCCCTGCACACACAAATGCCAGTCCCTTTTACACACATTTCCACCCCACACGTGTATCATGTGTGTCCTCACAGGGCAGGAAGATGGCTTCATGTGCTGACAATGTGACAGCAGGTCGGGGGGGCCCTGCCCGTGTAGTCATCTCTTACGTGTGCCAGGCCATTCTGGTGCCCCCTGACATCACCGGTGCCCGTGCAGCTGTGTCTTCTCAGCCCGTCAGCCTGGGTGACCACCTGCTGGGTGAGCAAGGGCGGGCGTGGGAGGGAGGGACATCCTGGGGTCACTGAGACGCATGGGCGAGACAGATACTGGAACACCTTGGTGGCACAGGGACACCCCAATGGGACTGAAATACACCCTTATGGGACTGGGACACTACAGGGGCGCCTTGTTTGGGATTGAGACATTGTCACTGGTATGCCTCAGTGGGATTGGGATGCACTGCAGAGGGACACATTGGTGGTACTGGGACACCCTAGTGGGACTGGGACACCATGGTGTGACTTGAGACACCCTGGTGGGACTGGGACACTCTGGTGGCACAAGGACACTGGGACTGGAGACACCCCTCTCTCCCCACAGGTGTCACCACCAGCTCCGTGCTGGACAGCATCGTGTCTCCCCCAGAGCTCTTTCCCCCTGGCCACCCTGACCTGCCTGACATCATCTTCTTCTTCAGGTGCAGGCAGGTGACAGGGGGGTGGCACCCACACAGTGCCCTCACTGTCCTCCTGAACCCTCCTGTCCCCTGGCAGGTCCAACGACATGACACAGCCCTGCAGTGGTGGCCGGGCCACCACCATCCGCCTGCGCTGTGATCCCCTGCTTCTCGGCACTGGCACCCTGGCTGTCCCCAGGTGGGGAGGGGACACTGGAGACCCCGAGGGGGGTTTCGGGTGACCCAAGCATTTCCTGCTGTCAGGGTAGGGCACTTCCCAGGGGTGCTTCTCTTTGGAGACACCACTGTCACAGTGTCAGTGTCCCTCACTGTGAAGTGTCACCTTGGCTGTTCCCCAGGTGGGGGGGATGGGACACTGGGGACACCGAGGGGGGCTTAGGGGACTCCCAAAGTGACCCAAACATCTCCTGCTGTCATGGGTGGGCGTGTCCCTGTGGTGCTTTGAGGACGACACTGGCACGGTGTCAGAGTCCCTCACCCTGAGCTGTCATTCTGGCTGTGTCACTGGCGCCCTGCGAGTACTCAGGTTGGCAGTGAAACAAAGGAGACCCCGGGGGAAGTTTGGGGATCCCCTGTCATGAGTAGATACTTCTTTGGGATGCTTCACTTCGGGGATACCGCTGTCATGGTGTCCCGACCCTGGGGTGTCACCTTGGCTGTACTCCCCACTTTGGGGTGTCGCCGCCACCTGAGCCCTCCCTTTTTTGTCCCTCCCCAGCAAATGCCCCGAGGGCACCTGCGACGGCTGCACCTTCCATTTCCTGTGGGTGACGGCCGAGGGGTGTCCCCGCTGCTCCAGCTCCCACCACCGCCCCATCGTCGGCGCCTGTATCGGCGGCGTTCAGGTAGCGCCCCGCGTCCCGGGCTGGGCTGCGGCTCCCGCGGCCCCTGAACCCTCTCTCCCTCCCTCCAGAAAACCACTTACGTGTGGCGAGAGCCGCGGCTGTGCCACGGCGGGGACGCCCTGCCGCCGCAGGTGATCCAAGCGTGCCGGAGCGTGGATTTTTGGCTAAAAGTGGGAATTTCCACTGGGACGTGCGTGGCCGTCTTGCTGGCCGCGCTCGCCGCTTATTTCTGGAAAAAGACTCAAAAGTGAGCAATTGGCAGCGAGATTTGGGGACACGGGGGCCAGCACTGTCACGGGTGGGGTGATGGCACCGGCTGCATTCCCAGGTTGGAATACAAATATTCCAAGCTGGTGATGGACGCGGCGGCCCGGGAGAGCGAGGCGACGTCGCCCGACAGCTGCGCCATCATGGAGGGGGAGGACGCGGAGGACGAGCTGCTCTTTGCCACCGAAATGTCACTCTTTGGAAAGCTTAAAGCCCTGACGGCCAAGGTGAGGGGTGGGGTGGGGGAATGGAAACAAGCCTGGAGTAGCCACCGGACAAGCCATGGTGGGGGTGGGATATGAAGATGGTCCGTGCCTCAAATCCCCACCCCGGGGGGCTCCGGGCCTCAGTTTCCTCACTCCAAGAAAAGAAGGGCTTCGTGCCTCAGTTTTCCACCCCGGGGGGCTCCGGGCCTCAGTTTCCCCACCACAGGAGGGTTCCGGGCCTCAGTTTCCCCACCCCACAGCGGATGCCGGATGGATTCGACTCGGTCCCGCTCAAGACCTCATCCAGCAGCACCGATCGGGAGCTGTAAGAGGACGGGGGGCACCCTCGCATCCCCCAGCCTTCCCGAGAGTGGCGATGGGGCAGAGGGGCACCACGGCCGCCCCACCCCCGGGAAGCTGTGAAGGGAAGGGGGGTACCCACGGCCCAGCCCCCCGCGCCTCCACCGTGGCCTTAGGCACCCGCTTCGGACCGGAGCTTCGTTACGGCTTTTGTACGTGTGTCCCCACCCGCGGCACCCCCCGTGTCCTCCCCATCCCGAGCACCCAAAAAAGCCAAATACAGGAGTGGGGTTTGTATAAGGGCTCCGCGTGTTTGCGCACATGGGGGCGGGGAGACACATATAGGGTGTGGGGAGCTGAGCGTGGGCACCCAAAATGGGTGGGGGGAGGGTGTGGGGGTGTGCGCAGGGTGTCATACACCTGGGAGTGGGTGCCTAGGGGTGGGGTAGGGTAGGGTTGGGGTAGGGGAGCAGCGTCACTTTGACTTCCATCTGCACTCCCCCTCATGAGGGAAGGTATATAAGGTCCCCCACATGGGTGGAGGCACTAGGACCCTGGGACCCCAAAGGAGAGTTTGTCACACCACTGACCCACATGGGGTCAATTTGCCACATGGGGTGACATGTGGTGCCATGGATAGCCACAGTCGTGCCATGCGTTGCTGTAGAGGGGTGCGGGGCGGCCCTTGGGACTTCCATGAACAACTGGGGTGCGAAGCGTCCTCGAGTAGGAGATCCCCAGAGCCTACCAGTATCCCTGGGCTGTGGCTGAGGAACCCCAGGGATACTCGGGGTGCGAGGGCAGAACCGCGGAGACCCCTTTGGCGGGGGGGTTCAAGGATGCCCCGGACCGCTCGGGCCCGTCCATATCCTCCCCAAACCCTCTCAAACATTCTCGATACCCCAGTCCCCCGGCCCTGCCTAGGTCTCCAGACCAGCTGGAACCCTCCTTGGAGGGGGTCAGGGGTGCTCGGACCGCTCGGCCCCCCCAGCCCTCGCTATCGCTCCCGCCCTTCCCTCGCCCCTCCATACCCAGCGCTCCCGTCCTGCTGCGCCACCTCCACCCCAGTAGGGGGCGCTGCTGCGCCCCGCCGGCATCCCGCGGCCGCGCCTCTTCCCGCGCACGCGCGCAGAGCAGCTGTCCCCGCCGGTGTTCCCGGTGCCGCCGCCATCACCGGTCATGGTGCTGGACTTGGACCTGTTCCGCGCCGACAAGGGCGGAGACCCCGCCATGGTGCGGGACATGCAGCGAAAGCGCTTCAAGGACCCCGCGCTGGTGGATGCGCTGGTGCGAGCGGACGGCGCCTGGCGGAGGTGTACGTGGGGGCGGGTGGGTGGCGGGGAGGGAATCTCCTGGCTGCGGGACCCCCGAGGGCTTGTCAGTGCCACACGTGGGCAAGTGTCCCCCTCTCGGTGCCTTTCTCCCCCACCCCGTCAGCCTGGTGATCGGTCCGCAGGTGATGAGACTCCACCACCATCGCTCCTCCTTAGGGATAGGGGATCCCCTAGGGGTCCCTCTCCCTTGCTCCCGAAGACCTGGAGCCGGCTCCCACACTGGTCCCCGAGCCTCCTTGCTGAGATGGGGTGACCTTTAGCGGGGTCTTTCCCATCTCCTCAGCTGCCCCCCCTGGGGCAATGATCTTGTGGGTAGATCGCAGCAGAGACCAAGGGTTTGTCCCTGGGTGGATCCCCCTCGCCCCTAATCCAGGAATTGAGGTGGAAGAAGTTCTCCCACTAGACCCGCCTTCCCTTCATGCAGGCTGGGGGGCAGATCCCAGGTTCCCCCTAGCCCGCACGTGGATCCCGTCCCATTGCGATCCCCAGGGATCTGCTCCCTGCCCTGCCGCAGGATCCAGCTGGGCGGGGGTGATCCTAGACAGTGCCACCCCCAGATTTGAGGTACACCCACATTGGGACGGCTTCGGGGGGGGCAGGAGCCACCTCCCCGTGGCTCCCGGCGGGATATGGGGAAGTGGGATCCGCATTCAGCTCCGTCACCGAGTGCCGGATGTGGAGACGAGCTGGAGGGGGTGGCGGGAGGAGTGGGTACCCCCAAACCCCGCCGTTCCCAGGGCACTCCAGCATTCCATTGCTGCGGGATGAAAGCGGCGCTTGGCGCTCCCCTTTAATGTGTTCTCCTTGATGTCCTTGTGGGATCTTGCCCGGGCGTCCCTGGCTCCGGCCGTGCCCTCATCTTATCCCAGAGCGTTTCACCCCACGGGATCACCTGCTTCCCAGCCCCCTTCCCGCGGGCTCTGTGTTCCCGGGACGGCAGTGCTGGAGAATGGCGGGTGGCGACAGGAGGTGACAGGGTGACGCGGGCTGGCGGGACGCGCTGGCTGATGCAATCCCACGGCGCCGGTGCCTTGGAGCCCGTTGTGCCGTGCTGTGTCCTGTTGGGTGTTCCCTGGCTCTGGATTCCCTGGGGATTGATCCCTCCCGCTGATGGGGTGACACCTTCTGAGCGCAGGGTGTCCCCAGTTTGAGCTGTCCTGGGTCCTGGGCTCTGCCCTTCCCAGCCCTGGGGTCACAAAGGGGGAGAATCCATGCTCCCCTCATTCAGCACCCCCTGAATCTCATCACTGTGGTGTCTGATCCCAGGATCTGCTCAATCCTTAGCAATCCCATCCCGCTGAGGGAGGGGGTCTCATCACAATGTGGGGTCCCAGCACAATGTGGGGGTCCCATCCTAACAGGGGGTTCCAGCATGAGGGGGCTCCGAGCCAGTGGAGGGGGTGGTCTCATTTTGGCATGGAGGTCCCAGTGCCCAGTGCAGCGTTGGGGGGGTTCTCATCCTGGTGTGAGGGTCCTAGCCCAGCACTGCGGGGCGGGGTGGGGGGACAGGGGTCCCAGTGCAGTATGGAGATCCTGTGCTGATGGAGGGGGTCCCATCCTGGTGAAGGGATTCCCATCTTGGCAGGGTGGGGTTCCCAGTCCAGCATGGAGGTTGCCCAATGTGGGTGATCCTGGCATGGGGTGGGAATCATATTCCAGTGCATGGTTCCCAGCCTAGCCTGGGACTTTCAGCCCAGTGTGGGGATTCCATCCCCTCATGGGGGTCCCAATGTGGAGGTCCTGTTCCAATGTGGGGGTTCTAGCCCAGCATGGGGAATCCCAATGGAGGGTTATCATCTTAGAGTTGGAATGTCCCATCCCAGCATGGTCCCAGCATGTCATGGGGGTTTCCAGGCTGGTATGGGGATCCCAGTGCAATGTCACTCCAGGTGTTTTCTAATGACATCCCTACTCCCTGCAGCTCTGCTCCACATGATCAACCTCTGTTCTCCCAAAAACCCCAGGGCTGGTGCCTGTGGGTATTCCTAGAGCTGCCACTCCTGCTGCTGCTCTCGTGGGGGCTCCATATCACCTTTCTGCACCAGATGAGGGCCCCAGCCCTTCTCCCACTCCAGGTGACAGCCCCTGCCTTCCTTTCCAGGCAGGTTTCGTGCCGACAACCTGAACAAGCTGAAGAACCTATGTAGCAAAACCATTGGGGACAAGATGAAGGTGGGGCATAAGTGTCCTGGGTCACCTCATGGTGTGACATCACCAGCTGGTGACATCTCTCCTTCTCCCAGCCCTCCAGCTCTCCCTTGTGTCACTGAGGGAAGTTTTCCCCCTGGAATTTTACTCTTTAACTCTCCTGGGTTCCTTTCTCCTCCCGCTGCAGAAAAAGGAGCCAGTAGGGACGGATGAATCAGTACCAGAGAGTGCACAGAACCTAGATGAACTCACGGCTGATGTCCTGGGGGTGAGTGAGACCCCAACTCCCTCCACTGTGCCTACAGTTTGTCCAGAGCTTTGCCTGGAATTGCCCAAACTGGTAGCCTGAAATGTCCACCAAATGAAGGGGGACTGTCTGATACCTCAGCTGGGAGGATCCTTTATCCCCCAGTCCTACACCAACAATAACCGACTCTTCCTTGATGTCCGTGATCTCCCAAATATCTCCCTGTGTCAGTCAAGGGCTCATCCCCGGGAATTTGAGCAGCCTCAGTCTTTCTGTGTCCTTTGTGTATCCCTCCTTGCCTGCTTCCATCCCAGTTTGGTAATCACCCTGGTTAATGAGTGCAGTGCTGGCTGCCGTGGGAGCAGCTCAGACCTTCGAGAGTCCAGCTTGTCACCCCTTTGTCCCTTCAGGCCATTCTTCAGTGTGTCCAGCACAGGGACTCACTCCAGAATCCGTGGAAGGTCTGGAGTTCACCATGCTGGGCCCAGAATTACTTGTGCTGGGTGAGCAGGCACCTCATCCAGAGGTCTCTCTGCAGAGTCTCCAGGTATCCCAGATAAAGAAGGTTCGGCTGCTCATTGATGAAGCCATCCTGGAGTGTGACTCTGAGCGCCTGCGGCTGGAGGCTGAACGCTTTGAGAGCCTCCGGGAGATTGGGAACCTCCTCCACCCCTCTGTGCCCATTAGCAACGATGAGGTGGGACACGAGAAGGGAGGTGGGGCTGGGTCAGCAGAGCCAGGAAATTCACAGTGGGAAGCAGGGGCCTCCCAGCAGGAGATCCCCCCAAGCCTGGCTGGGTGGGCGGCTTGGTGGGTGCGTGAGGGAAATCTGCATGACAAGCCGGCATTTCCCACTGGGATCAGACAAAGAGCAGCTCAGACAACACTGGGCACACCATTGTTGGGGGAATTCATGGGAAAGGCGCTTCCTGCGGTGGGGACGGGGTCTCCCTCCACTGCCTCCATTCATCCTGTGGGAATATTTTCCCGGGGGGAGCACAATTGGGCCAGGCTCGCTGCCAAGGGGCTGCACAATAAGCTACAGGCTGAAGCATGAGCTCCCAAAGTGGGCCCAGTGTGGTTCAGGGACTGGTGTCACAGCATTCCAGGGCACTGAGGAGGTGATAGGCTCTTGTTTCTCTTTTCTCTGGGTTCTTGAAGGATGTGGACAACAAGGTGGAGCGGGTTTGGGGTGACTGCAGCTGCAGGAAGAAGTATTCCCATGTGGATCTGGTGGTGATGGTGGATGGCTATGAGGGGGAAAAGGGCGCCGTGGTGGCTGGCAGCCGTGGCTACTTTCTTAAGGTGAGAACTATGACCCCAGAACGATTTGGTTTAGAGGGGAATGAGAAGGGACAGGAGGGGCCTTGGGTTCTCCTCCCCTGGGACCCTCCATGGTGGGGTGGACTCTGATCACAGTGGTGCATTGGGATCTATTCCTGCTGTGGTCTGGGGTGCTGCTGAGCCTGGCAGCCATTGCAGCTCTGTGGGCTCCACATCTCCTGGGTCCTCTGAGCAAAGAGGAGCAGCCCAGCAGTGTGTGTGTGTAACAGGCAGTGTGACCCTTGTTCCCAGGGCCCACTGGTGTTCCTGGAGCAGGCATTGATCCAGTACGCACTGCAGAGCCTCCGTGCCCGGGGGTACACCCCTGTGTACACCCCCTTCTTCATGCGCAAAGAGGTGATGCAGGAGGTGGCCCAGCTCAGCCAGTTTGACGAGGAGCTTTACAAGGTAAGGGATTGCTCCAGCTTTGGGACTGGACTTAGGAGCAAGCCACTCCCATGGGGCTGTGGGGAGGGAGGCAGTGGGGTCCCTGCTGCCCTGGCAAGGCTGTGGTAGTGGCAGTGGTGGTAGCAGCAATGGTAGCAGTGGTTCCTTCCTCTCTCCTTGGGATCCATCTCCATGTTGTGATGGTGACGATGTGACAGGGAGGTGGCTTGTCTTGGGGGTCAGTCTCCATGGGAAACACTTCGTGGTGACACTGCAGTGACAAGGAGATGGCTCATCTCAGGTCCACCTCCATGGGTGACACATTGTGATGGCCCCAAGGTGACAAGGAGATGGCTGGTCTCCAGAGTCCATCTCCATTGGTGATGAGTGGTTACAAGGATGTGGCTTATCTCTGGGGTCCATGTTTATGGGTGCCACATGATGGTGATGAGGTGAAAAGGAGGTGGCTCATCTTTGGGGTCCATTTGCACAGGTGACATGTGATGGCAGTGCAGTGACAAGGAGGTGACATGCTCTGGGGTCCATCTCCATGGGTGACATAGGTGACAAGGAGGTGGCTTGTGATGGTGATGACTTGACAAGGAGGTGGCTCATCTCTGGGGTCCATCTCCACGGGCGATACAGGTGACTTGTCCCTGCCATCAGCCCCTTTGAAGGACCAGCAAAGTCCTCCTGTGATGAATTCCTAAACCATCTGGCCCTGGAAAACCTCCCTGCTGGGTCCCTGGAGGTGCAGGAGCAGCTAGAAGAGGGCCAGTGGCTCATGTCCCCTGCAGGTGATCGGGAAGGGCAGTGAGCGGGCAGAGGACAGTTCCATCGACGAGAAGTACCTGATCGCCACGTCAGAGCAGCCTATCGCTGCCCTGCACCGAGATGAGTGGCTGCGGCCTGAGGATCTGCCCCTCAAGTATGCGGGACTCAGCACCTGCTTCCGCCAGGAGGTGGGATCCCATGGCAGGGACACCCGTGGCATCTTCCGTGTCCACCAGTTCGAGAAGGTGAAGGAGTAGTCCTGACAGGAATTTGGGGTGTACTGAGGGTTGCTGTGGGGTTCCAGTGGGAATTCAGCATGTTCTGGTGGGAATTCATGGGGTATTCGGTGCCACTGCAGGGTACCCAGCAGGAATTCAGGGTATACCCATTGTCACCATGGTGTTCCAGCAGGGGGCTGAGGTGTATTCCCCGTGTCACTGTGGGGTTCCAGTGGGAATTCACATTGTATCCAGTGTCACTATGGGGTTCCAGCAGGAATTCAGGGTGTACAGGGGTCACCATGGGGTGAACCTGGTGGGAATTTGGGGTGAACCTGATGGGAATTTGGAGTGAACCTGATGGGAATTTGGAGTGTACCTGGTGTCAACTGCAGTGTTTCCAGTGGGAATTCAGGGTGTACCCAATACCACTGCAGTGTTCCAGTGGCAATTCAGGATGTACCAGGTGTCATGGTGGTATTCTGATGGGAATTTGGGGTGTACCTGGTGTCACCATGATGTTCCAGCAGCAATTCAGAGTGTTCCAGGTGTCACCGTGGGGGTTCTAATGGGAATGTGGGCTATACCCAGTGTCACCGCGGGTTTTCAGTGGGAATTTAGGGTGTACTGGGTGTCACTGTGGGATTTCAGTTGGAACTCGGGCTGTACGTGGTGTCACCATGGGGTTCCACTGGGAATTGGAGCTATACTTGGTGTCACTGTGGAATTCCTTCTCCTGCAGATTGAGCAGTTTGTCTACTCCTCCCCCCATGACAATAAATCCTGGGAGATATTTGAGGAGATGATGGCCACAGCTGAGGAGTTTTACCAGTCCCTTGGGATTCCCTACCACATCGTCAACATTGTCTCAGGTAGAGGCTTCTGTGCCACATGGGGTTGAGGGGGGCCCTGACCTGCTTTCCCAGCATGGCAATTTCTTGTCCCTGGCTCATTGGTGTCCCCAGCCTGAGGAGAAGGAAGAGAAGGGGACATCTTGTTTTCTGTGGAACCCTCAGACTTGCTTTGGGTCTGTGGGTGTGGGCACTGTTGTGATGGATTGTCCCTGCTGTCCCTTCCAGAGGGACAATAGGAGTGTTCCAGCTCCTCCTGGAAATGCTCACAAGGAAAAGATCTGGTTTAAAAGCCCCCTGTGGATGAATGGGTCCCCTTTATCCACTTGGCAGAGCAAGAACCCCACGTTCCCACAACCAAGTGGGAACCCCACATCCCTGCGGTTGAGCAGGAATCCCAGATCTCCACGGCATAATCCCATTTCCCCATAGTCAATGTCCAAGCCCATGTCCACGTGGCTGAGAAAGAGCCCCATGTTCCCATAGCTGAATGGGTATCTCACGTACATGTGGCTGAGTGGGACCTTCACATTCCTGTGACCAAGCGGCACCCCATATCCCCATGGCACAGGAGGAATCCAATGTCCTGTGGCTGAGCAGGAGATCCCCATCCCCATGTCTGGGCAGGATTCCCACACCCCCACATCCCCGTGACCAAACAATTTGTGGCTTGTTGATCCTGTGGCCAAGTGGGGACACCGCATATCTATGTCTGAGAAATAACCCCACATCACAATGGCAGAGCAGGAATCCATGTTGGATTGACACCAAGCTGCGGGAGTGTCTTTGGAAGCTTCACCCTATATACTCTGCCCCAGGATAGGCAAATTCAGGATGGCAGTGGGACCCCTGCACTCAGCGCTGTCTCCCATCCAGGCTCCCTGAACCACGCAGCCAGCAAAAAACTGGATCTGGAGGCCTGGTTCCCTGGCTCTGGCGCCTTCCGTGAGCTTGTCTCCTGTTCCAACTGCACCGACTACCAGGCCCGGCGCCTGCGCATCCGCTATGGCCAGACCAAGAAGATGATGGACAAGGTGAGGCTAGTGCGCATGTGGGGTTCTTCCTGTGTTCCTTTGCTTTTCCTATGTCACACATATCCCCTGTGTCCCCTTGCTGCAGGTAGAGTTTGTGCACATGCTGAATGCCACCATGTGTGCTACCACTCGCACCATCTGCGCCATCCTGGAGAACCACCAGACCCCCGAGGGCATCCGCATCCCTGAGAAACTCCAGAACTTCATGCCCCCAGGTAACATCCCCCTGTGCCCTCCCCATTTCCCACTCCTTGGTGGGGAGGGGGGGTGACAGGGGTCCCTTGTCCCCCCAGACCTGCGGGAGCTGATTCCATTCATCAAGCCAGCACCCATTGACCAGGAGCTCTCCAAGAAGCAGAAGAAGCAGCAAGAAGGGGGGGGCAAGAAGAAGGCGGGGGGGGGACGCGACCAGGTGTTGGAGGAGCAGATGAAGAACATGGAGGTCTGAGGGTGTCCCCCTGCACCCCAAGGACATTGGGGGCCTCCTGAGTCATCTCACCTTCATTGCCAGGCTGTGCTCTTCACCATCATCTTTGCCTCGGAGGGGAGTCACTGTTTGTCTCCCCCTCCGTGCCACAAAGAATTGACACTGTCAGGGCGCTGCCCCTCTCCCTGTGTGTCCCCCCTACCGTGCTGTGAGGGGCCAGGATCCCCCATGTGTCCCCCTCCTGCTGAGTGGTGCTGGGGACCCCCGTGCTCACTATACATTTCCCTCCTCCATCCAAAATAAAGCCAAGAGCTGCTGAGCTGTGTGTTCTTGGGGGGTTCCAAGGAGGGAACGGGGGCGGGGGGGAGGTGTCCAGCCCGGGGATGTATCTCCGTCGCACACCACTCTTTCCCCCCACCTCCGCCTTACTCCTCTCCCCCCCTTCTCACTCCCTCCTGCCAGCCCCACACAAAGTCCCAGACAAAGCCCCTTTGTGATGCAAAGTGGGGATGAGGGCCTCCAGCCTCAGCCCCAGCTGCTACCCGCCCCCCGCTCCGGGGTGGGGTGACACACCGGAGACTTCCCTTCCATCCCCCTGCGGGGAGGCCTGGCTGCCCCCAGCTGCGTGTGCGTGGGAAACCCTCGGCTAAGCCGTGGGTATCGGGTGGAATCGGCGGGGAGCGGCCCAGTGAGTCACCACAGCCCCCGGCGGAGGCGGGGGGGTTCCGGCGCTGAGGGGCCAGTCCCCGGTACCCGTCGGACCCGTTCCGCCGGGTGGGAGGGCCGACTCCGCGCCGCCTGCCTGCACCCACGCCCCGGGACCGGCGCCGGCTTGGGAGGGGGCAGCACCCACGGACCGCGGGGATCCGCCCCCGTCTAGCTTCTTTAGTCCCTTCCAGTCTGTCCCAGCGCCCTCCAACATTCCCTGTACCTCCCAGTTTGTCCCAGTGCCCCCCAGCATCCCCAGTCTCTCCCGGTGTGCCCCAGTGCCCCCAGGATCCCCAGTCCCTCTCAGCCTGGTCCAGTCGCTCAGTCTGTTCCATTGCCCCCGGTCCTGGTGCGAGCCCGGGGATCGGGGTGGATGCTACGGAGTGAGGGGACTGACCCTGAGGAGTCACGGCCGGCGGTAGGGGCACGGGGGGTTTGGGGGGCGTGAGTATATCACACGTGCTGTATGTGCCACACATGTGCTGTGTTTCACATGTGCCCCGTCACATACATGCTTCCCATGTCATATGTGCCCGTCGGTGCCGCTGTACCCTGCGTGTGCCGCATGCCTGTTCCCTGCGCGTGCAACACGCCTGCCTGTAATGCACAGGTGCGTGCAAGGCCCTTCATACGTGTGTACGTACATGTGTGCGCGCAGGGCGCACACCTGCACCTCACATGTGCCTGCGCAACCTGCGCGGGGTGCGCGCTCGCCGCCCCCGCGCTGCCACTGCCGGTGCGGTTGCGGGCGCCGCCGGCGGCTCCCGGGGGCGGCGGCGACGGCTCCTTTAAGCGCGGCCGGGCCGGTGAATTGGCGGCTCCGCCCCGGCGGGCGCGCGCGGGCGAGGGCGGGGCACAGGCGGCGGCGCGGGTCGGTGCGGGCGCCAGCGCCGGCACTGGGGGCACCGGGGGGCAGCGGCCATGGGCCTTCCGCCCACCCGGCGGGCCTCACTCCCGCTGCTGCCGCTGTTGCTGCTGCTGCTGCTGCTGCTGCTGCTGCTGCTGCTGCCCGCACCGGGACCCGCCACCGCCATCGCCACCGGCATCAGCAGCGGCATCGGCACCGGCACCCGTCCGTCCAGCAAGCTCCCGGCGCCGCTCCAGGTCCGCGGCGGCACCGGGGACAGCGGCGGCTCCGGCGGCACCGGGGACAGTGGCGGCGCGCGGCCCACGCCGAGCACCGGGGACAGCGGCGACAGCGCTGGGCCCGCACCGGCCGCAGGCAGCAGCGTTTGGACTTCACCAGGCATCGGCTCTTCCAGCGGTGACAGCGGCGACGGCGGTAGGGGGTCCCCAGGTATCGGCGGCCCCACTGGAGGCACCGTGAATGCTGGAGACACCTGGAAACCTGCAGGCACTAGGGACGCTGGAGGCACTGCAGGCATTGGAAACAGCAGGGACGCTGGAGGCATCCAGGATAGTGGAGGCACCAGGGTTACTGGAGGAACTGGAGACACTGGGAGCACCCATGTCCTCGGGAGCACCAGGAGCACCGGGAATACTGGACACACCGGGGATACCGACATCCCCATAGACACCAGGAGCACTGGGAATGAGCTGAGAACTGGGAGTGTTTGGGGCACTGGGAGCACTCCAGTCCCCAGGAGCAGTAGGAATTCTGAACTCCCTGGGGAGACTGTGAGAGTCTCCAGAGATCCTGGAAGCACTAGGAAAGTCCCCAGCGATACTGGGAGCACCAGAGATACTGAACATAATGGGGAGACTGGGAAAACCCCCAGCAACAACAGGAACACTATGGACACTGGACATGCTGGGGACACTAACATCCCCAGAGAGACCAGCGGCACTGGGAATGTGATGGCCACTGGGGATGTTGGGGAGTCCCAGATCACAGTGGTCCCCAGGCCCCCCATACCTCACCACCGCCTCCACCGCAGCCCCAACACAGCACCACAGTTCCAGCCCTCCAGCTACCAGGCCACAGTGGAGGAGAATCGGTCAGCAGGCACACTGGTGACACAGGTGACAGCACAAGACCCTGATGAGGGGGAGGCAGGCCGGCTGCACTACACCATGGCTGCACTCTTCGACAGCCGCTCTGATGCCCTCTTCACTGTGGACCCTGTCACTGGTGCTATCAGCACTGCTGCACCGCTGGACCGCGAGAGCAAGAGCACTCACGTGTTCCGCGTGACAGCTGTCGACCATGGGACACCCCGGCGAAGTGCCATGGCCACACTGACAGTGACAGTGAGTGACACCAATGACCATGACCCAGCCTTTGAGCAGCCAGAATACCAGGAGAGTGTGCGAGAGAATCTGGAGGTGGGCTATGAGGTACTGACAGTGCGAGCCACTGATGGCGACACTGGTCCCAATGCCAACATTCTCTATCGCCTCCTCAATGCCGGTGATGTCAACGAGGTCTTTGAGATCGATTCCCGCTCAGGTGTCATCCGCACCCGTGGCTCTGTGGACCGGGAAGTAGTGGATGCCTTTGAGCTGTTGGTGGAGGCCACAGACCAGGGCCAGGATCCAGGTCCCCGGAGTGCCACGGCCACTGTCCGCATCGCTGTGGAGGACGACAATGACAATGCACCACAGTTCAGTGAGCGGCGTTACATTGCACAGGTCCCCGAGGACGTGGGGCCCAATGCGGCAGTTCTGCAGGTGATGGCCACTGACCGTGACAAAGGCAGCAATGCGTTGGTGCACTACAGCATTGTCAGTGGCAACACCCGTGGGCACTTCTACATTGATGCACAGACAGGCATACTGGACGTCGTTACCCCCCTGGACTATGAGGTCACCAAAGAGTTCACGCTGCGGATCCGGGCGCAGGACGGTGGCCGCCCACCTCTCTCCAACATCAGTGGTTTGGTTACCATCCAGGTGTTGGATGTCAATGACAATGCACCCATCTTTGTCAGCACACCCTTCCAGGCCACTGTGCTGGAGAATGTCCCTGTGGGCTACTCTGTCATCCATGTACAAGCCATTGATGCTGATTCAGGTGACAACGGCCGGTTAGTTTACACCCTGCTGGAGACTGGAACTGGCTTCCCCTTCACCATCAACAACAGCACCGGGTGGGTTGTGGTGGCCTCTGAGCTGGACCGGGAGGTGGTTGACTTCTACAGTTTCAGGGTGGAGGCGCAGGACCAGGGCACCCCCCCAATGGCCTCCACGGCCAGTGTCAGTGTCACCATCCTGGATGTCAATGACAACAGCCCTGAGTTCACCCAGCGGGAGTACAGCGCCCGCCTGAACGAGGATGCAGCAGTGGGCACTAGTGTTCTGACTGTCTCTGCTGTTGACCGTGATGCTAACAGCATCATCACATACCAGATCTCCAGCGGCAACACCCGCAACCGGTTCTCCATCACCAGCCAGAGCGGTGGTGGGCTCATCTCCCTTGCCCTGCCCCTGGACTACAAGCTGGAGCGGCAGTACCTGCTCACCATTGCTGCCTCTGATGGCACTCGCCAGGACACTGCCCAGGTGGTTGTCAATGTCACCGATGCCAACACCCACCGCCCTGTCTTCCAGAGCTCCCACTACACCATCAGCATCAATGAGGACCGACCAGTGGGCACAACAGTGGTGGTCATCAGTGCCACAGACGAGGACACAGGGGAGAATGCCCGCATCACCTACCTGATGGAGGACAGCATCCCCCAGTTCAGCATTGCTGCTGAGACTGGTGCTGTCACCACCCAGATGGAGCTGGACTATGAGGACCAGGTGTCCTACACCTTGGCCATCACGGCACGGGACAATGGTATTCCACAGAAATCTGACACAACTTACCTGGAGATCCTGGTGAGTGATGTCAATGACAATGCACCCCAGTTCCTCCGTCATTCCTACCAGGGATCCATCTATGAAGATGTCCCCACCTTCACCAGCGTCCTCCAGGTCTCTGCAACTGACCGTGACTCCGGGCTCAACGGCAGGGTCTTCTACACCTTCCAAGGGGGTGATGATGGTGATGGTGACTTCATCATTGAATCCACCTCAGGCATTGTCCGCACCTTGCGCCGTTTGGACCGGGAGAATGTGCCGCTGTATTCCCTGCGGGCATTCGCTGTGGATAAGGGAATTCCAGCCAGGCGGACGCCAGTGGAGATCCAGGTGACAGTGTTGGATGTTAATGACAACCCGCCTGTGTTCGCGCGGGATGAGTTTGACATCTTTGTGGAGGAGAACAGCCCCATTGGGCTGGTGGTGGCCCGGATCACTGCCACTGACCCTGATGAGGGCACCAACGCCCAGATCATGTACCAGATTGTGGAGGGCAACATCCCAGAGGTCTTTCAGCTAGATATCTTCTCTGGAGAGCTCACTGCCCTGGCTGACCTGGACTATGAGACCAAGGCCGAATACATCATGGTGGTCCAGGCAACCTCAGCACCACTGGTTAGTCGGGCCACCATCCACGTGCTCCTGCGTGACACCAATGACAACAGCCCCCAGCTCAAGAACTTTGAGATCCTCTTCAACAACTACATCACCAGCCGCTCCAGCAGCTTCCCTGGGGGCGTCATTGGCCGCATCCCTGCCCATGACCCTGATGTCTCTGACCACCTCACTTACGCGTTTGAGCAGGGCAATGAGCTCAACCTTGTGCTGCTGGACCCGCACAGTGGGGATCTGCGCCTCAGCCCAGCCCTGGACAGCAACCGCCCACTTGAAGCCATCATGAGGGTGTCTGTCTCTGGTAAGACCCCCACCCATGGAAGGGCTCCCCCCTGCAGGGGGAGGTGAGTGAGGTTTGTGGGTACATTGACCTCTATTTCTGCATGGAAGTGAGGTGTTATGGGGTCTCACTACCCTATTTTGGCTACCCCCACCCTCCAGATCAGAAGGAATGATGTGTTGTGGGGTCCCACCACCCCACTGAGGTGTTTTGGAGTTCCACCACTCCATCCTGGTTGCCTTCACCCTCCAGATCCAGGGGAGGGGAGATAATGGGATGCTGTGCCCTGCTCACACCCCCGACATCTAAGCTGGAGGTCATTGGGGTCCCTAGCAACCCCTTTGCTTTCCCCACCCTCCTGGGCTGTCCAGAGGTGGTCCTGGCACTTCTCTGTGTGTCACCGGGCAGAGTGGGGCAGACCCCACTGCAGGTGTTGGGGGAGCAGAGGCTGGTGTGGGGCAGTGGGGTGCTGGTACCCTTGGGGGCTTGTTATGGGGGTCTGACGGGTAAATCTGGGAAGGCTCAGGGTGCAGTGTAGTACTGGGAGAGTCCTAGCACCACAGTGTTTGTGTTTCCAGGAGACTCAACTTGAATTAATTCGGGGCAGGAGACACAGGGCCTGGTGTGTGTATTTGAGGGGGCACCCTGACCTCTACTGAGAGGTCCCAAAACCCAGTTTGTGGGGAGGTCACAAGATAAGGGGGGTTGTGCCATCAGTTGTCAGCACCATTTGGGTGGTGGGGTGTCCAGGAGGTGCTTCTGGAGGATGGGAGTCACCCATCAAGGTGGGGGAACATCTCCTTGGTCACTTCCAGGTCGGGGGAAACTGGGTCACAGGCCATGCCCGATGTCCGTTGTCCCCAGCCTCATGGCCTCCATTGCACTCCAGCTTCCCCTTGCCAGAGTCCCTGCTCTGGCCACACAATGTAGGGGGCTCAGGGCACAAAGGGTGGGGGCTGGGAGTTCCCCGTGCCCCTCCTTCCCCCACTAGTGCAGGGACAGGCAGGAGGGAAACAAAAGGTCCAGCCATAGCTGGGCCCTTGTGGCCGCAGCCATGGCAACCTTCTCCCCCCTGCTGGCTACTGGCCACCAGTCACTGACCATGGGCCACTGGACAGCCCTGACCTCTGCTGCTCCCCCTCAGTACCCCCTTCTGCCTGCTTGGCCCCCCACCTGTCCCTGTGCTCCCTTCATCCTTCTGCCTGCTCCTCATCTTTCCTGCATCCTGCTATCCTTGGCCAGGGGGAGGACAAAGAGGAGGAGGAGGAGAAGGGTGGGTGCCCCAGTGCTTAGCAGAAATTTTGCTCCCCCAGCCCCACAACCAACACCAACCCCATAACCAGCACCAGCCTCATAACCAGCCCCAAACCCTTAACCAACACCATCCCCATACCAGCCCCAGCCCCAGAAACCAGCCAGTAACCAACCCCATAACCAGTGCTGGCTCCATAACCAGCCTCAGCCTCATAGACAGAACCAGCCCCGTAACCAGCCCCAACCCCATAACTAACCACCAACCCCATTCAGATGCCATAGTGTCCAAGAAGGATGGGCACCCATGACACACACTGTCCGCATTCCCTGGTCGTCAGGCAGAATGGGCATCCACAACCAGCACCAGCCCAATAACCAGTGCTGTCCCCATTCAGTAGTTGCCAGATGGGACAGGAGCCTTGTAACCAGTTCCAGCCCCATTGCTAACAGCATCCCCATTCCACTGTCCCTACCCTGTGATGGCCAGGTGGGATGGGCAACCCCATAACCAGCAGCAACCCTATAACCATCACTGTCTCCATTCCCTAGTGGCTGAGCAGGAAAGGTCCCCCATAACATGCACTGTCCCCACCTGACTGTCCCCATTCCATTCTGGTCAAGCGGGATGGGCACCTCATAGCCTGTATTGTCCCCATTCCACAGTGGCTACATGGCCAGTGCTGTCCCTATTCTGTGGTGGGCAAACAGGTCAAGCCCCAAAGCACCGTCCCCATCCAACAGCAGCTGATTCGGTTGGTTGCCCCGTATCCAGCACTATTCCCATCCCACCATCCTTTAACAGAGTTGTCCACTTCTGTCACTGAGCCCCTCCTTTGTCCTCCCTTTGTCCCCAGATGGCGTTCACAGCGCAACAGCGCAGTGCATACTGCGCGTGACGGTGATCACAGATGAGATGCTCAGCAACAGCATCACCCTGCGTTTGGCCGACATGTCCCAGGAGCGCTTCTTGTCCCCGCTGCTCAGTCGCTTCCTGGAGGGGGTGGCCTCTGTCCTGGCCACTCCCCGCCACCGCGTCGTCCTCTTCAACATCCAGACGGACACAGACGTGGGGCCGGCGCGGATCCTCAATGTCAGCCTCTCGGCACTGCTGCCAGCGGCGGTGCCGGGCGCGTCGCGATTCTTCTCGTCGGAGGAGCTGCAGGAGCGGCTGTACCTTAACCGGTCGCTCCTGGCGGCCACCACGGCCCAGCGCGTCCTGCCCTTTGATGACAACGTGTGTCTGCGTGAGCCCTGCGAGAACTACATGCGCTGCGTCTCCGTTCTGCAGTTCGACAGCTCTGCGCCCTTCCTCGCCTCCGACACCATCCTTTTTCGCCCCATCCACCCCGTGACGGGCCTGCGCTGCCGCTGCCCGCCTGGCTTCACCGGTGACTACTGCGAGACCGAGATTGACCTCTGCTACTCCAGCCCCTGTGGCAGCAACGGGCGGTGCCGGAGCCGTGAGGGTGGATACACCTGCGAGTGCCATGAAGACTTCACTGGTTAGAGCCACTGGCCAGCCCCTCCTCATAGTGTCCATTCTAATCTTTCCTCATCCAACTCCTCTTCAGCCCTCCCTCCCTCCCTCCCTCCCTCCCTCCCTCCCTCCCTCCCTCCCTCCCTCCCTCCCTCCCTCTGCAGGTAGACTGGTGGCACTGGGGCAATGGGGCTCTACCCCCACCCTGGGACTCCAGCCCCCACGTGACCCCCTAGTGCTGGGTGCCAGCCAGGGAGGGGAGGGGATGTGAGAGGAGGGGGTGTCTCTGGGTTTCCATGGCAATGGGAGGTGGTTGCCATGGTGATAGAGCTGGGGATAAAGATGCTGGAGGGGAAGGGGAGGGGATCCCCACCCCCCATTTTGGGGATGCTGGTGCCATTGGGGTATCATACAGGGAAGGCCTGCAAGCTGAGCACATGGCGGGGCCACTCTGGGTTTGATGGGGAGGGGTGGGAGGAAATGGGACTTCTCATCCCAGTTTTGGGGTTCTGGATGTCACACAGGGGAGCACTGTGAGCTGAGTGCCCGGGTGGGCCGCTGCACGCCAGGAGTCTGCCGGAATGGAGGCACCTGCCTGAACCTGCTGGTGGGGGGATTCCGGTGCCAGTGTCCCCCTGGGCACTATGAGAAACCCTTCTGCACCATGAGCACCCGCAGCTTTCCCCCACGCTCCTTCCTCACCTTTCGTGGGCTCCGCCAGCGCTTCCACTTTACCCTTGGCCTCACGTGAGCCTGGGGAATCTGGGGAGGTGGCGGGTGATGTGTGCTCCTGTGGGTGTCACTTGGGGTGTGGGGTAGGTAATGATGGTTGCTGTGTTGGCATGAGATGAGGTGATGGAGTGTGAGGTAATGGGTGTCTTTTGGGCACTGGGAGGGTGGGTGGGTGCCCTCATTGGCATCATTTGGGGTGTGGAGTGGTGGATGTCTCAAGGGCATCAGATGGAGTGGGAATGTCCCATTGGCATCATCTGGGATGGATAATTATTGGTGCCCCATTGGCATCATATGGGCTGTGGGGTGATTTGGTGTGGGGTGATAGGTACCCTGAGGGCACAGGGTGGGAGCAAAGGGTGTGGATGACCCCTTGGCATGGGGGGCAGCGAGGTGGGGGGCACCTTGTGGGGGCAGGGGCTGATGGATATCAGCTTCTCACAGTGGGTACAAGGTCGGGGGGCAGGGAGTGAGGGGTGTGCCTCAGGGGCACGTCAGGGTCAGGGGGTCACGAGCACCCGCAGCTTTCCCCTGTGCTCCTTCTTCACCTTTCGTGGGCTCTGCCAGCGCTGGAGAGTGCCAGGGAGGCACAGTGGGACTGGGGGGGTATTTGGGTACCCCTGGCACTTGTGTCCCCCAGGTTTGCCACACAGGAGCGGGACGGGCTCCTGCTGTATAACGGACGCTTCAACGAGCGGCATGACTTTGTAGCACTGGAGATTGTGGATGAGCAGCTGCAGCTCACCTTCTCAGCAGGTATGCACTGCCCTGGCACCACACCCTTGCACCAGTGTGGGCACTGTATCCTTCACTGCATCCCTCATTTGATCCCAGAGATCCCATCCTGGCACTACTTGGCACTGCATCCTGGGCATCGTATTCCCAGCATTTCATCTCCCATTGCATTCCTCATTGAATTCCTCACTGCATCCCTGGCCTGCCATTCTTGGCGCTGCCTGACACTGCATTCTTGGTATCCCATCCCTGACACTGCATCCCTGTCACTGCATCCTGGACATCCCATTGCTAGCACTGCATCCCTTGCATCCCCCAACACTGCATCGCTGGCACTGCGTCCTGGGCATCCCATCCCTGGCACTGCCCCGACTCCCTGATGCTGTGCCTACAGGTGAGACCACCACCACAGTGTCACCCTTCGTGCCAGGAGGTGTCAGCGATGGGCAGTGGCACCGGGTGCAGCTGCACTACTACAACAAGGTGGGGGAAAGAGGGGCATGGGGGGGGCACAGTGTGTGGGGAGTGTTTGGGGCAGACAGAGGAAGGGAAGATGGATGTGAAGGGTGGGGAAATAGAGAGATGGAGGGGATCAGGTAGGGGGTTTGGGGCACCTAAAGGACCTCTAAGGGATGTGCCCACCCATGGGGGTCCCAAGGGATGGGAGATGGGAGATGGAGGAGGAGGAAGGAGTGGAGGCGAAGTGGGTGTTGGATGGATGAGGAGAGAGGAGATTTGAGGGACCCCAAGGGATCCTCAAGAGCTGTCCCTGTCCATGAGGACCCCAAGGGACCCTCACCCACTTCCTCACCCATTGGCCCCGCAAGGAACCCCACCTCCCTTCCTCACCTGTGGGGACCCCCAAGGACCCCCCAATTGGAATGGGGGGATGGAGGAAAAGGAAGTCAAAAGGATGGGGGCTTAGGGGGGATGAAGTGGACCACTGAGGGGTTTAAGGGGGGCTGAAGGAATGGAGGGGAATGTTGGAGGGTGTAAAGGGTGGGGGGCTAGTGGGCTGGAGGGACACTGGAGCCTGGTGAGAGTTGAGGGGCCAGAGGGCAGGGGGAGGATGAGGAGTGGGACAAAGGCTGCAGAATGGAGGTCCTGGGCCCCCCTGCCTGATGTGGGGCCCCCCAGCCGGTTGTGGGGCGCTCTGGGGTCCTGCAGGGCCCCTCAGAGCAGAAGGTGGCTGTGGTGACTGTGGACGACTGTGACACAGCCATGGCCCTGCGCTTCGGGCTCCACCTTGGCAACTACTCCTGCGCTGCCCAGGGCACCCAGACTGGCAGCAAGAAGTGAGGAGGGCCTGGGGATCCCATGGGTGGGCGTCCCTTGGGGTACCCATAGAGGGGTCCCTTGGAGGTGAATGGTCCCTATGGGTGAGATACCTTTGGAATCCTCACTGGTGAGAAGTCCCTTGGGGGTCGTGGATCCCTGTGTTTGGGGGTTCACTGGAGGTCCCCATGGGTTGGGGGTGTTCTCTTGGGGTCCCCATGCGCCGTGGGGGTGGGGAGTCCTTTGGGAGTCCGTTGAGTTCCCCATGTGAGAACACCCTTTGGGTAGTCCCTCAGGTCCCCAGAGGTTTTGTGGTGAGTGGATGTTGTTTGGGGTTCCCTTGTGACTCTCATGGGATGGGGGGTGGCTGGGTGTCCCTTGGGGCTCCCTTGGGGTCCCCATGGGTTGTGGGATCCCTCGAGGGTCTCTTGAGTCCCCAAGGTGATGGTGGGCTCTTCAGGTCACTGGACCTGACGGGGCCACTGCTGCTGGGGGGGGTCCCAACGCTGCCCGAGAGTTTCCCGATCCGCAGCCGGCACTTCGTGGGGTGCATGCGACACCTCCACATTGACCAGCACCCTGTGGACATGGCAGCCTTCATTGCTAACAATGGCACCCTGCCCGGTGGGCTCCAGGGCCGGGAGAGTGGGCAGGGGCTGGGGGGGCTGTGCTCCTTCGAGCAGAAAGAGATGGGGTGTGGGGTTAAGGAGTACCTGAGCAGTGGGGCTATGTCCCCTGAATAATGGAAGGGGGTTCCAGGGCTGGAGGGATGGATGTGAGTCCAGGGGGCATGGGGGATGCTGTGCCCCCTGAGTGTGGGGATGGGAAGCTAGGGAGTGCAGGTGTGGGTTCAGGGGTACCAGAGCTATGGGGCTGTGCCCCCTGGGTGTGGGGAGAGGGTGCCAGGGTAATGGGGCTGGATGGGGGGTCCAGGGAATGGGCTAGGGGTGGGGGTTCTGTGCCCCAAGGTGTGGGATGGGAAGTCAGGGGGTGCAGGTTTGAGTTCAGGGTTGCCAGGGCCATGGGGCTGTGCCCCTAGGATGTGAGATATAGAGTAGGGGTTGCTGGGGCTTGGAGGCTGGCTGGAGGCCCCGGTCTGGGCAGTGTTTGGGGGTCTCTATGTCCCATGGGTGTGGGGAAGGGGTGCCAGGCTCATGGGCCTGTATGTGGGTCCAGGGACATGGTGGTAGGGCATTCTGTGTCCCCTGGTTGTGGGGTGGGGGCTGAGGGGCTGCCAGGGCCATCAAGCTGGAGTGGGTGGCACAGACAAGGCTGTGTTCTCTGGGAGTGGGGAGATGCTGAGACTTGGGGGCTGGATGGGGCTGTATCTCCTTTGGGGTTGGGTTGGGATGTGGGGTAGGGGGGTCAGGAGGTACTTGGACCATCGGGTTGAATAAGGGTTCAAGGATGTGGGGGTGTTTGTGCCCCATGGGGCCAGGGGTCCCAGGTCATGCGTGGCATGTGACCCCTGTGCCCCCTCCCAGGTTGTCCCCCCAAGAAGACTCTCTGTGACACCAACACATGCCACAACGGTGGCACCTGTGTGCACGAGTGGGGGGGGTTCAGCTGCCGCTGCCCGCTGGGCTTTGGGGGAAAAACCTGCCAGGAGGGTACTGGGGGCCTGGGGAGACAGTGTGGTGGGACTGTGTGGGGTCCATGGGCTTGTTGTGGGTGCATGGGGGGACATGGGGAGGGTCTCTGGGTGGGTGTGAGGGGTGTGGGAAGGGGGTGAAGGGCATCCCCACATGTGTTTGAGGGTCCATGAAGTTGTTGTGAGTTCCTGAGGGGGTACAGGGGATCCGTGGGTGGGTGCAGGAGATCTGTGGGAGGGTGTGTTGGCATCTGTGGGATGTGCAAGGGGTCACCAGGTGGGTGCTGGGGATCCAAGAGTGCGTGTATGAGAGGCTGTGTGGGGTTGTGGGGGGTCCTGGGTGGGGTGCTGGGAGTCCATGGGCAGGCGCGGGTGGTCTGTACAGGGGGGCATGTGTCCGCTTCACGACGTGGGGGGCCCTGGGGTGGGCTTGGGGGAGGTCTGTGGGCGTTGCCCCCTGTCCCACGTGCATGCCCCGCAGAGATGGCGGGCCCGCAGCGGTTCGTGGGCAGCAGCTGCGTGGCCTGGAACGGGCTGGCGCTGCCTCTCTCCCTGCCCTGGCCAGTCCGCATCATGTTCCGCACCCGCCACCCGCGTGGGGTTCTGCTGCGGGCGGGGGCTGGAGGTCGCCTAACCCTCATCCTGCAGGTGAGCACCGGGAAATCGTATAGGGGAGTTTTCCTGAGGAAAGTGCCGGGGAGGAGGGGTAGTTGCCCCGGGTGAGTTACTGATGTGGGTAGGGGTCGTTGCCACAGGAGGTATTGTTTTTGGTGTCATTGGCATAGGGGACATTGCCCTGGGAGCGTATTGACTTGAGCAGGGGTATAGGGGGCTTGGCACTGGGGCAGTGACAGGGGTTATTGCTCTGAGGGTGGGGGGATTTTGGCATTACTGGCATTGGGGAGTTGTTGGTTTATTACCTTGAGGGAGCCATTGCTGTGGGGGGGTCTTTGGAATAGGAGGTATTGCCTGGTATATTTGGCCACGGGGAGGTAGTGGCGTGGGGGGTTGGAATAGGGGAGTTACTCTGAGAGAAGTGCCAGGGGAGTACTGCCCTGGAGGGAGTCTTTTGGCATCAGAGGTATTGCCATGGGGGGGTGTATTGCTGGGGTGGGGGCAACACTGCAAGGGGGTGCCACCCCTTGAGGGGGCATTACCCAGGGGGGTGTGTTACTGTCCCAGAGAGGAACGATTCTGTATTTCCCGGTGGGCAGTGCCTGATGCCCACCAGATTTTTGGGATCCTTGACATGTCTACCCCCTCACAGCTAAGCGAGGGGCAGGTGGAGGCTGGTGCCTGGCAGGGGGGGGCACGTTTGGCTACCCTGCGTCTGCCCCAGGCCAAAGTCAATGATGGTGCCTGGCACCACGTGGAGCTGGAACTGCGGGGGGGCTCTGGCCGCAACCCCCCCACCACCCTCCTCCTCCTCACCCTCGACTATGGCCGCCACCAGGTATGGGGAGAGTGAGGCACAGGGGAGCATCCACTCTGATGATCCCCAGGTGCCACCATGGCACCCCCTGTGGCACCCCAAGGCACCCACAGGAGTCTGTGCCCCCCAGGCAGTGGGCAATGTCCCTGGAGAGCTGCAGGGACTGCGGCTGCGCACGCTGAGCCTCGGGGGGCTGCTGGGGGACAGTGGCACTGTGGCAGAGGGGTTCCAGGGGTGCCTGCAGGTATGGAAGTGTGGGCACAGAGGGTGTGGGAGGCATAGGGTGGCAGGTGTAGGGGTGGGGGGTTGGCTTGGGGATGTGGAAGAGGGGGGTAAAGGCATGGTCACAAATGTGAGGGTGACACAGGGTCATGGACACAGGGACCTGGCATGGGGCTTGGGGAAGTGGGCACAGATAGTTTGGGATGTGGCAGAGGGTGAGAACAGGGCACAATGAAGCAGGGCCTTGCCTTGGGGATGGGGATATGGGCATGATGAAGAGGGGCACAGGGACATGGGTACAGTGCCTGGGGACCTGGCCCAGGGCTTGGGGACATGGGCCCAGGGCTTGGGGATGTGGCATGGGTTGGGGACAGGGAACAATGAAGCCAGGCACAGGGCTTGTGGACATGCATATGATGAAGGCACGCATAGGGACACTGGGACATGTGCACAGGGGTTGGGGACATGGGCACAATGGGAGGGAGCACAGGCACACAGGCACAGTGCTTGGGGACATGGCATAGGGAGTGGAGATGTGGGCATGATGAAGGACAGCACAAGGACATTGGGACATGGGCACAGAGATGGGGGCATGGGGTTTGGGAATGTGACACAGAGAATTGGGAACACGGGCATGATGGAGAAGGGCACAGGGATGTGGTTACAGGGAGTTGGCACAGGACAAGGAGACATGGGCTGTGTGGGCAGGGAGACAATGAGGATGCACTGGGTACTCATGGGCATAGTGACATGGGGCACAGGGACATCACCCTAGGGCCTGGGCAGGATGGGGACATAGCCGTGGGGATATGGGTATGACTGAGGAGGTCATGGGTAGTACAAAGAGTGCTGAAGCACCAAGAGGTGATGCGACTGGGGATGGGGGCTGGCGTGACATGGTGGGTCCTGGTGTGGGGTTCGGGGAGTCACGTGTTGTGGGGACAGATTGAACAGGATGACACAAAAGGTCCTGGGTGGTAGTGAGGGGCATTGAGGCTGGGCATGGCACTGGGGAAGGAGGGGTCATGGTGGCTGGGGCATCACTGAGGTCACTGACAGGTGACCCTGCGCAGGGAAGTTGGGGTGGGGTCGGAGGGTGTGCCAGGTTAATGGGGGATCACTGCCTCAGAGTGTCACCAAGTGGTGCTGAGTTTGGTGCTGAGTTATGATAACAGATGACAGGGGGAAACTGAGGAGGGGGTGACACTGTAGGGTGGTCCAGGTTGTCCTGGGGTGTTCTGTGTTGTGGCAGGGACACTGAGGTAGGGATGACAGTTGGGCAGGGGGTTTTAGTGTGGCATGGTGACAGGTGTGGAGGTGAGATCACACTGATGGCGACACCGTGCAGGGAGTTCTCATGGAGTCTTCAGGGAATGATGAGGGAAGTGGAGGCATGGAGTGGAGTGTGTTGGGGGGTCCAAGGTGGCTTGGGAGGGAATTTAATGAGAGCATTGATGGGTGACCCTGCAGGGCCTGCGTGTTGGGGACCATGTGGTGACTGCGGGCACCTTGAGCCTGGCACAGGCAGTGCTGGTGAACGTGGAGGGGGGCTGTGCCCTGCCTGATCCCTGTGACTCAGGGCCCTGCCCCCCCAACAGCTACTGCAGTGATGATTGGGACAGTTTCTCATGTCGCTGCCACCCTGGTGAGCACGAACCCCCCAGACCCCTGACACCCTCACAACACACCCCAGACATCCCCCAACACTGGGCACTGAAAACCCCTATAACACACCCCTCTGCCACTCCACTGAATGGGGACAATGTCAGACCCTGATATCCCCCAATAGCTCCCCAACACTCCCTGACACCTTCCCGACACTGCCCGAACACCCCCAGGATGCTGGCACCCCTGTGACACACCTGTGACACCCCTCATTTCTGTGCCTTTGAGTGGAGACCCCCTGACAACCCCTGACATCCCCTGACACCCTGTGGGACACTGACACCACTGAGACACCCCTGTGACACCCCCTACTGCTACCCTGGTAAGCAGAGACCCCCCCCTGGAACTCCTGACAAGTCCCAACACTCCCTGAGACACTGCCATCCCTGTTGTCACAGGGGTGACACTGCCATCCCATGGCAGTGTCACCCCCATGAGTGGAGACCCCCTGGTACCTACTGACAACTCTGAGATACTGTCATCCCCAGCACTGCCACCTGTGACACATTGTCCCAACAACACTACCTTTTCTGGGTACCACCAATCCATCCCTGTCACCAGGGCAGTGCCACTCCCCTGTCACTGTCACCTGGACACTGCCACCCCTATCACTGTCCCCAAGGCACTGCCACCCTCCCTTGTCACTGCCACTCCTTATCACTGTCACCCCTGGGGACTACCCCTCACCCCCATCCCTGTCCCCCATCACTCTGCCCTCTTGTTGTCCCCAACCCTTTCCTGTGCCCAGGGTACTTCGGTGACAGCTGTGTCAGTGCCTGTGCCCTGGATCCCTGTGAGCCTCCGGGCACCTGTACCCGCCGCCCAGGCACGGGCCCTGGCTATGCCTGTCACTGTCCCCCGGGCACCTTCGGGACCCTCTGCCAGCACCGGTTGGTGACACTGGGGGGCACATGCATGTGCCAGGGGGACACAGAGCACCCAGGGGGAGGGGGGACACTGTGAGGGACACTGTGAGCAGGGGCTGGGGTGAGAGGAGGGTGGGCATATGGGGCAGGGTGGGTGTGTAAGGGTCATAGTGCACATGCAAGAGCTGTGGTGAGTATGCAAGGGATGAAAAGTGGTACTGTGGGTGTAGAAGTGGTACAGTGGGGGTGCAAGGGGCACTGGGGGTACAGGTGGCACTGTGAGGGTACAAGCGGCCATGTGGGTATGCAAGGGACAGTGTGGGTGTACAAGGGACCATGTGAGTGTATGAGCGGCATTGTGGGGGTATCCTGGCGTGGTGCCCGAGTGCAGCTCCAGCGTCCCCAGGGAGGCGCAGCCATGTCCGCGGGGATGGTGGGGGCACCCCACGTGCGGCCCCTGCAGCTGCGATGTCACCCACGGCTTCAACCCAGACTGTAACAAAACCACGGGCGAGTGTCGCTGCAAGGTGGGACCTGTCAGCCTTTGTCACCTCCCCTGCCGACCTCTGCCATCCTCCTGTCACCCCTCTGTTGCCTCCTGCCACCCTGCTGTCATCCTGTCACCTCCCTGTCCCCTCCGATCATGCCCCCAGTCAACTCCCCAGTCACCTCCCTGCCACCTCCCAGTAACCCCCTGTCAGCCCCATGTCACCCCATCCCCGTGCCTGCAGTGACCCTGTGTTCCCCCAGGACAACCACTACCGCCCGCCAGGAGAGGACACATGCCACCCCTGTGAGTGTTACCCCACTGGGTCGCTGTCGCGCCGCTGTGATGCCAACACTGGACAGTGTCCCTGCAAAGCTGGTGTCATTGGCCGCCATTGTGACCGCTGTGACAACCCCTTTGCTGAGGTGACAGCCAGTGGCTGCGAAGGTGGGGGACTGTCAACTTCTGTTACCTTGTGCCACCCTGAGTGCCTACCGTCACCCTCCTGTCACCCTCCATTAGTCCCTGTCACCTTGTGTCACCCTGTGTCACCTTGTGTCATCCTGTGTCACCCTGAGTGCCAGTGACCAGCTACTACTGTCACTCTGCTGTCACCCTGCTGACCCCATTGTCACATTATGTCACCTTGTGTCACCCCACTGTCATTCTGTGTCACACTGGTGTTATCCTACTGTCATCCTGTATCACCGTATACCACCCTGTGCCATCCTGATGCCCCCTGTTCTGCCACAGTTGTCACCCTGGGTGCCAGGGAATGCCACTGTCACCCTGTATCACCCTGTGTCACACTGCTTTGCCCTGTTGGAACCCTGTGTCATTATGAGTGACAGTGACTGGGTGGTACTGTTACCCTGCTGTCACCCTGTGCTACTCTGCATCACTGCATTGTCATTTTGTGTCAACTGGTGTCACCTTGCTGTCATGCTGGCTGCTGGAAACAATTCCACCAGCACCTTGGTTGTTGGTGTAATCCCACTGACACCTTGTGTCACGCTGCTATCACACTGCTGTCACCCTGTGCCACTATGTCACCCTATTTTCACCCTCTGTTATCCTTTTGTCACCCTGCTCCACCACTGCTGTCATCCTGCTGTTAGCCTGTGTCACCCTGTGTCACCCTGGGTTCCAGTGACCAGGTGCCACTGCCACCCTACTGTCACACTGTGCCCCCCTGTGTCCCCCATTTTGATGCCCTGTTGTGTCCCGCAGTGAACTATGACAGCTGTCCCCGGGCCATTGAGGCCAGCATCTGGTGGCCCCGCACTCGGTTTGGGCTGCCAGCTGCAGCCCCCTGCCCCAAGGGCTCTGTTGGTACGTGAGGACATGGGGACGGGGCGGGAGTGGCACTGGGCACACTGCCAGAATGGGGCTGGGGGTGACACAGTGGTGACATCACTGGGATGGGGCTGAGAGGGGTTGACATCACGGCGGCATCGCTTGGGTGGTACAGGGAACTGACACTGTGGTTGCACTGCTGAGACACGGTGGGGAGAGGAGACACCATGGTGTCACTTCAGGGTGGTGATATGGTGGTGACACTGCTGCAATGGGATGTTGACACCAGCAGGACAGAGCTGGGGTGTGTCATGGTGGTGGCATGGTTGGATGGAGCTGGGGTGGAGTAGCACCATGGGGCATCACTGGGACAAGGCAAGGGGGTGATGCTGTAGTGGCACTATTGGGTTGGTACAGGGAGGTGACACTATGGTGGCACTGCTAGGATGGGTTAGGGGTAGTGACACCTTGGTGGTACTGCCAAGATGGGAGTGGGGGTGACATGAGTGTGGACCTATTGAGATGAGGCTGGGGCTGCCACTGTGCTGTCAGTGCAGAGAGTGTGACACTGGTGGCATCACTGGGACAGGACTGGTAGCTGTCACAGTGGTGGCACTGGGGGTAGCACAGAAGTGTGACACTGTGGTGGCACAGGTGGGACAAGGCTGGGGCACCACTGCAGGGTGGAGCAGAAGTGTGGCACTGGTGGCATGCAGTGAGGTGAGGCTGCCCCATTGTCTCAAGGTGCACTCACTGTCCCCATCCCATAGGCACGGCACTGCGCCACTGTGATGAGCACAAGGGCTGGCTGCCCCCCAATCTCTTCAACTGCAGCGCACTGGCCTTTGCTGCCCTTCGCCCCTGGGTGAGCTGGGGGAACACCAGCAACAGCCATGTGACAGTGCCACTGGGGCTCCCTTGACTCTGTGTGTTGTCCCCCCAAGGTGGAGCAGCTGGTGGGCAATGAGTCACGGTGGGATGCAGGGCAGTCCCGGCGTGTGGCGCTGGCACTGCGTGAAGCAATGCGTGAGGCCCATGGGTACTTTGGCAGTGATGTGCACCTGGCATACCAGCTGGCAGGGGCCCTGCTGCGCCATGAAAGCCACCAGCGTGGCTTCCACCTCGCTGCCACCCAGGACGTGCACTTCACTGAGGTGGGCATGAGGTCACAGGGATGGGGACATGCCCAAAGGGGGAACGAGCCAAACAGAAAAGAGGTTGGGATGATGAGCACCCCCATGGGGAAGGATGTGGGTGCATGAGCCCAGACACCGGAATGATGGGCACTCTTGTGGGGAGGGGGATTGGGGCAGAAGGGCCAGGAGTGACAGGCTCCCACCTATGGAGGCAGAAGAGCAGACACCCGGGTGACGGGCACTGGGGAGAGAGGTTGAGGAGGTAGGAAAAGAGGTTGGAGTTATGGGGACCCTTGTGGGGAGGGTCATATTGGGGCAGAAGGTCAAACACTGGGGTGATGGGCACCTACATGGAGAGGGGGGAGGTGGTGCAGGAACCTGGCTGCCATGCTGGGAAGGGTATTGGTGAGGGAGCCTATGCACCAGGGTGATGCACCACCCACCTAGAGAGGAATGGTGGTGTAGGAGGTCTGATGCCAGGGTGGTGAGTACCCCTGAGCAGCGGGTGTTGGTGTGGCTCAGGGTGCACCCTCAACTTTGTGGGGGTACGGCACCCCTGTTCCCCACTGTCCGTGCCAGGGTGCCCCAGCCACAGAGTCCTGCAGGGGAGGTTAGGGGCCTCCTGCCCAGACCCTAGAGTGCCAGCTCCTAGTGCCACTACCACTGCCTTGTCCCCAGAACCTGCTGCGGGTAGGCAGTGCGCTGCTGGACATGGGGAACAAGCGACACTGGGAGCTGATCCAGCAGACGGAGGGTGGCACAGCCCAGCTGCTGCAGCATTTCGAGGAGTACGCACGAGCCCTGGCACGGAATATGCCCCAGACTTACCTCAGCCCATTCACCATTGTCACCCCTAACATCGGTCAGTGGGGACATGCATGGCTGGAGGGCTGTCAGAGGGGTATCTGCCTGGGAACATACGCATGCTGGGAACATGTGTGTGCCTGGGGACACACATGTGCCTTTGGTGTGGTGCTGGGGACATGGGCATGGATGTGCCCAGGGGATGTATGTGCTGGGGATATGGACATGTGTGTGCTTGGGGACATGCGTGTGCTCAGGGGATGTGTGTGTGTTGGGGATGTGGATTCATGTCTGGGAACACAAACGTTTATATAGCTGGCATATGTGTGTGCCTGGGGACATGTGTGTGCGCAAGGATACATGCTGGGAGCATGCATGCATGTGTGACTTGTACCTGGGAACACATGTTGGTGACACGGACATTTGTGTAGCTGGGAAACATGTCCTGGGGAACATGGGTGTGCCTTAGAGGCATGTGTATGTCCCTGGCAATATGGGCTGTGGTCTGTGTGCCCTGGGGTCAGGGAGTGCTGGGTACTCAGGCTGTTGTGTTCTGTGTGTCTCGGCGCTGGTGGGTGCTGGGGTCCATGTGCCTGCAGTTTGGTGGCTGCTGTATGGATTCATTGCTCTGGGGTTGTTCGATGTCAGGGTCAGTGTGTGCTGGGCTCAGTGGGTGGTGGAGTCTGTGTGCTACAGGATTGGTGGATGCCAGGATCTGTGGTCCCAGGGTCTGCATGCCCCAGGATCCATGCCTCTGGGGTTCATGGGTGCAGGGGTTGGTTTGTTCCTGGTTTGGTGTGCCCTGGGGTCAGTGGGTGCCAAGGTCTGGGTTCCCCAAGGTCAGTGGGTGCCAGGATTGATTTGTGCTAGTGGTGGTATGTGCTAGGCTTGGTGCGCCCCTGAATCAGTGAATGCTGGGGTTGGTATGCCCTGGGGTCGGTAGGTGCTGGGGTCTGTGTGCCTCAGGGTTGGTGGGTGCCATACCATGCCGTGAGTGACGTCGTGTCACAGTGGTGTCGGTGGTGCGGCTGGACAAGAGCAGCTTTGTGGGTGCCCGCCTGCCACGCTATGAGGCGCTGCGGGGAGAGAAACTCCCAGACCTGGAGACGACCGTCATCCTGCCTGACAGCATCTTCTGGCCCCCCGAGGACAGGCGTGAGTCCAGGGCGTAGGGGTGACAGGGGTAGGGTTGGAGACCCATTTGCATCCATGGGGCTGGCAGGGCTTGGGGGGCCCCTTATTTGGCCATGGAGACATGGCACAGCTGGGCACCTTGGCTGGGGGCTGGCAGGGATGGGGGAACCCCAGAATGCCCATAGGCTGACAGGTGCCACCATGGGGACCCCAGTGTGGTCATGGGGCTGGCAAGGTTGGGACCCCAGGATGATACTGGCATGGCTGGGGACCCTGGTAAGGATGCAAGGACCAGGGATCCCAGGATGGCATCAGAGATCCTGATGTGGCTATGGCAGTGGGCAGGGTTGGGGACCCCTGGAGCTGGAAGTGTTGGGGGAACTTTGTTGTGGTCATTGGACTGGCAGAGTTGGGGACTCCAGGGTGGCCACGGGAACCCCAATGAAGTCTCAGAGCACCATGCCACCCCCTGCCCATGGCCCCCAGGCCCCTCAACCGGGCATGGGCAGGCACCACAGGGCACAGGTGGGCAGGAGGAGGAGGAGGATGAAGCAGGCGAAGAGAAGAAGGAGGAGGAGGCAGGGATGACTGTGGTGACCCGGCACAAGCGCCACCCATCCCTGGGTGAGGGCCAGGCCATCGCCAGCGTCATCATCTACCGTACCCTGGCCGGTCTCCTGCCCCAGCACTTCGACACCGACAAGCGCAGCCTCCGGTGCCACTGGGGATGGGGGCTTGGGGGGGCTGTGGGGGGCACATGGGGTGCCAGGGCAAAGCCAAGCATCTGGGGGGTATAGGGAAATGGGGACAGGGATGTCCAGAGGGATCCCAGGGGAGGGATGGGAAAGGTGACACATGGGGTGCCCAAGCTTGGGGGGCACAGAGAGTACCTGAAGATGGGGGGTAGAGCACTGGGGAGGCGGCTCAGGGGATGCCCAAGAATGGTGCCCATGGGGTGCCCGAAAAAGGTGGCGCAGGTGAGAAAGGGGTGCCCTCACAGTGTCTGTGTGGTGCCAGGGCACTCTGTGGCACCCAGGTGGGTTTTGGGGCACCTTGAATGGGCTCCCTGACACCAGTGCCTCCCAGGGTGCCCAAGCGCCCCGTCATCAACACACCAGTGGTGAGCATCAGTGTGCACACGGGGGACACGGATGGTGTGGGGGGCATGGGGAACCCCCAGGCACTGGCCAAGCCTGTCACCCTCCAGTTCCGGCTGTTGGAGACCCAGGAACGCTCCAAGCCCATCTGTGTCTTCTGGAACCACTCTCTGCGGTGAGGGCGGGGCAGGGGACACCCCAGGGGTGACAAGGACACTGTGGGGGCACAGGGACATCCCGGAGGATAGGGACATGGGATTTGGGATGGGAACACCTTGGGGAAGATGGGAACACTCCTGAGGGACAAGGGATCTCCCCAAGGAGACAGGGGAGCTGGGGATAAGGACACCCAGGGGAACAGGGGATATCCCCGGGAATGCCCTGGGTGGATGGGGACATCTTGGGAAGTCAGGCACAATATGGAGGGATACAGACATGCTGAGGTAAGAGGGGATATGGCACACACCAGGGGAACAGGAAACACCCTGGGGGAGAGGGGCCATGGAAATGGGCACATCCCAGGGAAATGGGGACACCTCAGAGGGGACATGGAATGAGGACCAAGGAGATTGGGACACTCTGGAGGGACAGGGAGCATGAGGATGGGGACTTACCATGGAGACAGGGGACATAGTAACAGAAATTAGTTGCCTTGAGGCAACAAGGGGCATGGGAATGGGGACACCTTGGAGGGGACAGAGGACATCCTGAGGGAGCAGGAACATGGGGACAGGGCAGAATGCATGCCTCAGTGTCCCTGTGGGTCATGGGTGAGTAACATGGGAACTGGACATGAAGGGGCAGCTCTGACTCTGGTGGGTGTCAGGGATAGGATGGGGTGGGTGTTCCCAAATGGAGATATGTTCCTGGGTGAGTGTCCCTGATGGGTGAGTGTCCCCAAGTGGCAGCAGTTGTCTCTGCTAGGTGGATGGATGTTCCAGTGGGTGGGTGGGTGTTGTCTGTGAATGTGTCTGGTGGGTGTGTGTCTCCAGTGCATGTGTCCCTGGTGGGTGTTCTGGGTTGGGTGCATGTCCTTGGGTAGGGGTGGATGTTCTTAGTGGGTGTCCCTGGTGGGTGTCCTCAGTGTGTGTGTGTATGTGTTTGTCCCCGGTGGGTGTCCTGGTGGGTTTCCCAGCTTGTGTCACCTTGTGGTGCTGCGCAGGGCCGGCAGTGTGGGCGGCTGGTCGGCACGAGGCTGCGAAGTCACCTTCCGCAACCAGAGCCACGTCAGCTGCCAGTGCCACCATCTGACCAGCTTTGCTGTCCTCATGGACATCTCCCGTCGAGAGGTGGGGACATAGAGGGACACGGAGGGGTGCATGAGGACATGGGGGCAGATGTGACACAGGGGACATGGAGGGACACAGTGACCATGGGGCATGGAGTTACCCTGGTATGGTAATGGAGGTGGATGGACACATGTACAGAAATAGGGCATAGGGTCTCAGGTGGTGCCAGGCACAGAGGTGAGGCTTTAGGAACAGGGGTGGGGCTTTTGATAAAAGAGGAGGGACAGGGATAGGAGGGGCTTGGCAGAATGGGTGGGGCAGGGTCAGGGTGGAGGTTCTCATGCTCTTGGAGGCGGGACTGAGAGGAGTGGGTGGGGTTTAAGTGGGGTGGGGCTAAATCCAAGGGGTATGGCTAAATTCAGTGGGTGGAGCTCCCTTGGGGCAGAGCTAAGTGGGACCGGCGGGGTTATGTCAGATCTGTTAGCACGCTCCCTCAGGAGCGGGTCCAGTTATCATGAATGAGATTCCAGTGGATGCAGCTGAGCAGGCTGGGCCTGTCAGTCTCCGAGGGGCAGAGCTGATGTGGGTGGGGTTACAAGAGGTGTGGCTGAGTGATGTTTTCAGGGCCTGTGGTGGCATAATGTGGGCAGGATTTCCTGGGGCAGGGTTGAAAACTAGCTGGGCTGTAAAGAGATGTGGCCACTGCTGTGGGTGTGGTTTTAGGGGGCAGGGTCCAGTACCATAAGTGGGGTTGAAAGGGGCAAGGCTGAGGGATGGGGGTGGAATTTTGAGGGCTGGGTCTTAGTGGTATGGGAGAGATTTAAAAGGGTGGAGCTAACACAATGTGGGTGGGGTTTTGAGTGCCATGGTTGAAGTGCTGTGACTGGGGGTTAAAAAGGGTGGGGTTACCAGGGGCAGGGCTGAATAATGTGAGCAGGCTTCCTATTGGCCTATGCATAGTGGGCAGGACTTCCCAGGCCCAAGGACTGATTGCTTTATAAGGGGGGACCACGTCTGTGTTGATGGGGATGTCTGGAGGGGCATGCACACTGAGCACA
The DNA here is from genome assembly GCF_971803275.1 of Cyanistes caeruleus. NCBI lineage: Eukaryota > Metazoa > Chordata > Aves > Passeriformes > Paridae > Cyanistes > Cyanistes caeruleus. Next base: position 6,476,239 of record NC_141724.1, read on the forward strand.
TGCCTGACATATGCTGATCCTGGTGCTACAGAATGGGGAGGTGCTGCCGCTGGCAGCACTCACCTACGGCTCACTGGGAGTGGGGCTGGCGGGGCTGGCACTGGTGGTCCTGGCCCTGGGGACCTTGAGTCGGCTGCGTTCCAACCGCCACAGCATCCGCCGGCATGGCACAGCTTCACTGCTCCTTGCACAGCTTGTCTTCCTGCTTGGCATCAACCAGACCGATGTCCCGGTGTGTGGGTAAAGGGGGCTGGGAAAGGAGGGTAGAAATGGGGATCACTGGGAAGGACTGGTTGGGTCAGATGATCTGCTGCCTTTGAAGTGTTTGAGTTGGTGGGGCTGAAATGGGTGGGGCTAAGGAGTGGGCACCGCCATGGTGGGCTGGGCCTAAGGGGTGGCATCTAAAAGACATGAGGACTATAATGGGTGAAATCTGCTAAAGGGGTGGTGATGTCAGGGGGTGGAGTCTGTATAAAGGGGTGGGGCTTCCAAAGCAGTGGGGCTGAGGGGTAGATGTTGTCAAAGGGGTTGGCTCTCAAGGGGGTGGGGCCCATCAAAGAGGTGGGGCACTCAAGGAGGGAGGCCTATAAAAGGACTGGAACCTTTTAGAGGAATGTGACCTCAACAGGGGAATGACCTCTCAAAGGGGGTGGAGCTTGAGGGGTTGTGCAAATGGTTGGATGGGTGGGGCTGTGGGCTGGCAGTGACAGGGTGGGTGCAGCTGGCGTGCACCGTGGTGGCCATCCTGCTGCAGTTCCTGTACCTGAGTGCGGTAGGCTGGGCACTGCTGGAGGCGCTGCACCTGTACCGGTGCCGCAGTGAACCCCGTCATGTCGACCGTGGTCCCATGCGCTTCTACCACATACTGGGCTGGGGACTGCCTGCTTTCATTACCGGTGAGCCCTGCTGTGAAACCCTGCTGTCATTCTAACCCCGCACCCTGGACCGCTAGCTGCCTACCTCCACCTGGGTCAACACCTCCTGGTGGCTACACACCCCCTTCTAGGCTATGGTACTGCCACCTGAATATCTTTCCCCTAACCAATTTCATGCATGGTGGGATCCTATTTCCATGTGTAACCCCACCCTCAGATGTATCTTTGCCAGCATAGCCACACCCCTGGATATAACCCCGCCTCCAATGGGATAGTCACGCCCAATCTAAAACAGCCCCACCCCAAGAGTTTACTTCCACCCTTAACCACCGTAGCCCCACCCAGATGGTTTTAGACACACACCCAGAGTCACAGCTCTGCCCTCATCTATGAGACCCAGTCCCCGAGATTTTAGACAGGCCCCTGGGTCCACAATCCTACCCTCATCCATCATAGCTCTGCCCCCAAATTTTCAGTCACACCCCCGGGGTCATAGCCCCCTTCCAAAGAGTATAACCCCGGCCCAATATTTTATCCCCACCACAGGAGTTTAGCCCCACCCTTAACCATCTTATCTCTCCCTCAAGAGCATCTTTCCCAATCTCTTCAATATGCCCCCAGGGCTGTAGCCTTTCTCCATCAATCACAGTCAGATATTCTCCCAGAATCTTAGCCCTGCCCTCATCAGCATAACTCCACTCTAAGAGAATAGACCTGTAATAACCTCTTAGACAAGCCCCCAGTGCCATATCCCTGCTCTCATCAACACTGCCACATACCCAAGAGCTTAGACATACCTCATTTACATAGCGCTGTCTCTACCCAGCGTAGCCACACCCCCAAGAGCAGCACCTTCTTGTCAGCTCTGTGCCATCCACGAGCCATTCCATTCCCCGTCCTGCCATAGCTTCACTCTGTTTAGCCCCACCCCTCCCACCTTAGCCCACTGTCTCTTCTTACAGCCCCGCCCACTGAATTGGCCCCGCCCTGATCTCTCCTTTGTAGGGCTGGCGGTGGGGCTGGACCCCGAGGGCTATGGGAGCCCCGACTTCTGCTGGCTGGCCCTGCATGACAGCCTGGTGTGGAGCCTGGCTGGACCCTGTGCTGCTGCCCTCGCTGTGCGTATAGGGCTGGGGGCTGGGGAGGGCAGGGGATCCCATATCACCCTGCTCACTCCTTGCACCCCCAGGTCGGCATCTTCTTCCTGGTGCTGGCGGCCAGGGCCACCTGTGCCACCCCCCAGGGCTTCCAGAAAAAGGGCTCAGCGTGAGTCACCCAGGCGGGGTCACCCACGGGGGGCAGGGGACATGGTGGGGATGGGGTTGCCAAAGGAGGGCATGGGAGGCTGAGGCACCCATTGTGAGCACAGAGGGTTGGAGCACCCATAGAGGCTAGGGGGCGCTGGGGGCTAGGGGGCACTAATAGGGGACTGGCCTTTTGGGGAGCCTGCAGAGGGCAAGGAGGCACAGGGTGGACTAGCAACCATGGAGGGCAGGAGAGTACTGGGGACTGGGCTACCTATGAGGGGTAGGAGAGGATGGTGGGGCTGGGGCATCTATAGGAGCAGATGAACACAGGGCAGCCATGGGAAGGCAGAGGGGAATGGAGAGCAGTGGGCCACAGGGGGCTGGAGCCAATGGAGGGCATGGGAGGTTGGGGGACCTGTGGAAGGCAGGGGGGCATCAAGGGCAGAGTCAGCTATGGGGGCTTCAGGGGCCAGGGGAGGTTGGGGCATCTAGAGGGGCAGGGGGGCACAGAGCAGCCATGGGGTGGCAGAAGGGCACTCGAGACAAGGGCACGGCATGCTGGGGTTTGGCTGGGCCCACAGGGAACAGGGGAGCTTAAGGGGCTGGAGCACCCAAGAATGGTGGAGTGGGTCAGGTAGGGGTTGGGGCATCTGGGCAGGGAGGGGGCTATGAGGGGTTTGGGCAACCCTGGGGGACAGAAGTACAGAGGGCTTGTGACATGAGACGTCATTGGGGTGACACTGGCATGCTGTTGGGGTGCCCAGGTCTGGGGTGTGCACAGCTGCAGTCCTGCTGGCCATGCCCAGCCTGGCCTGGCTTCTGGCCCTGCTCTCAGTCAACAGTGACACGTTGCTCTGTCACTACCTGTTCGCCGCCTCCAACTGCCTCCAGGTCAGTGGGGACCACCTGAGACTCCACCCTTGGGACCCCCCAAACACACACCCTGGGGACCTCCAGAACCACTGCCCCTGGGACTACCAAAGACTCCAGAACTCCAGTGCCTCCCCCCCTGCGATCCCCAGAGACCCCAGAGCTCCCTGAACCTCACACCCTTGGGACCTCCAGAGTCCCACACCTATTTGTGGGGCACCCACCCAGTGGGCACAGAGGGGTCCTTTGCCATAGGCAGGACACTAATGGGAGATACCCAGTGCATATGGGGGTCCCTCATCCTGTCTGTGATATCAGTGGGTATGTGGGGAGACCCTCATTCTCTTTGAGGTGCCAATGGCATGCACCCAATCTGGATAGGGACCTGTCTGGGGTGCTGCTGGGATCCTCCCAGGCTGTTCACACCCTTTATTGTCCCCCCTGCCTCCTCTCTGCCCAGGGCCCCCTCATCTTCCTGTGCTGTGTGGTGCTGAGCAAGGAGGTGCGGAGGAGCCTCCGCCTGAGCTGTGCCCGCTGCCACCACCCACCACTGGCCACCAAGGCCACCCTGACCCCTGTGAGTGCTGGGGGACACGGGGGGTGCTGGGTAGCGAAGGGCAGCCCATGCCATGGCTATGACATCGTTGTGCCCTTGGCAGGCCTATGGCAGGGACAGCGCATACGTGGCAGGGCAGCTGTACCCGCCCCCAGGTGGTGGGTCCTCGGGGTCCCTGCACAGCACTGCACGCTCGGGCAAGAGCCACCACAGCTACATCCCATTCGTGCAGCGGTACTGGGCACAGAAGGAGCTGGGGCATGGGTTTTTGTGGGGTCCTGGGCTGATGTGGCAATGGGATGACAAGATGGAATGGTTATGGGATGGTGGGGTAACAGGCTGCTGGTGTGGTTGAGTGGTGGGTTGGTGGGGTGGCAGGATGGCATGGCATGGGGGTATTGGGATGGCAGGATGGTGTGTGGTGGGGTGACATGGTTGTGAGGGTGTTGGGATGGCTGGGTGGTGGGGCAATGGCATGGTTGCATGGTAGTACAGTGGCAGGATGGCATGCGTTTGGAGTGGTGAGGTGGTAGGGTAGTGGGGTGGTGGCAGGGTGGGGGGTTGAGGGGGTGTCAGGATGAAGGGGTGGCAAGGGTAGGTGTCAGGGTGATGGATATGAGGGTGGTGGGTGTCAGTGGATATTGGCATGTCAGTGGGTGTTGGGTGTCAGTGGGTGGACATTGTGTCAGTGTGTTGGTGTCAGTCACTGGGTGACAGTGGATGGTAGGTGTTCGTGACACAGGTTGGGTCCTGATGAGTATTGTGTCCCCACAGGGAGGACTCAGGGCTGGCAGGCAGCCCAGGGCTGGGGCCAGTGCCGCTGCCTGAGCCTGGGGGGCTCTTCCTTGATTCCCAGGACCAGCCTGAGGGTATGGCCTCACCCAGAGGGCAAGTGTGTCAGCCCAGGGGGCAGGAGGTGTCTCTGGGCACCCCCTGACCTGTGACCCCCCAGAGCATGACACGGACTCGGACAGTGACGTGTCCCTGGATGACCTGAGTGGCTCCTATGGCTCCACACATTCTTCTGATAGCGAGGATGACACCCCCTGTGGCTGGGACCCCTTACCCAGGGCTCCCCTGGGTCCCCCTGGCCCTGGTAACACCCTCAGGGGAAGTGGAGATGGGAGGCCTTCAACCTGGCTGGGTGCTGATGTGGGGGGCACAGAGTGGACAAGAGATCCCTTGTCCAGCCTGGAGTTCTGATAGAGATGTATAGTGGGTATGGGGTAGAGGATCCCTTGTCCAGTCTGTGGTATGGATGGGACTGACACAATGGGTTTGGGTGCATCCCTCACAATGCCTATGTGCTGATGGGGGCACCCAGTGAGGATGGGGGGGTAGGATTCCTGGTCCTGCCTGTCCCTGCTTCCTTCCTTTCCCCACAGGTGACCCCCTGCTGCCCCCAGGATGCCCATACTGGCCAGGGGAATTTGTGACAACAGCGAGTGAGAGTGAGGGACCAGGAGGTAGTGAGGGGCTGCGAGTGCAACCATCTGGTGACCAGGGACACCCCTGGGGTGATCCCCCCCAGCCCAATGGCGAGGCATTTCCCAGGGGCCCCCTGCTGCTGCCCCTACCCCACCCCCACAAAGGTATGGGCTGCCATGGCAGGGGTGGGCACTCCAAATCTGGCCTCCCCACCCATGGGTAATGCCTCTGCAGGGATCCTGAAGAAGAAGTGCCTGCCCCCCATCAGTGAGCGGGGCAGCACCCAGCGCCCTGGGCCACCCCCACCGCCTCCGGCTTGCACAGCTGCCTCCTCGGGCAGTGACGGGGGGGCACCCCCAGTCCCCCGGCCTCGGCAGAGCCTCCAGGAGCAGCTCAGCGGCCTCACCCCCATTGCCATGAGCATCCGCACAGGCACCGCTGACGAGGATTCCTCTGGCTCTGAGTGAGTGCCTGTCATATCCAAGAAGTGCTCACTAGGAGTTCTCTGGGTATTAGGGTTCCCTCTGGGCACCCATTGGGTTTGAGGGTGCCCTTGGGGTAGCAGGGTTCCTGTTGGGTGGACAAGCAGTGAAACACTGCTTATTAAGGTATCCTTTGGATGCCTATCAAGTGCAAGGATGGCTGGGTACCAGGGTGCCAAGGTTCCCATTACACCCTTATTTAGTGCCAGGGTTTCTTTCAGCTGCCTGTTGGGCACCAATAGGGTCTAACACTGCTTGCTGACTGCTCATCAGGTGCCACAGTATGACTAGACACCCATTGAGTGCAATATTACTTATTGAGTATCCATCAGGTTCCATGGTTCCCTTTGGGTGCCCACTAGATGCCCACTGGGTGCCCATTGAATACTGGGGTACCCACTGGATGCCCACTGAATACTCACTGGGTGTCCATCAGGTATAACTGCAGCCATTGGATGCCAATTGACTGTCCATGAGTGCCCACTAACCATTGGATGCTCATTGTGCATCCATTGACCCTTATATATCCATTCAGTGCCCACTGACTGTCTTGGGTGCTTAATGACCTCTGGGTGCATACTAGGTGCCCATCAGGTCTAACAGCACCTGTTGCGTACCCACTGAGCATTGGATCACCCATTGGGGTGTCCACTGGTGGCCCATCAGGCCTAACAGCACTTGTTGGGTGCATGTTAACTGTTCATGAGTGTCCATTGACCACCTGGTGCCCCTTTGGTCTAACAGTGCTCATTGGGTGCTGGAGTGCATGTTGGGTGCCCATTGACTGTCCAAAGGTGCCTATTGACCACTGGGTGCCCACTGGGTGGTGGGGTGCCCACTGGGTACCCCCTGACCACCCAAAGGTGGCTAGCTCAGGGCAGAGCTAGCACAGCAGCACTAACCAACTCTTCTCTCCCCCTCTACCCCCCAGATTTCTGTTTTTTAATTTTCTCCATTAACCCAAGGGGGCTAGGGGGGTTCCCCCCCAACCCTCACCCCTCCATCTCCCACCATGGCTGGGTGCTGGGGGGCACAGAGGGCACCCTGGCACCCATCTCCCCCATCACACATCTGTCTGTCTTGTTTTTTATCCACCCCCACCCCCCGCTTTGTATCCACTTCCCCCATCTGTCTGTGCCCCCCACCAGGAGCGACGAGACCTCAATCTAATGGGGACCCAGCAGGCAACCCACACACTGTGCCAGGGACACCAGGACAGGGAGGGCACCAGGATGGTGGGGGGGGACACACCAGGATTGGGGGTGTACAAGGACTGGGAGGACACCAGGAGGGGGCAGGGAGCCACATCCCTCCCCGCCCCAGTGCACTTTGTATCCTTGCAGGGATTGGCACCTTGCAGGGGGGTAGCACAGGGTGCCCCTGTTTTCCCCCCATGATCACCCCCAGCCCCTTTGCCCAGCAGAGTGCTTTATTTAAAAAATACATGAAAATACAAAAATGGGAATTTATAACCAACTTGCCCTATTGTGCCAACCCCCCTGAAGGTGCCACCCATCCCATGGTGTGAACTTCCCCAGGTGGGCGGGCATGTGGAGGGGGTGGGATCAGTTGGGGGTTCAGGGATGTCTGGGGAACCCCCCCTCCCCTGCCCAGGGGTGAGGCTCAGGTTGGGGAACTGAGGGATGGGTGTTGTGGGGTGAGGGACCCCTGGGTACTGGGGGATGTGGGGGGTTTCCTACTGCTGATTGGACCTTTTGTAATTAAAGCAAAACCCAGTGCATGCCTTGGCTCATCCCTGGAGAGGCCCGTGCCTCTCCCACCCCAACCTCAGCTGGTCCCTGGCAGTTCCAGCTCTGCCCTGCCTTGGCAGCCAAGGGGTTCCTTGGCTGCTCCCTGGGGGCCCCTGGCACTGCCTGCCTCCTTCCAAAACCTCAGTTCATCCCTGGGGTTGCCTTGGCTCTGCCCCCCCCAGCCTAGGTACCTTGGCTGGTACCTAGGAGGGGTCTGGGTGCCCCCAGGGTCTCTGGGCGGGTGCAGGGTGGTTTGGGAGTGTCACCTCGGGGTGCTGCTCACCGCCGTCTTGCGTGGGGGCCGCAGGCGGGCAGGGGGGGGTCCTGGTTTGCACCCCGAGGCAGCAGTTTGGGGGGCTACCCGTGCTGCCCCCGCACCTGCAAAGGGGAGAGAAGCCATAGAGAAACTGAGGCATGGAGGAGGGGGCATCCCCTGTGACCCCCTCACCCCACTACATCCTTACCTCTGGGAGTGGGGGTCCTCCCACCCACTGCTGGAGTCCGAGGGGACACCTTGGGGAGGGCAGTGGGTGCAGGGGAACAGCCAGAGGGGACAGATGCGGTGGTGGTCCTGGTGTGGGGCTGGCGGCTGGAGGGTGGGCAGGGGACTGTACCCCTCCTTGCCTTTGGCTGACCTGGGGAGAAAGGGGGGGTTGGGGTATGGCCTAGGAACCCCTATAGCCGTGGTATCCCCATCCCCTTGCCATCACTACCTGCTGTCCCCCCCCGGGGGGGCTCTGACCTGCCCCGGGCACCAGCCCACTGCCCCTGGGGAGGGCACGGCCGGGAGGGGCCCACATGGCTGGTGGAGAGCCCCCTGGCCCCAGAGGGTCCCTTCACCGCTGCTGTGAAATTACGGCTGGGGGGTGCCTGAAAATAGAGGAGGAGACATCACTCAGTGGGTGCCTCGCACCCAGAGGGCCTGGGGAGTTCGTGATGCCCCTTGGAGACAGGGGGCCACTCACTGCCCCCATCTAGGATGGGTTGGGGGGGGAATCTGGGCATTCAGCCCGGGTGGGACACAGCTACACTGGGACCCTACCCCTGGGTCTCACCTACCTCGGGAACACTGGTGGCAGCAGAGGCCCCCGGGGGTTTGGCTGGGAGGCGAGGGATGGGGGCAGGTCCCTGCGACTCCACGGTGGGTAGGAGTGCCCGGACCGGGCTGTCCTTCACCACGAAGGTCTGGCGGCGGGGGCTGCGGGGAGTGCTGGGGGGCGTGGCGGCGGGTCCCGGGGGGTCTCCAGGGGCGGGAGGGGGCAGGTGACACCCCTCCAACTGCGCCGCCAGGCGCGTGGCCTCCCGCACCATCTCTTCCAGACGGGCCCCGTGCAGGGGACTCCAGCGCCCGTTGCCGCCCTTGTGCCGGCACCCGCCGCCCGGGCTATCCTCATCCTCCTCTTCCTCCTGGCTTCAGATCGGGCGGGGGTAGGGGGAAAGGTGGTGTCAGCCCCCAACACCACTGCCAAGAAGTGGCAGGAGCCCTCCATGCCATCCAGGACACCATTCAGTGAGTGACACGTCCCCCAGGACCCCCAGAATCACATCTATGAAGGAGATATGTCCACAGGACTCCCAGGACCCTGTTCATGGGGTGACATATCCCCTAGGACCCCATCTTTGGGGTGTGTTGTTCCTTGTGGCCTCCAGGACACCAACTGTGAGTTGCCACACCCCCCCCCAACCCCATGCATGGGGTGACACGTCCCCTAGGACATTGACAATGAGGTGCTATCTTCCCCCCGTCCTCCATGTCCCATCCTATTCCCCATGTCCCCAGCTGTAAGGTGCCCTTTTCCTCCTACCCTTCTGTACCTGTCCGATGGGGACAGCAAGCCAAAGTCGAAGCTCTCCTCAGTGACAAATCGAACATCTGGGGGGACACTGCGGATGAGCGCCAGCCTCCCCCACCCCAGGAGGGGAAACACGGGAGACATGCAGTGCTGGCACTGCCATACCTCGGTCGTCGGCCATCGCCTCGGAACACCGGGGCCACCTGTGGGAGATGGGGGGGTCACCACTGATGCAATCGGGGTCCCCCACGCATGCCCCTACCCGCCCTCCATGTCCCCAACCCCCGCGGGGACACAGTGGCACCGGCCAGCGCGCGGGTGACACGGCCGGTGCCAGGCGCCGCCGGGCTCAATGCCACTGGGATGGGGACAGGGATGGCTCCGCTGGCGCCAGTAGGCACCCCCAGCCCGGGTGTCCTCAGTGCCACAATAGGAGGTCCCAACCCTGCACCCTGATCCCTGAGAGTCCCCAGTGCCACCACGGTGGTACCCAGTCCCTATCGGGGGGAAATTGAGGGGCTCCAACCCCATTGGGAAGTCGCAGCCCCACATCCGGGGGAGCCCCTGTCCCACACCCCGATCCCGGGAGGCCCCCAGCCCCACATTTTGATCCCCGGGGCATCCCAACCCCACCGCCTGGGGACCCAGCCCCACACTAGAGGATCCCAGCCCCATACTGAGGGGTCCCAGTCTTGAATCCCGATCCCGAGCGGGTCCCATCCACATTCCTAGGCCTCCCAGCTCCCACGCCGATCAGCCCCAAAACCCGATCCTGGGGGTCCAATTCCCACTCCTGGCTCCACTTCCCAGCCCCACACTGAAGGGTCTCAGCCCCATAATGGGACGATCCCTCCCCCACACTTGGGGAATCCCCCAGCCACGCACCCCCCCCAGCCCCGGAGACGCCAGTGCCACATTGGGGGGGTCTTAGCTCCAGTCTAAAAGGGTCCAGCCCCGCCGACGAGTCTCAGCCCCGCATCTCAATCCGTTGATGACCCCAGCCCCACAATGAGAAGGTCCCAGCCCCCACCGGGGGTCCAGGCCTCCCAGCCCCAGCCCTGGGGGTCCTCAGCCCCTCACCCCGACCCCACGTCACCCCATCTCCGCATGGGGTGGTTTACCCCGCGCTCCGCGGCACCCCCGATCTCCCCGCAGGCTTTCCCTCTACCCGGGGGTTCCGGTCTGCCCCTTGCCCCCCTCTCCCCCCACCACCTCACCGCCCCCGGCTCCCGCTCGCCGCGCGCGCCGAGGAGGTGTGGCCTAACTGAAGGGGCGTGGTCTCGTTCGAATTCCCCCTCCCCTTGCGGCTCAATCGCGGTGCACCCGCCCCGGGTTCCGATTGGCCCGCGCCTCGTAAACCCTCACTCTGACTGGCCTATCTCCTCACCTTTCGCCTCACGGACTGGCTCTCGTCCTCCCCCGCGCCCCGCCCACCACCGGCTGGGGGCGTGGCCCGGAAGCGCGGCGGCTGAGGGTCCTTCCGCCACCGGTGCCGCCGTAGCATGGCCGCAGTCCCGCCTGACTCCTGGCAGCCGTCCACCGTTTCCATGGAGACCACGTAAGGGACAGGGCCTGGTACCGGCACCGGCACGGGAGGCCCCGCCCACCCCTGGTCCCGCCCCCTTCCGCGGCACTGGTAAATCGGTGTCCGCTCCCTCCCCCCTCGGCTTCTATGCAGCCCCGGTGTTCCTGACTCCCCGGTCCTCCCGGTATGGGGCAGTCCCCGCTGTCCGTGAGCCCCCGGTACCAGGCAGACCCTGAATTCCACAGGTGCTAAGAAGCTCCCAGGGTCTCCTGAACGGGACAGCTCCGTTATCCCCCGGTATCAACCAGTCCTGGTTCCCGCCCCGGTACTAGAGAGCCCCTGGTTCCCCTCCGGTGTCCCCCATGGTGTTTGTAACCCCCAGGCCCCTCGGTACCAGGCAGATGCCAGTGACCCCGTTGGCCCGAGTGTCTCCGTTGGCCCGAGTGTCTCCCGGTACTGCACAGAAACAGCCAGTCCTGGTTGTTTCCCCGGCAGCAAGAGCTGTCCGTGTCTTCCTGGGGTTCCATTATTCCCCAGTACCTGCAGCCCCCATTGCCCCCCATCCCTTCTCACCTCTGTGGTCCCTGTCCCTGACTGACTCTGAGTAATGGGGGGATGGGGGGGTCTCACTGAGGTGTTTCCTGGTACCCTTCCTGATCTTGTTCCCATTCCTAGTATTCCCATTTCCCATTCCCTGGGTGTACCTGCTGGTGCTGGAGCTGTACTAACAGCACAGCCCCCTGACTTTGGTCTGAAACTGGGGTTGGGGGTCACAGTGGGATGACCCTGCTCTGCAGCTGCAGAATTTACCATATAGGTGGAGGAATTTACAGCAAGGTGACCCCATCTCCTGTTTCCATTCCTGATGCTGTTCCCTTGTTCCCAATGTTGTTCTGGTTCCTGATTTTACCATTCCCAGGATGGGCCCTCTGGTGCTGGAGCTGTACTGGCAGGCCAAGACCCTAGCTTTGGTCTGAAACTGCGTGTGGGAGTCACAGTGTGATGACCCTGTCTCCAGTTCCCATTTCCAGTGCTGTTCCTCATTCCTGTTCCTGCTGTTCCCATTCACAGAATGAGCCTGCTTGTGCTAGAGCTGCACTGGCAACACAGCCCCTGGCTTTAGTCTGATGCTGGGGATGTGGGTATCACTTTGGGATGACCCCATTTCTTTCCCATTCCCATTACTGTTCCCCATTCCCAGTGCCTTTCCTATTCACACTACCTGTGTTCCCATTCCAGGATGGGCCCACTCGTACTGGAGCTGTACTGGCAACACGCCCCCCGCACCTGCAAGAACTTTGCTGAACTGAGCCGCCGTGGATACTACAATGGCACCAAGTTCCACCGCATCATCAAGGACTTCATGGTGCAGGGAGGGGACCCCACGGGTACCGGTGAGTACAGGCCTCTGAAATCTCCCTAGGACCCTCCCTGGTGCCAGCAATTCCTTCTGACCCCTGAATTCACCTGCAGGCCGTGGTGGCGCCTCTATCTATGGGAAACAGTTTGAGGATGAGCTGCACCCTGACCTGAAGTTCACTGGTGAGCGGGGCCAGCACTGGGAGAGCACTGGAGGGGCATACCCAGGAGCCAGGGACCCCACCTATAGAGGGGCAGGACCCCTGAGAACACACCTGTGGGATGGGATATCCCCTGTGTCCTCCTCCATGGGGTGACATGACTTCCAGCTTTCTAGTCATGGGTTGGTGTGTCTCAAGGTGGCTAGTCATGTGGTATGTCCTCCAGGACCCTGGCTGTGAGGTGGCATCTCCTGTCCCCACAGATCCCATCTATAGGGTGACAAGTCTGCTGTGTCCCCCAAAACCCCATTCATGGAGTGACATGACCCCCAGGAGCTTTGCCATGGGTTGCCCTGTCCTCTATTTCCCCATTCCTGGTGTGATGTGTCCCTGTGTCTCATAGACAGCAGGATTCTGGCAATGGCTAGCATGGGGCTGGACACCAACAGGAGCCAATTCTTCCTCACGTCCCCTAAGACCTCTCTATTGGGTGACATTTTCCCCATGACACTAGGACCTCAGCCATGGGTGAGACATGACACGTCCCTGAGACCCCATCCATGGGGTGGCATGTCCTCCATAACCCCCAGTACCCCATCCCTTGAGTGGCATGCCCCCCAAGACTCTGGCCATAGCATGGCATGTCCCTCAGGGTGCCAGGACCCTTGGCCCATGTCCCACAGGCACTGGGATCCTGGTGATGGCCATTATAGGGCTGGACACCAATGGGAGCAACCCAAGACCGAGACCCTTCTGTCAGGTGAAGAGTCAGGAGTCTGGCCATGGAGTGACATGTCCCAAGGATCACAGCCATAAGATGACTCCCTCCAGTATCCCAGACTTGGGGTGTAATGTTTGCCATGATACTGGGATTTTGGCCATGAGACAACATCTCCCATGGCATGACATCATGCTGGAACCTTGGCTGTAGGGTGACATGTCCCCTGTATCCATGTGGTGACATGTCCCCATATCTCACAGGTGCTGGGATCCTGGCAATGGCCAATGCAGGCCCGGACACCAATGGAAGCCAATTTTTCCTGACACTGGGCCCAGCACAGTGGCTGGATGGAAAGCACAGCATTTTTGGGAGGGTGTGCCAAGGAATGGGGGTGCTGGGGCGCCTAGCCATGGTGGAGACCAACTCCCAGGACCGACCTCTCGACGATGTCAAGATCATCAAGGCATATCCCTCGGGGTAGGGGTGTGGGGCACCCTCCAAATTGTACTGCTTGTTTGTAATAAAAGAGGTTGGATGTAGTGGGACCTCCCCAGAGTGGTTTTAGGGGGAGGTGGGGGAGGTGTCTTTGACATGGTGGGGGTTGTGAGCCCCGCCAAAGTGGTTTGTGGGTGCCTTTGGAGGGGCAGGTGTCTGTCCCTGGGAACATGGAGCTGCCAGTGGCCCCAGTTCCTGGGGGTGCAGAGTGGCTGCCACCAGTGGGTGCCCAAATTTACACCTATTTGTGGTGGCCAGGCTGGGTCCGTTGGTCTGACCCAGATGCCACGACTTTCCCAGAGGGAGTGGTCCCTGGCCACTGGGTAACCTCAGCGAGGGGGGCAGCCTCCGACTGCAAGTGATTTCAGCTCAGTGATTTCAGCTCTGCTTGCTAGGTTATCCTGGGCCGACTCAGAGACAGAGAGACAGGAGTGTCATGTGGCAATTCCACAGAGACAACCTTTATTGTCCAGCAGCTCTGCAAAGGGTAGCCAGGGACAGTGCCTCCCTCCTGAACTGGGCAGAAGCTGGGGTTTTTATGGGGGAAAGACAGGGTGGTACCAGGGGGGAAAACCAATGGGTTACAAAAGATCAACATCGTCACCAAGGCATGGTGGGATACCTCACCATCTAAGGGATATCTCTCCAGGAGAAGGTTGTGATATGCTTATCCCAGTTCTCTCAGGGCACATTTCTCCATGGAAAACCCTTGGCAGGCTCGTATGTGTCCACACCTACTGTGTGGTGTCTGCATGTCCTAAAAGTTTCCTGGAGCCTCCTGGAATGTGCCCCCACCATGGGCCTGTTGGATCACTAAGCTTTGGGTAGAAAGGGGGAATTGGTGCTGTCCCACCGGAGTGGGCTCCCCAGAAAGCACTGGGCACCCCTGAACTGGCAGTGGGGTCTGCATACTGGGTTCACCCCTGGCACTGGGTAACCCCCCAGCAATAGATGTCCCCCCTGACTCTCAGTGCAGGACCTGGGACAGTACTGGGAGCTGCTGGGTGTTACTGGAAAGGGTGCAGGGAGCTACTGGGGGGATAGCAGAGGACTGGGGGACTCTGCATCTGCAGTTGGTGGGGCTGTAGGGATAGTGGGAAGGTTCTGATTAAGGAGGAACTAGGGGGATTGGGGGCTCATCCTGAGGAGTGGGTGGTATGGAGAGTGTCACCATGGCACCGGGAGGCGCACCGGGAGGCGCACCAGGAGTATCGGAGCCGTGCTGGGGCTAATGGGGAGGGAGCACCGGGGGTCCGGTCTGGGGGTGATCCCGGGGGTGGTACCAATGGTCCATAGTGTACCGGAGGCAGCCTCGGGGGCAATCCCAGGGCAGCAGCAGTGGTCTTGGAGCGATCCCGAAGTTGATCCTTGGTACCCGCGTCCGGGGGGCACTGGGGATGGGGAGGCGGAGTGGGACACCGGGGGCGATGCGGGGGGCGGCACCGGACATCTGAGGGTGATGCCGGGGATCTGGGGACTATCCCGAGGACAGTATCGGGGATCCGGTACCAGGAATGGGGAAGCGGCCCCGCGGGGGTGGGGGGGGTGCCGGCGGTCAGGGGAGGTACTAGGATTTGGCGTTGATCCTGCAGCGATCCCGGGAATATGGGGGGGGGGGGGGATCCCGAGGACAGTAGTGAGCTTCCAGTGGGGAACTGGACTATGGAGGCAGCTCTGGGGATGATGCGGGAGGCATCCCGGAGATCTGGGGGCGATTCCGAGGCGGAACCAGAACCGTCCCACGGGCCCGGGAGGTACAGGGGATTTGGAATCAGGCCCGGAGCCGGTGCGGGGGTAGATCGCAGGAATCTGGAGGTGATCCCGAAAATTTCGGGGCGATCTCGGGGGCAATATAGGGGGTCCATGGCAGCATCAGAAAAGGGGAGGCGGCCTCGGGGGCGACTCCGGAGGCGGTGCTGGGGATCTGAGGGCGATTCCAGGGGCGGTCCCGAGCGGGTCTCGGTATCCCCGCTGGCGGTTCTGAAGAAGACTCCGGGGCAGTCCCTCGGCCGGGGCTGGTGCCAGGAGCCACGGGCGGTGCCTAGGGCAGTCCCGGGGCGGAGCTGATCGCGATCGCGGTGCTGGTGTCGGGGCAGCGACGGAGCCCGGGACATGGCGGGCCTGAGCTCCCCGGAACCGAGCACCGGCCCCGGTCCTGTCCCGGCCACTCGCGTGGAGCTCACGGTGTCCTGCAGGTAGCGGGGCCGTGGCGGGAGCCGGCACCGAGGAGCGGGGGCGCGGGGAGGCGCTGGGAGGCACTGGGGAGCAGCGGCAGCTGGCGCGTTGAAAGGTGCTGGGAGGCACTGGGCTGCGCTGTGGTGTAGCGGTAGCTGCCGTTGGAGGGTGCTGGGATGCACAGAAAGGCACTGGGAAGCACGGGGGAGCGGCGTTTGGAGAGTGCTGAGGTGCACTGGGAGGCACTGAGATCCCCTGGGATGCGCTGGGAAGCATTGTAGAGTTGGGAGCCGCTGGCGTTGTAGGGCACTGGGTTGCACTGGAACGCAATGAAACGCGTTGGGGGATACTGGAGTGCCGCAGCAGCTGGCGTCTAAAGGTGCTGGGGTGCACGGTGATGCACTGAGATCCCCTGGGATGCACTGGGAGGCACTGGAATGCACCGGAGAGTGGGAGCAGTTTGTGGTGTGAATTGCTGGGATGTACTGGAATGCACTGAGATGCCCTGGAAGGCATTGGGAGACACTAGGGGACGGGGAGCAGTCGGCAATGTAGAGAACTGAGAGGCACGGGGAGGCACTAGGGAGGCTAGGCAGTCAGCTAGCGCTGGAGGCACTGAAATGCATTAGGAGGCACTGGGATTCACTGAGAGACACTGGAATGTTCTGGGTGGCATTGGGGAGCACGGGAAGCACAGGGAGTGTTGGGTATGGGGACGCAGGGGCACTGGGTGAGCCAAGGGTGCTGAGGGTGCGGGTGTATGGGGAACCGGGGAGGCATTTGGAGGTCTCTGGGACTGGGTGCAGGGAGGTCAGGTTTGGGGGATTCTGGGGATGCATGGGGGTAATGTTGGACCCTGTATCCCCTGCACCCCCTGTATCCCTTGCCCACCCTGAAACTCCCTGGGCCACACTGCACCATCTGCCTCCCTTGTACCCACTTGTATCCTGCAGCTCCTGTACCCTCCCTCTGTAATCTGAGGTCTGTCTCTCTTTGGTGTCCTGACATATAGTTGTGCCCCAACACATGGTACTCTAACATGTGTCATGCTGTGCACCCTGTGCAGATGTGTCTGTGCACCCCAATGTGTTTTCTGGAGCACATCTGGAAGTGCACCATAACACCCAAGCATGCCCACCAACACCTGGCCATGCTCACCAACACCCTGCTGCGTGCCCTGACATGGCTGAGCCCCCCAGCACATGGCCCCCAACATGTGGCAGACATGCTTTGAACCCCAATCCATGTCCTGGGGCACACCTTGCCACGCACCGTGTCACACAACTAGGCACGACCCAGCATGTGGCTCTGCACCTCAGCATGTGTTCTGAACATCTGAACACATAAGGGATACACAGTCACAGGCACAGCCAGATGCTCACACTCACAATCACTCACACACACGCACACACATGCACACTCACACTCACTCTCCCTTGCCCCCAGGCAGCTTCTGGACAGGGACACCTTCTCCAAATCGGACCCACGTGAGTGGGGCAGGGGGGATGGGGGTGTGTTTTAGGGTCTCTGGGGATGTTTTGGCTCTTGGGTGTTTTGGGGAGTCTCTGGGGGGCTTGGGGTTGCTCGGGGTTTTGGGGTCTCAGGGGATGTTTAAATCCCTGGGGCGATTGGGGGTCTCTGGGGGGTTGGGGGGGGTCTCTGAAGTATTTTGGAGGAAACTGAGGGTTTTGGGGGTCTCTGGGACTATCAGTGCCTCTGAGGAGTGTTATGGCCTCTGGGGTTTTTTGGGGTCTCTGAGGTGTTTTGGGAGATCTCTGGAATTTTTGTGATTCTATAAGGCTTTGGGGGTCTCAAGGATATTTTGGAGGGTTCTGGAGGTGTTGGGAACTCTGGGAAGTGTTGGGATCTCTGGGGGTCTTCGGTGTTCTTTGGGGATTTTAGAGGTCTCTGGGGGATTTGGGGAGCCTCTGAGGTGTTTTGGGGGCTCTCTGGGGGAGTTTTGGGAGTCTCTGGGAATGCTGTCATCTCTAAGAATTTTGGGGTCTCTGGGGTGTTTTGGTGGGTCTCTGTGGGTGCCTGCCCCCCCTCCTCCTCTCCCCCTCTCCCTGCAGTCTGTGTGCTGTACACGCAGCGTCCTGGCAGCCACCAATGGCGAGAGGTGAGTGACCCAATTGGTGGGGGACAGCTAATCAGCATGTTATGCTGTGCTCAGCTGGCCAATTGGCATGTTAGGTTGCACTCAGCCAGCTAATGAGGATATTGGGGTGCTAGCAGGCCAACCAGTCATCAGCATGTTGGGGCAATGAGCAGTCAGCATGTGTGTGTGCCAACCAGATGGCCAGCCATCATGTCAGGGGTAATGGCAGCCAGCCAGCCAAGCAGCATGTAAGATTCTGGCTTATCAGCATGTTGGGGTGATGGGCAACTGGCCAATCAGGGTTTTGGGGTGCTGGGCAGGTGACCAATGAGCAGGTCAAATTCTGGCCAACCAGCATGTTGGGGTTCCAATCAGTTGGCCAGTCACCAGTGAGCAATCAGCATCTTCAGCTGCAGCACCTGGAAAATGAGCAGCTACCCAATCAATGCCGGGGGGGCAAAGTGATCAGCCAACCAGCATCCTGGGGATCTGGGGAGCATGTTGAGGTGCTGGGCAGCCAGCCAATCAGATGTCAGCATGCAGCCAGGCCCTGCTCCCTGTAATTAACAGGGTGTTAATTGCGGGCTAGTGAGCAAGGGGTGGAGTAGGGGGTGGGGGCAGCCCTACTGGCACAAAGCAGCACAAAGCAGCACCTGGGTCCGCCCCTTTCCCACGCATGTGCCCCGGCCCGGGCCCACTTCCCACCCTTGCCACGCCTCCTCCGCCCACATGTGTCCTTATGTCCCCAATCTCATGTCTCTGTGTCCTCATATTGCTGTGTCCCCATATCCTCATGTTCCCACATCCCTAACCCCATGTCCACATGTTCTCACTGTGTCTCCATGTCACTGTGTCCTCATATTTGTGTGTTCCCATGTCCACATTCTCATCTCCCACTGTCCCCCATCCCCATGCCTCCACCCTCACTCCCATGCCCCCATTTTCCTGTCCTGTGTTCACACATCCCTGTGTTCCCATGTCCTCATTTCCCCAGTTCTCCATCCCTATGCCCCCATGTCTCTGCATCTCCATGTCCCCATACCACTGTGCCCACATCACCACATTCCTATGTCCCCATGTGCTTGTATCCCTATCTCCTATGGCCATGCTCTTGTGCTCCCATGTCCTGTGTTTCCATGTTCCCATCCTTATGCTCCCATGTCTCAGCATCTCTATGTCCCCATCTCCGTGTCCACACCACCTCATCCCCATGTCCTTGTGTCTCCATGTCCCTGTCTACACCCCATGTTTTCCTGTCACCTCATTGCCCCCACTGTTCCCACATCCCCCAGTTTGGCCGGACTGAGGTCATCGACAATTCCCTGAATCCTGATTTCCTGCACAAGTTTGTCCTCGATTATTGCTTTGAGGAGCGGCAGAACCTGCGCTTTGACTTGTGAGTGGCCCCTGTGGCCTCAGTATCACCCCCAGTGTCACCCCCCTGTCCCCCAGGATCACCCCCTGGCCACCCTGGCACAGCCCTCCAGTGTCCTTTTCCCCATCCTTGTTCTGTCCCCATTCCTGGACCATCCCTATCCTATCCAGTCCTCACCCTGTCCCATCCTGTCCCTATCCACATTCCATCTCTGTCCATTCCATTGTGGAATTGTGTCCCTATCCCATCCTCTCCCTGTACCATCCTTGTCCCATCCTATCCCTATTCTTTTTTCCATCCCATCCCTGTCCCATCCAAGGCCCCCCATTCCTGTTCCATGCCCACATGTCCCCTCTGCCCCCAGGTATGATGTGGACTCCAAGAGCCCTGACCTCTCCAAGCATGTAAGTGCAGGATCAGTCCTGCTCCTCTGGCCTTCCTGGGATGGGCATCCCCATGGTGACACCCAATGTTCCTGATCCTGCAGGATTTCCTGGGCCAGGCATTCTGCACCCTGGGGGAGATTGTGGGTTCAGCCGGCAGCCGCCTGGAGAAACCCCTGACGTGAGCCCTCCTCTTTGCCCCCGTGTTCCTATGTCCCCAGTGTTCCCAGGTCCCACCCCAGTGAATGTGAGCCCCTCTTGTGCCCCGGTGTGCCTGTGTTCCTCCTAGAGAAGCCCCTGACATTAACCACCCCAGCCCCAGTGTCCCCATGTCATTCCCACCCACCCCTCCCCCCCCCCACCCCCCCCGGAAACCCTTTGTGTGAGCCTCCACTGTGGTCCGGTGTTCCCAAAGTCCCCAGGGTCCCCATGCCCCCCACTGGAGAAACCCCTGATGGTAGCTCCCCTGGGCCCCAGTGTGGGGTCCCTATGTCTCTGACCCAGGGAAGCCCCAAACTTGAGCCACCTTCCCCACAAATCCCAATGTCACCATGTCCTCTCCCATGGAGAAGCCCCTGACATGAACCCCCCTGGCCTCAGTGTCCCCATTGGTCCCAAAGTTCCCTCCCCAGACAAGTCCCTGTGACATGAGCCCCCACCCCGGTCCCCATGTCCTCATGTGTCTCGGGGTCCCATTTGGTATGCCAACAGTGGAACTTTGGCAGACTAGCTTTTTTTTTTTTCAGTGGGGCGGTTGGCTTTTGGCAGGAAAGGGGTCTGGCTTTTTGGTGGGGTTTAATGGGTCTGGGGTGGTGTCTTTTGGGGTGGTGTCTTTTGGAGGCAATGTGGGTTTGGGGGATCTGGATTTTGAGGGATCTAGCTTTTGGAGGAGTCTGCATTTGGAGGGATCTTACAATTTTGCAGTTGGCTTTTTTAGGGGCATTTTGTTTTGTGGGAATTTTTGGGGGGCTGAATGTCTTTCGGGGATTGGCCTTTTTGAGGGTAGAAACAGCTTGTTTTTAGGGGTGCTGAAATCGGGGGTGGGGGGGCTGGGGTTTCTTTTGTAGACCTCCTTTTATTGGGAGGGGGGGCTTTTTCTTGGGCGGGGATCCCCTCCATCATCCTTCAGCATGTGTCCCTGCAGGATGGGGACAGTCACCATGCACCCCCGGGGCAGGAGACCCACCCCAGCCGCCTCCAACGGGTAAGTTTTGGGGTGCCCAGTGTGTGGGGAACACCCCCAGAACACCATGTGTGCCCCTGCCATGCTCACATCCCATCCCGGCAGTGGCATTCTGGGGAAGAAGTGCGGCACCATCATACTCCTTGCTGAAGAGCTGGGAAACTGCCGGGTGAGCTGCAGCAGGGCAGGGGCGGGGGGATCTTGGGGACCCTGCAATATCGGGGGTGGCTGAGACACCCTAGCCCGCATCCCAAAGAAGAAGGCTGTCTATCCCCACACTTTATTCTGCCTATCCTGGATCCCTTCTTCCCTCATGGAGCAGCCACCCCGCAGGATACAACCTCTGAGGGGGGTGCAGGGTGGATGACTGCCCCCTGATTCCACCCCCCAGGATGTGGCCACACTCCAGTTCTGCGCCAACAAGCTGGATAAGAAGGATTTCTTTGGAAAATCTGACCCCTTCATGGTCTTCTACCGCAGCAACGAAGACGGGACGTGAGCGACCTCCCCCTCAAAACCGCAGTGACCCTCTCATGCCTCATGGGAGGGCTCAGCCCCAGAACAGGACCTCTATGTCCCCATGGGCTGGTGTTGGCGAGGGGTGAAAAAAAAAAAAAATCCTCACTGCACTGTAGGGGTGAGAGACTGGGGGAGTGTTGGGATGGGGGAGTGACCCCCCTTGTGCTCCTCTTGTCCTCTCCCCAGTTTTACCATCTGCCACAAGACAGAAGTGGTGCGGAATACACTGAACCCTGTCTGGGCAGCCTTTGCCATTCCTGTGCGTGCCCTCTGCAACGGGGACCATGACCGGTGAGTGCCGGGGGACTGGGACACCCTGCACCCCCTCTTTGTCCCCAGAGATCTCCTTCCCCCTTTTCTCCCCATCTCTAGGGTCCACTAGGGCATCCCCTTCCCTCATCTCTGTCATAACCGGGGATATCGGGATACCAGGATAGGGTCATACCCTGCACTCCCATCTCTGTGGTCCTCTGAACCCCCTTCCCCCCCCACCCATGGTGCCCCAGGATGCCGTGCAGCCCCATTCCCTGTCTCTATGGTCCTCTAGGACCCTCTTCCCCCTGTCCCCTCATCTCTATGGGCCCCCAGGAACCCCTTTTCCTTCTTTTCCCCATCTCCCAGGTCCTCCAGGAACTCCTGTACCCCATGTCCCCATCTCTATGGTACCTCTGGACTTCTAGACCCCCCATCACTCTATGCCCATGGTACCCTAGGACCACCTTTCCCTCTCACTGTGGTCCCCCAAAATCCTTTCCCCTGTGTCTGTGGTACCCCAGGACCCTCTTTACACCTTTCCCCCCATCTCTGTGGTTCCAAATACCCCTGCATCTCCTTCCCCATCTCTGTGGTACCTCTGGAACCCCTGCAGTCCTTCCACCCTCTCTGTGGCCCCTTGAGAACCCCTTCCCCCCATCTCTGTGGCCATCTGAGACCCTCAGAACCCCTTTCCCCATCTCTGTGGTACCAGTAGCACCCACCCCCTTTCCCCAGTGTTATCTGCTTTTGCCTCAGTTTACCCATCTGGGCAATGGGCATCACAGCTGTCGCCGAGCCATCCCCCCCACCCAATCCCAAAACAGTGTCACAAGCTGCTGCCCTGGCAAACATCTCCTCACGCAGCTTTGGCCCCGTGTTGGACGTTGCTGTGGCAACAATGGATAAAAATATCCAAACGAGGAGGAGGAGGAAGCAGGAAAAAGCCCACAGAGGCATCAAAACAAATCCCACAGGGAGTGGGGGGGTTGTGTGTGATGGGCCCCTGGGGAAGGGGGAGGATGGGATTTGGGGGTGTTGGGGGGTGTTGGTGACCCCCCCTCCCCCCACGCTTTGCAGAGCCATCAAGGTGGAGGTATATGACTGGGACCGTGATGGCAGGTGAGCTGTTTGTGATCCTGGGGACCCCCTGGGGACCCCCTGGACCTGCACCTCCCGGTGACAGGGACTCCCTGAGTGATGGGGACCCCCTCACCCCTGTGTCCAAGGAGAGATGGAAATCCTCCCCCTAGGTGATGGGAATCCCCCCTGACTATTTGGGACTCCCTGGTTGATGGGAAACTTCCTGGGCAATGGGAAACCCCCCATCCCCACACCCCTGAGTGATGGGGATTCCCCTGGGTAATGGGAACCTCCCTAACCCCGCTGATGAAGAACCACCCGCCTTGCAGCCACGACTTCATTGGGGAGTTCACCACCAGCTACCGGGAGTTGGCACGAGGCCAGAGCCACTTCAATGTGTATGAGGTATGGAGGAATGGGTACATGGGTGGTGGGGAGCACGGTCCTGCAACCCTCTGTGGGGGTCACAGTCCCACTGCAGCACCTCCAGGGGTTATGGTCCCCAGGGTCCCTCTCTCTGCTACACCTCTGGGTCCCAGGGTCCCTGTGTGTCTGCTACATACCCCAGGGTCCCCATGATGCAGTCCTGGGGTGTTATGGTCCCCAGAGTCCTTCCCAACGTTGCACACTGGTGTGTCATGTACCCAAGGACCCCTCTCCTGCACTCTGAGGTGTCATGACGCCCAGGGTACTCATGCTGCAGACAATAGAGGTTTACAATCTCTAGGATTCCCTGTACTAAAGCCCCACACTTCACCCCTGGGGTGTTATGGTTCCCATGCTGCACCCTGGCATGTATCACCCACAACTGCTCCCTTGAGGGTCCCCAGCCCCTGCCATGGATCTCCAGCTGCACTACAATCCCCAGGGTCCCCACATGCACCCCTGGGTGTCACAGCCCACCAGGACCTCTTCAAGGTCCCTCTCTGCACCTCAGCACAGTGCTCCCACTGCTGCTCCCCAGTATATTCTGTGCCCCCCTGTGCCCTGGGATGTGATAGTCCCTTACACTGCTCTCTGGGGACTCCTCTCCCTGTGAGAAGCAGTCCCCTTCCCTCCCCTCCCATCCCTGCAGGTGGTGAACCCCCGGAAGAAGATGAAGAAGAAGAAGTACCTGAACTCGGGGACAGTGAGGATGGGGATGTGCAGAGGTGGGGGACACAGAGGGTGTGGGCGCTTCCTCCCCTGAGACCCATGTCCCCACAGGTAACACTGCTTTCCTTCACTGTGGAGGCTGAACACACCTTCCTGGACTACATCAGGGGCGGGTGAGCAGGGGGTCCCCAGCACCTCAAGCTGCACTTTTGAGGGTCCTGAACACCCCCAGCTCCTTCCTTGGGGGTACCCAGCACCCTAAGCTGCTCCCTCAAGGGCAGGGAATCCCCAACACCCCCAGCCTCTACTTCACTGGCAGGGGTGTCCCCTGGACCCTTATCTCCTCCCTTGGAGGTCTCCAGTACCACTGTTGCTCCCTTGGAGATGCGGGGTGGGGTGTTCCTGCTAAGTTGTTCCTCAGCTCCTTCTTTTGGGATCCCCAATACCCCGAGTTTCTCCACTGGGGGTCGTCAGCACACCTAGCTCCTCCATTGGGGGTCTCAGCAACTCCACCCAGATGCTTCCTTGGGGGCAGGCCATCCCTATCACCCACAACCACTTCATTGGTCATCCCCAGAACCCAGAATTGCTCCCTTTGTAAGTCTCCAGCACTTCTAACAGCTCCCTTTGGGGTCCCCAGCACCCCCATCTTCTTCACTGGGGGTCCTCAGCACCCCCACACAGATGCTTCCTCATTGGCAGGGGCACCCCAGTACCCCAAATTGGTCATTTGGGGGTCCCCAGCGCCCCCAGCCCCTCCGTTAGGTGAAGCATGGTGACAGTGCAGGGACACTTGAGAGCCCTCTGAATTGGGGGATGGGTGTACCCAGTCCAGCCTGTGGCCCCAGGGGTGTCCCTGAACACCCCCTGTGCCACCCCAATGCCACTTTATCCCCCAGGACCCAACTCAACTTCACAGTGGCCATCGATTTCACGGCATCCAATGGCAAGTAGGGGGTTTGTCCCCCCAAGGGGGGATTTATTTGAGACAGCTTGAGACAGTTGTAACCAGTTTAGTGTCATGGTGGTGTCATCCTTGTCACTGATTTGGGGACATGGTGTTGTCCTTGTAGTTGTGCTGGGGACATGGTCATGTCTCCCTTGTCACTGGGTTGGTGTCATGATGGCATTGTCCTTGTTGGGGGTTTGGGGTCATGGCAGTGCTATTTTTGTCACTGTGTTGGTACAAGGGTGTCGTATTTGTCACCAGCTGTCACTGGGTTGGGGATTTGGTGCCATCATCATTGTCATTGAATTTGGGACAGAGTGGTGCCATTCTTGTCACTGGGTTGGAGTCATGGCAGTGTCATCCTTGTTACTCTGTTGGTTCCATGGTGGTGTCATCCTTGTCACCAGCTGTCACCAGGCTGAGAATGTGGTGGCATCACCCTTGTCAACAAGTTTGGAATATGGCAGTGTCACCCTTGTCACTTGTTTGGGGACATGGTGGCATTTTGAGACATGGTGGGATCATCCTTGTCTTTGTCACCATGTTGGGGATGCCATCATCCTTGCCACTGGGCTGGGGCCATAGTGGTGCCATGGTTGTGGGAATGTTGGCGGTGTTTTGGGGTGCTTGGCAGATTATGACAGTGCTGGGGAGGCTGTGGAGGTGCTGAGCCCCATGCCTGTGCAGGGAACCCCTCGCAGCCCACGTCCCTGCACTACCTGAGCCCCTTCCAGCTGAACGCCTACAGCCTGGCACTGCGGGCTGTGGGGGACATCATCCAGGACTACGACAGTGACAAGATGTTCCCAGCCCTTGGCTTTGGCGCCAAGGTCCCTCCGGATGGGCACGTGTCCCATGAATTCCCACTGGTGAGGGGCCATGGCGGGATAGGACTGTGGATGAAGGGTGGTGTCCTTGTCAGCCAGCTGGGGACATGATGGGATCATCTTGTCACATTGTTTGTGACACAGTGGTATCATCCTTGTCCTTGGGTTGCTGCTGTGGTGGTGTCATCCTTGTCACTGATCTGGGGCCATGGCAGCGTCATCCTTGTTAGCAGATTAGGAATGTGCTTGGTGTTCTCCTTGTCACCAGTTTGGGTACATAGTGTGTTTGGGTTGGATCTGGACTGGGGATGTGCTAGTGTCATCCTTGTTTTGGGTTGGGAACATAGTGGCATCATCGTTTTGTCACTGGGTTGGGGCCATGGCAGTGTCATGCTTTACAGTGAGTTGGGAATATGTTGGTGTCTCCCTTGTCACTATATTGTGGGCATAGTGGGATTATCCTTGTTAGCATTTGGGGGCCATGGCACTACCATCCTTGTCTGTGGGTGAGGTCTGTGGTGTCACCCTGTCCATGGGTGGAGGCCTTGGTGCCACCATGGTCCTGGTGACCCCATCACTAGGGTGTCAGAGGGTCTGTCTGACACTAGGGTCTGTCACACTGTCAGAATGGGGATGCATCAAACCCAGCGTGCTGTGGCATTGCGGGGGTGCTGGAGGCTTATCAGCGCAGCCTGCGCCGTGTCCAGCTCTATGGCCCCACCAACTTCGCCCCTGTTGTCAACCATGTTGCCCGGTAAGAGGGGCCCCATGCCCTGGGGTGGGGTCCCTGAACCCCCCAGCGTCATAGAGGGTTCCCCCAGCTCGGCGGCCATGGTGCTGGATGGGTCCCAGTACTTCGTCCTCCTCATCATCACCGATGGTGTCATCTCTGATATGGCCCAAACCAAGGAGGCCATTGTCAATGTGAGACCCTCATGGTGGCACTGCGGCAGGTGGTAGCGACCCTGGATGCTGGGGGTGGGGAACCTGGGACCCTTGGGTGATGGGGGCAGTGGGGAGGGATTGAGACCCTTGAGGGAGTAGGAAAGGTTGGGGACCTGATTCTGAGGGATGGGGAGTGGCTGGGATCCTTTGGGTGATGGGGTGGGCTGGGACGCTGAAGCTGAGAAGGGAGGGGATGGGTTGGGACCCTTGCATACTGGAGGGGTGGGGAAGGGGCTGGCAGCCCTGGGTGCTGGGAGGGTGTATGGATGCCTGTGTGCTGGAGGTAGTGAGGAGGGACTGGGACCATTGAGAGGTGGGAAAGGGCTTGGTCCAGGTACTGACCTCACCAATGAGGGATTTGGGAGACCCCTTCCCAGCCCACCCAGCAGGGGACTTCAGCCCCATTATTCCTGGGGCACCGTGGGTGGGACTGGTGTGTAGGGATGATAAGGTGGACTGGGACATTGGGCAGCACTGGCATTTGGGGGGGCACTGGGACATGAGGAGGATGCACTGAGACAAGGGAATGCAATGGGTTTGGGATGCAACTGGATGGGGGGATGCACTGGGATTTGGGGGTGCACTGGGACATGGGGGGGTGGTCACTAGGAAAAGAGGGTGCCCTGGGGCTTGGGATGTATCTTGGAATGAGGGTGCAATCCCTGGCATTGAGAAGGGGCTGGGACCCCCAGGGTTTGGGGAGTAGGGATGTCTGGAACCACTGGGTGCTGCAAGGGGGTTGGAAAGTTCCTGGAACCCCCCGGTGCCAGTGGGGAGGTCTGAGACCCTTGGGTGATGGGGGGTAGGGAGGGACAGTAATCCTAAGGGGAGGGGCTGTTGGCAGTCCTGGGTTCTGTGGGCAGGGGGGAGCAGCTCATTTGGTAACAACATCATTACATTTCATGGGACTCCCTTCACCCCCCGGCTCCCTCAGGCTGCAAAATTGCCCATGTCCATCATCATCGTGGGAGTCGGCCAGGCTGAGTTCGATGGTAAGATATGGAGGCAGTGGGGAACTAAGGGAAGGCTGAGGGATCGGGTGGGGGGTCTCTTGGCCACTGGAACTATGTATGAGTTGAATGTGTCAGTAAATGAATGGGCTCAGCATACTCCAGCAAGGGGGCTTGGGGGTTCTGGGTGTTGGGTTGAAAGGGACATATTGGGATCCCACCCTGGGGTGGGGGACACTGAGGTGCTGCTGACTTCCCCCCCGCATCACCCCCAGCCATGGTGGAGCTGGATGGGGATGACATCCGCATCTCTTCCCGTGGGAAAGTGGCTGAGCGTGATATTGTCCAGGTACTGACCTCACCAATGAGGGATTTGGGAGACCCCTTCCCAGCCCACCCAGCAGGGGACTTCAGCCCCATTATTCCTGGGGCGCCGTGGGTGGGACTGGTGTGTAGGGATGATAAGGTGGACTGGGACATTGGGCAGCACTGGCATTTGGGGGGGCACTGGGACATGAGGAGGATGCACTGAGACAAGGGGATGCAATGGGTTTGGGATGCAACTGGATGGGGGGATGCACTGGGATTTGGGGGTGCACTGGGACATGGGGGGGTGGTCACTAGGAAAAGAGGGTGCTCTGGGGCTTGGGTTGTACTTTGGAATGAGGGTGCAGTGGGACATGGGAGCAAGCATATTAGGATATGGGGGGCACTGAGATATGAAGGAGACAATAGGATGTGAAAAGAGGTTTACTGGGAAATGGGGAGGGGATTGGGATGTTAGGGGTGTGCCGGGATAGAGAGACAGTGCGCTGTGACATGAGAGAGATTCACTGGGAAAAATGAGTGCACTGGGGTTTGGAATGTACCTCACTGTGGGGAGGCACTGGGACATTGGGTGCACTGATACATGGTGGGAGCCTTCACTGGGAAAAATGGGTGCGCTGACATTTGGAGCATACCTTGGAGTGGGAGTGCAGTGGGACATGGGAGTTTTTTAGGTTATGAGGGGCACTTTGGCATGAAAGGGGTTGGTACTGGAAAATGGAGGGGCACTGGGACATGGAGGGGCATGTACTGGGATATGGAGTTGCACTGGGACGTGAAGGGGGATGTACTAAGACATTTGGCAGGGGGCTGGATGTGGGGGGAGCCTGGGATGTTAGGAGGCAATGGGACATGGGGGAATGCTGGGACGTTGGAATGGGACACTGGGATATGGGATGTACCTGAATGTGGGGTGCACTGGGACATGAAGGAGGAGGGTATTGGGGAAGGGGGGTGCACTGAGGAATGAGGGGAGCACTCAGGTGTGGGACACACTGGGACATAAGGAGGGTATGCAGACAAATGAAGGGGGCACTGGGGCACCAGGATGGACCTGGATGTGGGGAGCAGTGGGACATGGGGGGGGTACTGGGAAATAGGAGGGGGCACTGGGATGTGGGGGCTGTGGGAAATGGGAGGCACTGACATATGGAGAGGCACTGGGGCTTGTGATGCACGTGGATGTGGGGGTGCCCTGAGACATGAAGAGGGATATACTGGGAAATAAGGAACACTGGGATGTGGGAGTACATTAGGGCATGGGGGGGCACTGGGTCTTAGTATATACCTGGATGTGAGGGACACTGGGACATCAGGAATGGGGAGGGGACACCGGAGCTGCTGTGTGTGAGGCACACAGTTCCGGGCGCTTCCCAGCCCTGGACTCCCTCAACTGCTCTGCCCCCCTGTGCCTCCCCAGTTTGTTCCATTTCGTGACTACATGTCGGGGGGTCCCGGTGCGGGGCTGAGCATGGCAGGGCTGGCACGGGAAGTCCTAGCTGAGATTCCTGACCAGCTCCTCTCTTACATGAAGGCACGGGGCATAAAACCCACCCCCATCCCTCCCATGTCCTCTGAAACCCCACCACCCTGACTGCCCACCAACATACCACGTCCCCTCATCCTACCCCAGGACCCTCTATCCAGGGACCAAAGGTGGCCATACTCTGCCAAGGATCTGGGACTAGGGGTCCCTCCCTGATCTGGGGTCCCTTCCCCAATCCAGGTTCCCACCACCACACCCACAAACCAACTTTTGGGTTTCCCAGGGGGATTGGGATGGTGTTGCCTGAGTATTCTTGGCCATGGGACTCCCCCCTATGCCCATCCAGGACTGTCCTGCCCCCACAGAAAAGGGGCAGGGAGTCTTCGCCATCCTGACCAGAAAGCTGGGGTATGCAGGAACCTCCACCAAATGTGGAGTGCCCCCCTAGGGTGATGCATGAACCTTCCTAAGACACCCGCCTCCCCAAATCCATGGTCCCCCCACAATTTCCTGGGCTGATCCCAGTGGGGTCCCCAGTGTTTTGTGTTCCCCCTTGCCATATTGCATGTCTCTATGTGGGTTTGTACTGAGTTGCCTTAAATTGCAATAAATTATTGTGGCTTTAATTACAGCCCACTCCTCCAGGATGCCCCATCATCTCCCTTAAAAGGGGCCCTGCCCTGGCTGTATGTGTAACCTCCCCGTGTGTGACCCTCCCCAGCTGTGTGACACCTCCCAGGACTGTTACAACTCCCCTGCTCAGCTATGTGACTCCCTGCCTCCAACTCTGCCCCCTCCCCCCCAGCTCTGCCCCCTCCTGATCTGTGGTCCCCTCCAAGCTGTGACCCCACTGTGTCACCTGCTCAACCTGTACTAGCCCCACCAAGCTCTGACCCCTCCCCAGCTGTGTGAGCCTTCACATACTGTGTGAACACCCTCAAATGTATGACCTCACTGGGTGTGTGTGACCCTCCCCCAGCTCTGACACTCCCCAACTGTGTGACGGCCCCCATGTCTAATATCCCCTGACTTTGATACCCCTACACAGTGTAACCGCCACCCAGGCTTTGGCATCCCCCTCAGCTCTGAACCCCCACCAGCTGTGACAGCCACCCACTGTGTGATACCTTCTGACTGTGTGCCACCCCTCCAACTGTATGACCCTGCCCCCAATGTGTGACCCCCAAAACTGCAAATACACAGAAACCACCGGGGCAGGGGACAGTTGGGTTATTTACAGGGCTCTGCCCCCTCCCATACCCCAAAATTGCCTGAAGGGGACTCTGGGAAGTTGGGGGGACTCACAGAGACCTCACGCCCAACTGAGGGGGTCATAAAGCCCCTGAAGCCCAACTGTGGGAGTCACAGAGTCCCCACCTGCCACTGGAGGATTAGGGGGGGGGGTCACAAAGCCCTCACACTCCACTTTTCACGGGGTAACAAAGGACACCCCAACTGTGTCTTTGGGGTTTCATAAGGCCCCCCACTCCACCTGGGTGGGGGGGGGTCGCAAAATGCCTACACTCCAACCTGGGGGGATTATAAAACCCCTGCACTCAAATTGAGGAGGTTGCAGACACCCCACAACCCAGCTGGGTGAGGTCACAAAATGCCCATTGCCCAGTCTGAGGTCACGAATCCCTTGCACTCCAATGGGGGAGGGGAGGTGAAAAAGCTTCCTTGTCTCTGGCTGGGAGGTGCAGGTTCTTAGGCCCCTGTCTCTCCCTAAAAAAAAGCGGCTTTCCAGTGTAAAGGGGCTGTACCAGTGCTGAAACCAAATTTGTCAGCAGGTACTGGCGGGGAAATGCCATGTTAGGGTGGCTGCTCTCACCCCCCTTCCCGCACCCCTTCAGGCTGCGGGGGTCCTCCAGATCCCCAAATTGCTTCAAGATTCCATTATTTATTTCTGCATTTCCCTCAGCCAAGGTCAGCCCTGGGGGAAAGTAGCACTGACCCCAGGGGCCACAGGCCTGAACTGGCACACCAAAATACAGGGAGCGTCCCTCAGATCAGGCAGTGTGAGGGGGCCTCTCGTTGTTGCGGAGAGGAAGAGGTGGGGAAAAAGTCCCTGAGACCTCCCATAGCAGGGTTAACAGCAGGGGTGTAATCTTTTGCTGGGGGGGGGTGTTAGGGTTTGCTCCTGGAAATAAAACACTCCAAATAAAGGGGGAGGAAGGACAGCTGAAACCCTGTATGTATGTCCCCCTGCAGAAGAGTAGGAAGAGGGTCCTTGACTATTGGGTGGGGTGGTGTGGGTGGGTGTCACGATCTGCTAACACAAGCGGAGTCGTGAGAGGTTCATTTGACCTCAGAGTGCAAAAAGGACACCAAGGGATTTCAGTTTAAATCACAGTAGTAACAATGCATTTTTAGTTTAGTGCTAACAACACGGGTTATGCGATAGATGAGAGCGAGAGAAGGAGTAGCAGGGAAGAGAGGGAGAGGGATAAAGAGGCAAAGAGAGAAAAAGTGGGGGGGTAATAGCTACCAATGGACAGGACGGGGGGTGCCGTTTTCTTCTTCTGTGGGGAGATCGCTCTCGAAGAAAGTAACTTAGAAAGCCACTTTTATAGTCTGTTTCAAAGATAGGGGTGGTTGGCCAAGAGGTGGGGAGATCCACAGGCCATTGTGATAAGAGCCATTGCTCTGTGAAGCAGGTATGAGGTACAGAACAGGCCGCTCCCACCAGTCCTTGCTCACCAGCAGGAACGAAGGCAGTGTACCGTGGCAGCACAGCAAACACCTGTAAACAATCACTATTGTGGTTTAGGTCAAGCACACCTTCAAACAATCACTTAGCAAGCATCCACCTCAACCAGGCCAGAATCCCTGCACAAAGACGCCTGGGGTCTTCAGGGTCTTAGTCTCTGTTCTTGCGATGCTCATGAGGCAAATGAGGGAAACTTCAGACTGTCTCTTACACCACCCCGTGACTCACAATCGTCATCAAGAGGGCTCCTTCGTGGTGTTGTTGTGAAGTCTTCAGTTCTTGTCAAATTTTGGTAGCATAACCTGGTAAACAGAGACAGAAAATCAGACAGAAAAAGAAAAGTAGGAAAAAGATAAAGGAAAAAAAAAAGGAAAAACAAAAGCAAATAATCAATTTTCAATTAAAATACACATTCAGTTTCTTATTACAAAGAATAAGCAATTTCAATTAAAACAACACAATCAAAATAAACAATTTCAGTCAATTTCTTTATCATGCGGGCCGATTTCCTATTTTTACTTTTCCAAAATTTCAGTTAAATCTTGGTGAAGCAACAACTGCTTTACCAGAGAAGAAGTTGCTGGGGTTATATAAGAAAAATCACATCCTGCAATTTTAGTAAAATTACAAACACAAAAACTTAAATTATTTTTTTGTATTCACTACTAAATTTTCTAGAAGTACACTATCACAAGCAGTTCTCAAACATGCACATCCATGGCCTATACACACAAGTACTGTTTCAGAAGTCTCATTAGGATGAATTTCAAAGTTGTAGACATTTTGTTCTGCGTCCAAACAAATATCTTGAGCTCTGATTCCATTACTTTCACAGATAAACCCTTGTTGCTCCTGGACAATACAATTTTCCAAATTAACAGTTTGCCACTTCTCACCAATCTGACGGGCCCATTCCCTATGCTTGAAAGGATAGAGAATAGCTCCATCATGATTCAGCCCTAATGCAATGATAGGGAATATTGAATGTACTGAAACATTATGTATAGTCAGTACAAAGGCTGTGGCTCTGTTTGTGCTGAGGTCACAGGTAAAATTTTACTAGGTTCCACCAGGATTGGAATTCTTTTTCAAAATCAGTGTCGTCGTCCCAAATTATTTTCTGAATTTCAGTAGGAAAAGTGTCTTCTTTTTTTGCCTTCTCTTATAATTGAGGCAGTAACTGGCTGCATCCACGATTGGGCCTGAATGTAGCTAAGAGCCAAAGAGATGTTATTTTTGTGTAGCACCATGTGCATCAATTACTAATTTGTGCTCATTTACAGTTACCATTTCCCAATTCAGGCGTACAAGCATACACAGAGACACGCCGGAGTACTCCCAGGCGCGCCTGGGCACATCGAGGCACACCCAGAAACACCCAGGCGCACCAGGACACACTGGGGAATGCCCGGGCTCACCGGGGTACAGCCGGGCACTCCCTGCACCTCTGAGAACACCTTGGCAAACCCAGGCAGAACAAGGCACTTTGGGGCACTCCTGGGTACACAGGGGCACGCCTAAGCAAACACGGGCATACCTGGGCACACCTGGGGGCACCGGCGCTCATCCGGCCACACCAGGGCATACCTGGCCAAACCAGGGCACATCGGGGCACACCCGGGCACACTGGAGCACACCCAAACACACCGCGGCACACCCGGGCATACCCGGAAACACCCGGGCACACCGAGGCACACACGGGCAGACCCGATCACACCGGGGTACAGTCGGGCACATCAGGGCACACGAGTGCACACCGGGACACACCCTGGCACACCTGAGAACACCCGGCCACACCCAGGAATACTCGAGCATATTCGGGCACACCCGGGCCCCCCTGGGCACTCCTGGGCGCACCTGGGCACACCTTGACACACCCGAAAACACTAGAGCACACCAAAGCACACTGGAACACACCCGGATAAACCGGGCCACACCGAGGCACACTAGGGCACACCAGGGCATACCGAAACACTCGGGAACACCGGGACACACCTGGACACACCGGAGCACACCTGTGTACACCTGTGTACACCCAATCACACTGGACGCACCAGGGCACACCTGGGCGCACTCAAACACACTGGGATGTACCTGGGTACATCCAAACACACCCAGTTACACCCACAAACACCAGCGCACACCCGGTTCCACCAGGACACACCCGGGCACACCCAAACATACCGGAGAACACCCATGCACACATGGGCACACTGGGGCACAGCTGGGAACATCGGAGAACACCTTCAAACACCCTAGCACACCGGAGCACACTGGGGCACACTGGAGTGCATTCAAACACACCCGGTCACACCCGGGTTCAGCAGCACACGCCAGGTCCCACGTGGGCACAACCGGGCACACCTGGGCACACTTGGGCACTCCTGGGCGCACCCAAACACACTGGAAAACACCCGGGCACACCAAGGTACAGTCGGGCACATCTGGACACACGAATGCACACCGGGACACACCCTGGCACACCTGGGAACACCAGGGCACACCCAGGCATACCCGTGCACACGGGGGCACACCCAGGCACACCTGGGCTCACTTGGGCATGACCAGGCACACCTGGGCACACCGGGGCACCTTGGGGCAGACCTGAACACTTGTGGACACGATCTTAAATATTACATAAACAGTACTTGTTACATAGAAAGAAGCAGAGATTTGTGTGCAATGTATGTAAATCTACAACTAAGCCTCCTTAATTGAAGGACTCAGTAAACATAAAATGTTACTCACTGCTCTTATTTTCAGACTTTAAAGATCCTCAGCTTTCACATCAGAATTTTTGAAGCCTGAGGATGTAATAACTAAAGGGTTACAGAACGTTTCTGTTTGATTGAAAGCCAATTTTATGTATTATTACAGATTTATAAAGAAAATTATATTTTCAGCCAGCTGTCTGCAGGGGGGAGGGGGCCGGGTGTTGGGTTGTTTTGGGGTTTTATTGAGGGGTTTTGTTTATTTGGTGTTTGGATTTTACAATGCAGTTCACTTAAACCTTTGACAGCTAGTTTGATGCTCTTAATCTGCATTAATCTGTAGCTGACTAAAAATAGAACTTCTATTCCCCAAGATGTCACATCTTGATTTCTTTTAGGCTTACTGTGTAACAGGCCCTGGAGCAGGCTCTGATGTGTCTGGTATAAAAACAAAAGCTGAGAAGAAAGGAGATGAATACGTTATTAACAGTTAGAAGATGTGGATCACAAATGGGGAGAAAGCAAACTGGTATGTTAACTGGTGTCATAGTTCTATGCTGTTATGTAGTGGCTTTACCCCACCCCTCTGATCTCAGTTAAATTCTTTAAACACCTATCCTTCAGATATAGATATGAATGTTCTCTGCATTTCAGTGGATTACATTTTAATTTCTGCCCAGTTTATCACGATAGCATATACAAATGCAGTCCTGAGTAATATGCAAAGCCTAAAAAGCAAAATGAGTGATGACATCATGGCTCCATACCCAAGAATGGCCTCCTGCAGCTATCAAAATGAAATGTGATTCTACTAGAAACACCTTTTACTCCTAGTGAAGCTAGAAACGCTGTTAGATTGTAGTGTAACATTTAATTTCTGAAAAGAAGATGTTTTCCATCTGTCAAAGATTGCAGATATGACTCTGTTGTCTGGAGCATGCTATTACCATATAAACCTCTTAAATAGTGTCTTACATCACAGTGATTCACAACACAGAAATTTCCCTGAATTCCAGGAAAAAACTTTATACACTTACCCAAAAACTGAATTTTCTAGTTATTTTCTTGTTGAAGGCAGACCCACCAAAGACAATCTATCACATTACTGAGTACCATAAAAGCTGTTTAATTTCTAAGAGAAATAGTTATTTACAACTTACATTCAGAAAAATAAAATGAAGATCTTTGAAATCAGGTGATTTCAAACTTTTACATCCGAGAATGTATGTCCTAAGCATTAATTTTTATGTATGTGCTATGAATAGGTTTCTTCTGTACTATTTGGGAAGGTGTTAATATCCTAAAGACTTAGAATACATGGAAAAAGTAGGGAATCTTTGCATGTTGATCTGAATAATTTTATTAAATCTTACGAAACCTTGAATCTTTGAAACTTCTACTCTCTTGCTCCCTCTCCTTTTATTTTCAGGATGAGCAAGAAAGCAAGGTTGTTAACTCAGAGACAGAATTTATTATATGGTAGAAATGCACATAAAAATGTTTAAAGTGCTATATATCTTATTAATTGTGAGCATAAACTGTATCCATCTTCTTTGTTTTACACTGGGTATTTTTTGCTAGCATGTACCAATCCAGATCCAAAAACTCCGGCAAGCAAAGCCTTTACCAAAGGATCCAAATTGGAAGAAAGGTGAAGACTGTTATTTCTTGTTCAACAAGCCAGGAATTATTGTTCATTTCTAAACTAATAATAAAATAAGTATACCACTAAAGAAAAATACTGTTACACAACTGAACAGTTTCAGATGCTTATGTACAACCATCTTTTCGTTTTCACAACATAGAGGAACTATTCATGAAACATAATTTTAAAGCTATTATTCCAGAAAAGGAATTACTCAGAATGGTCTGCAATAGGATGACTACTTTGAATGGCTGCAAGAGAGTCTTTGAGAACTACTGTATTGGCAGGTGCCAATAAATGAGAAGTAGTATGCCTTGAAAGAATAAGAAGCAAGTTGGACAATTTTGACTGTAAATACACACAGTGAGTTTTAATTTTAGCTAGTGCTGGTCAAAGAAGAGGCCTTAGAGATACTGATGCTAGCTCTCTCTTTACAAAAAAGTACTATTTTTAACTAGGTAAAACTGACTGTTGAACGTTAGGCAAGAAATATGAAAACCGGAAAAGCTCATTTATTTAATCACTTGTAGTGTACCTGTACTCCCTGCATATTAGATTCTTTTCTTTTTCCACTTGCATCTCAAAGATAGTTGAACTAGAAGACAAGACGACTGATTACAGAAACAAACTAGCTTCATATAAGGAGAAAGTAAACTGCCCAGCTTACACAAGTTAAGGGCATGCTGGTCTGCGAGTACAAAACTAGTATTTGTCTTGTATGTGGTAATTTTTAGAATAAGTGTTTTGAGGAAGTAAAACTATATGCTTTGAGTCATATATTTAAAGAATAAAAACATATTGTACCTTTTAATAATCCCAATTTAGTAGCACATCTCTAAACTTCCCACTTCAGCTGGAGTTAAGGTATTTTGCATTTACTACCTGTTTCAGACTAGACTATCTGCAGCAATTCACAACGCCACAGGCGCCCCTCGCCTCACGAAGGGCACGGCGCGGGGGGGCGGGCGGCGCCGCTCGGTCCTGCGCAGCCGCCGGCGGGCGGGGCCCGAGCGGTTCCCGGGCGGGCACGGCGAGGCCCCGCCGGCCACCGCCTTCCGCTTTGCAGCTTCCTGTGCGTGCGGAAACATGGTGGGTGGCGGGGTGCGGGTTGCGGCTCGTGGCTCGTCTCGCCTCCGGGAACGCGTTGTTTTCTAGCACGCGGCTGTATCGGTCTTGGAGGATCGCGAGTCGCACTGGGTCCGCTCGGGGGACGGGGGTGGCACTCGCTTTTCCGGCTCTAGAGCGGCCCCGGGAGCGCGCGGGCCGGGCCGGGCCTCATGGGGGCGCGGGGCGGCACGGCCGGGCCCGGGGAAGGGCTCTTGCGTCCGGCACTTCAGGTTATTCTTGGCGAGTTGGTGTTATTTCTTAGCTTTATTGCAAGGTTTGGTTCACAGACTTTTCCAGGGGAGGATTTAGCTAGGCTAAACAGTGATGGCGTGAGATATGCAACCTGTCCTAGGCTCAAAATAGCTAGAGAGATGTCTTTTCCCAGTCACAGTTACCGGTGTTTGCTATATTATACCAAGGTACTAAAAAGTTTTGACCTGACATTACAACTGTCTTGATGGTGCTTTTTACAGGGGACACCGCAAAAGGATGTTATCATAAAACCCGATGCCCCAAGCACATTACTTTCAGAAAAACATGCAGACTATATTGCTTCATATGGAACAAAGAAAGATGACTATGTAGGTATCAGTTTGTTACAGTACAGCTGTGGTTTTGTTAACAGTAATATTTATTTATTTATTTATTTATTTATTTATTGTCTCAGAGTTAAGGGTTAGATGCATGTTGACAAGCTACTTTTTTTTTACCCTGCCATCCAAAGTATAAAATACAGGTGCCTTTGTTAATTTCTCTAGGTCTGTGATGAGATTTAGCATGTATTATCTGACTATAAATTTGAAGATTATAATTTTAGCTCTATAATTACTCTGAGACCTGAAAAACAAGCTACTAACTTCTTCATCCACTGGAACGCACAAGTAGAGTTGCGTTTGCATGTTACTCTTTTGATGGGACAACTTATGTAAATTTTGTAGTCACAAGTGGTTGGATGTAGTCCACAGCAATGGGATTCTGCTTCCAGCAGGTGAAAACTGTCAGCAGCTGCCTATGTGAAGAAAAGGTGCGGTTCCCTTTACTCAAAAGCACGCCAAGTACTGTTGCCTTTGATTGTACTGCGTGTAAAAATTAATGTTTGTGTAATGTAGTTGATATAATCAGCGTAAGAGAATTCAATATAAAATTTCACTTCCTAGCGCAACTTCAAATAATGAGAGTTTTGGCACTGGGAAATAATAGACTTTTTATTTTTTGAGACTAGTTGGGTTGGCATTTTGAGGGCTTCTTGAATGCCAAGATAATAAGTGATCAGAAGTGAATTGGCACACAGCTACTTGTTTGTGCCTGATTTGACATTGAGCTCAATGATGCTTTGAGCTATAAAAATACAGAGAGGAAGGGAGTGTAGTATGTGTTGGTATCTACATGTGCATTTCCCTGTATGTGTGTGTATATACACATGTACACGATGTACAGAATATCCGTGAGTGGCTGATGCGTAGTTGCTAAATGGATGGAAGTAGTTGACTAACTAGAAGCTATTTGTGAAAGTTAACTAATGTTCATTGCACTATATTGACGGTGTGCTTATCTGACCGAGAACTAAAATAATGCACTGTTCAGGAATACTGCATGTCAGAGTATTTGAGGATGAGTGGTGTGTACTGGGGACTGACAGCAATGGATCTCATGGGGCAGCTGCACCGAATGAACAAAGAAGAAATTTTGTCATTCATCAAATCGTGTCAACATGAATGTGGTGGAATAAGTGCCAGCATAGGTCATGATCCTCATCTTCTGTATACCCTCAGTGCTGTCCAGGTGAGTGTAGCAGAGTAATTTTAGAAAAAAGTGTCTGTGATTAAGATTTTGATGATTGCAGATTTATGAACCAGTTACTGTTGGAAGCCCATGGCAAAAATTATTTCAGTATCTAATTTAAAAAAAAACAACCAGCTGTATCGCTTTCTAAACGTAATTTTTGAGAATGTTTTCATGGTCAATTAATGGTTACTGGATTGTTGCCAAATTTGTAAGTTATCTTGAAATACTCCTTAGCTACAGGTTTTACTGGAACATTTTATAGATAATTTTTGATTCTATAAATTATTCTTCATGTATGTTGAGGTGATAGATATGTATGACCAGAATAAGAGTAAATTTTTTTATTTTTCTATGAGTTTTTTGGGGGGTGTAGAATTTAAAAATTGTAGTAGTCTTTTGGGCATTCAATTTCTTTATTTGTGCATACGCTCCCCCTGATAAGAAGCGGCTCTCAATCTTATTTTTTCACTGCAATTCTCTCCATTATAGACTTATTTTCTCATTATCACTTGTGCCTTTGTTTTGTTCTGGTTTTTCATTTTGGTTTGTTCTGGTCATGCAAACCGTTGTGTGAAAAAGCACCGAAAAGGCTCGAACACTTCTGAACAATTAGCTTGGTTATTTGCAGTGTGCATCTCTCATTCTGTCTTATGGAGGAAGTATTTTAATGGCATTACAACTAAATAATACAGCATTCTTTTCTAGGCAGAAACTATGCTGGATTTAAGGTACTGGGTTTGAACTCCTTATGTAGGACAGGATGTCCTAAGGTTGATCTTTATTACCAATTACTTTAGCACTAGAATTACTCTGAATACTGTGAGAACCAGGACACTGAAGTTTCTCCAGGCTGTGATGTCTTGAACTTTTCCAAACCATCCAATCCAGCTCCTTTCACAAGTTCCAATGTCCTAAAGTTTTTAGACAGAGATAATCTACAGTGCAGAGATTAACTACTGAAGTGGGAAAAAAGTTTAATAAACCTTACCAAATACTATTCAGTGTTAATTAAATCAAGTCTTTTATAAATTCGTGATTTCTATTTTTTTTTGTTAAGAAATAAATTTTTAAAATTTTTGCTTCTCTTTGATTGTTACTGTGTCTTTTTTTCCCCCCACCCAGATTCTTACCTTATATGATAGTCTCCATGTAGTTGATGTAAATAAAATCATTGAATATATACAGAGCTTGCAGAAAGAAGATGGATCGTTTGCTGGAGATGAATGGGGTAATTTTTAGATCTTTTAAACGTAGTGTCTGGGTTGACTTGTGTAAGTCTGTAAACTTAAGTTTTCTTGGATTTTTTTTTTGCATATGTATATGTGAACACTTATTTTCTGAGTCGTGAAAAAGAAGGGTTTGTGAAGGACAGAATTATGTTTCTGCCCTTCCATATTCTCAGCTTCAGTTCCATTCTTATATTAAGAATAAAGTGTTCAATTCTTAAAGAAGAAGACTTCTGGGCATTTTTAACTTCACAGTACTTTGATATACTAGATATGCTGTTTCATAAGGAACGTTTTATACTTGCCATTTGATGGTAGTTAGTAATGATCTATATCCATGACAACTGTGAAAGGATTTTTCACTATGTGGGAGTGAGAAGAACTGGGTTTGTACTCGTGAACTTCTATTAATACTGATTTTGCTTCTGCATATAAATTCCGTAATATGTGTATGTATAATATAATATAATATAATATAATGTAATGTAATGTAATATAATATAATATAATAATTTCATGTATATATATGTATATGTATATAACATGGCATTTTTAAGCTGTGGCATAAATATTTAGTCACTCTAAAAGTATTTATCACCATGGAAGACCCAAATTTTAAGAAAATCTATTGCATATCACTCTTGTTCAGGTAAAGTTCAGCAACTGAGATCTTAGCAGTATATGTATGCTACTGTAAAGGTAGATGATATGCTACGTGCTAAATTGGTTCGTAGTTTGCCACATCCTTTTTGTTGAAGTATTGTCACAAGTGTACCGATTGCACAATGGATTGATGTTATTTCCGAGAGGTACAGCTGAAGGAGTGTGATTACTGATGTGGGACAGAGCAGCAGATGTTTGATTTAGGCGTTTCAGCTTGTGAGTTTCTTAAGAAGTCTTGCAGAAGTTCCACCAAGAAACCAAATGTTTGCAGCTCAGTTCAATTTTAAATTGACTCCGAGTATTAATTGCCTGGATTGGACTTGACAAGCAATCATTCTGTTATAGGTGTAGGAACTTCGGTTTTTCTTCCAGGTACAAATATGGAAAAGAAACTTCTTAAATTAGATTTCCCTAAAACGAGAAGCGGCTTCTACTTCTGGCTGGATTTAAGGCAAAGCAAGAGTTGTCTGATTATTTATGCATTATTTCCATTTCTGTGCAATTATCTGTAGAGCACTACAGATAAACTCTAAAATGAAACAGTTGTTTGTAAATTACCACTAGCTGAATTGATTTGGATATATAGCTGTCCAGCTCTAAATGAGTTGTTGGCTTTTATGCATAGTAAAACATACAGATCACTTAAATTGTAACATATGTTTTCTAAATTACTGGGGAAATAATTGATAAGCTGGAAGATTAAATTTTATGGGGAGACTTTTTTAGCTGTTTTTTGATGCAGAACCTAGGATTTTAACATTTTGTTTCATATTTTCAGTAGCGATTTAAATGCATGTTTGTTGAAAAAATAATCTTATTTAATTCCTTACCCCCACATTATAGGAGAAATAGATACAAGATTCTCTTTCTGTGCTGCAGCAACTCTTGCACTTCTGGTAAGTCCTAAACCATCACTTGCACAAGCAGAGAATTGAATGGTACTGCTCTTTGGTACTGTTGAAGTTTCTGCAGATGAGCTTGGTAGAATATCAAACGCATTAGTTATTTTCTGACTTGCAGGGAAAGCTGGATGCTATTGATGTGGGAAAAGCAGTAGAATTCGTTTTGTCCTGTATGAACTTTGATGGAGGATTTGGTTGTAGACCAGGTTCCGAATCACATGCAGGACAGGTGAGTTTCTCCTTATGTGGAAATACTTTAAACTAGCAAGCATCATGTACTGCCTATAAATGTTTCTTTACAACGTGTATCAGTGATGACAATCGATGTACCAAATTTGTTCCCCAAATGCCTGATTCTAGTATTTCAGTTAAAAAAACTGCACAGATACGTAACCTAATCTGAGAAGATGAGTCGAAACTCGGGAGTTTAGTCTAGGCAGAAAAAAAAGATCATAACGGAACTGCTTTTATGACTGTTTCAATCTTCCCATAGTGATATTGAAACTGCTAGCATCAGGATTTTTAGAAAATTTGAAAAGGGTATCAATGGAGATGGTGGACAAGATTTATCACTGTTTCTGACACAGATCATAATGAGACTTAAAGGTCAATTGTATAGTGCATTTGAGATTTATCAGCCAGTGAACCCAAATAAAAATGAGACATGAGTCCTGTCAAGCATTACTTAATTTTTTGAGGAAAGTCCATTTTAAGATGACATACCTAACTTAGTAATGGGAATATTTATCGGCTAGAGTCGCTAGTGTTACGCACTGTTATTGGTGACAGTGAATTCTGAAAAAAGCTCAGTAAAATCTACTTGAGAAGAAAATGTAGTAGTATTATTAGAACAAATTAAGGGATCTCCTGAGGAAGACAATCTAAATAACTTCTTTCAACAGGAAATTGACATAATTTAAATGATTTAAAATTTAAATTTACCTTTCCTGTTTATATTTCTTTTCATAGAAGAGTTTAGTGCATTTAATCTGAATGTGTGAAAAAAATAAACTTTAAATGCTGTTGCAGTTACCTGTTTATTTTGCGTAATTGTGGTGAGTGCCATAATGCCATAGCCAGGATTCACCTCATCATGTGAAAATGTTAGAGCCATTTTGTTGACAAGTGTTGGGTTTCCTGCCCCTTCTTTGTTTAAAATCAGGGAAAAAAAGTTAAATCTGTTACATGCACTTACTTACCTTATAGTT
Source organism: Cyanistes caeruleus (assembly GCF_971803275.1). Lineage (NCBI taxonomy): Eukaryota > Metazoa > Chordata > Aves > Passeriformes > Paridae > Cyanistes > Cyanistes caeruleus. The sequence goes on from NC_141724.1 coordinate 6,519,106, forward strand.
CTATGTACAGTAGCATTACCCATATAGTCTAAATGGCTGGACCGTGCTCTAGTGTTCAAGGAAGTCACTTCAATAGCCAAACCCACTCTGTTTGCAGGTGGCATTTCCTGTGAGGATTAGATCTGTTGAGCTTATTCACATACTCCTTAAAAAGGTCTCTTTCACCTCCATGTAAGTTCAGTAGTTTTCTGGGAATATTGCCAAACCCTGATCTCCTCTTATGACAGGGTGACCTGCCTAGTGAAAGAGAAAGGGAGTGGATATGTCTACCCAGACTTGAGTAAAGCTTTCGACATACTTTCCCACAGCATTCTCCCGAAGAAGCTGCAGCCCACAGCTTGGACAGGTGCAGTCTTGGCTGGAAGAAAAATAGGCTGCGTGGCCAGACCAGAGAGTGGTGGGAAATGATGTTAAATCCAGTTGGCGAAGGGTCACAAATGGGATTCTCCAGGGCACAATTTTGGGGGCGGTCCTGTTTGATATCCTCACCAGTGGTCTGGATAAAGGAATCAAGTGCATCCTCAGTAAGGTCCCATGAAGGACCAGCTTGTGTGGAAGTTTTGATTCATGTGAGGGCAGAAGGCTCTGCAAAGGGGTCTGGACAGGCTGGATCTATGGGCCAAGGAAAACTGTGTGATGTCCAAGAGGGCCAGGTGCCAGGTCCTGCACTTGTGTCACAACAACCCCGTGGAGTGCTCCAGGTTTGGGGAAGAGTGGCTGGAAGGCCGCCCAGCAGGAAGGGACTTAGGGGTGCTGGTCAACAGGAGCTGAACATCAGGCCAGGTGTGCGCAGGTGGGCAAGAAGGCCATTGGCTGTACCAGCCACAGTGTGGTCGCTCTGGTCACTGACCTGGTCACTGACCACGGCAGTTGCTGTCCCCTGTGCTGGCACTGCTGGGGCACCTCCAGTCCCAAAGGCAGTTTGGGGCCTGTCACTTTCAAAAGGACATTGTGGTGGTGGAGCATGTCTAGAGAAGGGTAATGGAGCTGGGGAAGGGACTGGAACATTAGGCCTGTGAGGAGCAGCTGAACTCAGGTACTGAGTGTTTTACTCAGGTGAAAGCAGGTACTGGAGTGTTCAGTCCTGAGATGAGAAGGTTCAGGAGAGCCTTTAATGTTCTATAACTACCTGAAAGGAGGTTGTGGCAAGGTAGGGGTCGGCCTCTTCTTCCAGTCAGTCAGTAACAGGACAGGGGAAAATGGCCTCAAGTTGCACCGCAGGAGATTCAGGTTGGATATTAGGAAGAATTTCTTCACCAGAGGAGTGATTAATCATTGGAATGGACTCCCTAGGAAAGCGGTGGAGTCTCCATCCCTGGAAGTGTTCAAAGAATGAGTAGATGTGGCACTTTGTGATACGGTTTAGTGTTATTTGGTGGTATTAAGTTAAAGGTTGAACTTGATGATTTTTGGTTGTCTTTTCCAACCTAAATGGTTTTATGATTCTTTGCTTTTTGTGCTGCAGTGCTTTCTTAGAGACTGCATGAAATGTGACCAAAGTATGCTGTTGCACCATAAATGTTATCTCCCAGGAAAAGACTATTAATTTTTAAATTAATTATTAAAAGGGAATTAATCAGTGCAGATGTATTACATGGCACACTGAAAGTAAGCGTGACATGACCAAACATAGAGGGAATTACCAAGATAGTTAATGAACCAGGTTAGCCTGTCTCTGCTGGGGGTTTCATTTGGTCTTTTGATTACTCTCTGCAAGCGTTAAAAGGTAAAAGGCAGGTAAAGGAAGAAACCATAGACTGGATGCAAAATTTCAACAAAGACCATATCCAGCCTGCAGAAATCAGTTTGACTGCTCTGGCTTGAGAGTCTGTGTTTTTAAAATAAAATTACATGGCTCTCTCAGATCTCCTAGGGTCACTTTTCAAACCTTGCATCAGTGTCTTATATTAGTAAAATACTACTGCTATGTCATTAAATTGTGTTACTGGTACTTTTTTACAAAAGCAACTGTAACAATAACATTCTTTCCTGAAGGAAAAGTCTTTGAAACTAAAAGTTGAAGTATTGTGCATCGTTTACATGACTATTGCTGCTTTGAGATCTTCCTGCATTTAGTCTGCTAAACTATATTTAGTTTTTAAATACACAAAAAAATTATGTCTGTAATTTTAGATCTATTGTTGCACAGGATTTCTGGCTATTACAGACCAGTTGCATCAAGTAAATGTTGATTTGCTGGGCTGGTGGCTTTGCGAACGTCAGTTACCTTCTGGAGGTCTCAACGGACGACCAGAGAAGGTATTGTGCAGCTTCTTTTCTTTGTTCAAACCTCAATAGAGATTGTTTTTTTCTGAAGCTGAACTTCTGCAAAATGTCACAATTTGTACAAAACATTTAGTTAGCTTTTCAAAGAAGTCAGGCCTTCATTCTGATTCTTCCTTCTGTTACTAACACCTGTCCTGCAGTCCTTAGCTATGATTTGTTTGAGTCCTCAATGTAAGAAAGTACACATACTAAAGGATGTTTTGGTCACGACTTGAACCGTTGTTCCGTTAAACTGGGTCTTTGACTTTGGGAATGATCTTTTCCGTAGGATTTGTATAAAAATTACTGTTTTACTGGATGTAAATCCTGAGTGTCATAGTGTTCCACATCACACTAGAAATTTGTGTAACCTAGAAAAATCTCTGGCAAATAGATAGTCAGCAGATTCCCCTGCTTCTGCCCTTTTCCCCAAAATACAAATAGTCGATATGAACTTCTTTGTATTTCCTCTTGAAAAGCGTGCCATGTGCCTTTTCTCACAGAAGGTGAAATCTTTAAAACTCACATTCCTGTGGTCTTGTTTCTCAAAGAAGGGAAGAAGTTTGAGAAAGATATTTTCCCTTCCTTAAGACAGAAGCCCACCAAAAAGAGATTCTGTCAAGAAAGTCTTTTACTCCAAAGACACTCCTAAGTGTTTTGTCTCTGCAAGGGTATTATGATAGCGCACCTGATAATGTGCAGAATTATCAGTAAAATTTGCAACGTTATGTTTAAAACCAAATCAAATATTAATCTGCTTCTCTGCTTGCCAGTTACCTGATGTATGTTATTCGTGGTGGGTGCTAGCTTCTTTGAAGATGATTGGTAGGATACAGTGGATTGACAGAGAGAAACTGCGCTGCTTTATTTTGGCTTGCCAGGATGAGGAGACTGGAGGATTTGCTGATAGACCGGGAGATATGGTACGTAATATCTTTTAATTTTTATTTATTTAATTTGGTTTTAATTAAAAGATGCATGAAAATTTCAACTGGAAATTTCAACTTTTGTTTGAGTGTAACTCAGCTCACGGTCCAGGTGAGTCTTGCAGAGGCTGCAATATACTTCCAAGGAAGAATAGAGTAGAATCGCCATTGAAGGCATGCTTGGGGAGCACGTACTTTATGATGCGTTTGTATTCCCCAATGAAGTCAGTTGCCATTCCTTACAAAATCTGGTTTGGTTCCCATGACACATGCAACACAAACCATTTCTCACAAGACCGTTTAGAAGATTTGTGTAAAAACATTGTTTGGTGACAGGTTTTCTGGTGTGGGTTTTTTGGGTTTATTATTTTGTTTCATGAAATGATCTGTAAGCTAAAGTCTGGTGTAGGTTAAGTAGTCTTCAACTCTCTTGGTGGTTTTGTCTGATCTAAATAAATCATGAGCTTTTATAAAAAAATCCCTATACACTAACTTTCATTCTTTGCTAGCCCACCTACTTAATAAATCTTGTAGCTGGCATTTGTCTAGTTGAGGGAGGAAGAAGCTTTTTTGATAATACTGTCAAGAGGCTGGTGGTACGTATTCTTTGCTTGTTGAGAGAGCAGTTACGATTTAGCCAGTCTGTTCTCTCTGGTTTCAGCTGGAAGTGATCGATACCAGTCCCAGTGAAATGGCAAGTAAAGTTTAAATAAAGTTTAAATAAAGTAAAAAGCAAATAAAGCACTTTCAAGAGTGCTGGACAGATAAAATAAGAAGTATTACGAGACTTCATTGCAGCTCCCGTCGAACACTTGGCTTATTTGTTAATGGTCTGGAGTGGTATTAGCTGTTTTTATTGCAGACATAACCAGATCTGCTCCCTTCTCCACAAATGCATTAAAAAATAAAGCAACTTTGTTTTTGCAAGCAGGTGCTTTATTCCCAGTCGGGGGAGAAATCTGCTAACTCCAGTCTGTCATTTGGAAAGTGGTTTTGTGTTCTTAAAATAGGCAGAGTTTTGTATTTCTAAGGAGCTTACAGGAAGACCTTTTCTGTTTCCAGAATTCTCCAAGTGAAGCCCAGAACTTGAAGTCTAAATGATTTTCTGGCTTTGAGTACTGAAATATTTGTGTCTTCTTGGAAGAGCAGCTCTGCAGAGCCTTTTCTCTAAATCTAAGGAGAGCACCTTTGGGAGAATTTTTCTGTTCTGTTAGAAGTAATTTCATATTATTTTTACCTGTCTTCGATTGCTGATGTGTAGAAATTTCTACTCCTGTAGAAATGTTGCCAGAAATGTAGCCCAGGTTTTTACTTTGTTCCTGCAGAAACTCATTCCTAATAGACCTTGTATATGGGCTGTTTTTTTCATTTGTTTTTCATTTTGTGGGGTGGAGAGGGAGTGGTGATTGTGTGGTTTCGGGAGTAGAGGTTTGGGGGGGGGTTTGTTTTTATTTATGGTTCTGGGAGGTTTTCTAACAAAATAGGTTGCTACTTTCCTCTCAAGGTTTTGCAGCACAGCTCTGTATTTGGAGACCATTAAAGAGCATTATGATGTTTCTGAGGAACAAGTAGGGAATTTATGGAAGTGGTATATGTGGGTGATACAGTTTACTTTTAAAATGCTACTTATCTTTGTTTCTACCACCTTGTGATATTGCACACTAATAGACCAACGTGAGTGCATTCCATCTAACTCAGAGTTGAAAATTGTCTTAGCAGCATATAACTGACAAGCTATTTCTGACAAGCATTCCTGACTAAATCGTGGTATTCTAAATGCCTGCCCCAGAAATTGTCTTGCTTGTCAACATGTTACCACAAATTAAAGTTTATTCAGTTGTATTGTCCTCCCCGGCCACGGAGATTTTCAGTTTCTTGCTGGCAAACAAAAATTTCATTCTATACAAGTGAAAAACCAATTGACTTTTGTAAATGGACACAAGCTTCCTTTTTTTTTCCCAGGTGGATCCATTTCACACGTTATTTGGTATTGCTGGACTGTCTTTATTAGGAGAAGAACAAATTAAGGCCGTTAATCCTGTCTTTTGTATGCCAGAAGACGTCCTTCGAAGAATAAATGTGCAGCCTGAGCTTGTAAGCTAAGCCTTGTAGAGACAAAAGGTTTATATGACTAATTGCTTTGTTTTACTTAACTCATCCGTGAAACTGTCAGCATATTCTTTTGGATGTGTTTATGTTCTGGAACCGAAGCAATAGCTTTTCTGTGGACTTTGTCACTTTATAAATTGTATCAGAACAGGCTGGTTCTCATAATCTGAGTGTAACATGTTCTTTGGTTGTATTCTAAGATGTATAGAAACATTTCAATTCTGTATCTAAATATATGGGCCTTGACTTTTTTTTTTTTTAATATAATATTCAAATCAAAGCTTGACTATGTGAATGCTTAGCTTTTCTATCCCTGTAATATCAACCATGCTAGTACTGGTCTTCATACAGGCCTCTTTCGATGGTGGATTGTGCAAAGCACTTGAAAAAAGACTCAAACCAAAACAACTACAACAAACCCAAACAAACAAACAAAAAACACAGTAAGATCCTACTTAAGCCATGCACTTAATACCACACACTTACATATTTAATTTTTCCTGTTCATGTTTGGCATCAGTTTTCTACACTGAGAAACAGCTGCTTCTTCTCACAGTAATTGATACCAGTGAAGCCATGATTATGGTCCTTTTAAATATATATGTCTTCATTTATTGATGAGTCCCTTAGACAAAATTCCACTAATGCTTGAAATACAGCATACCTTGAGTACGTACAGTGAATCTTGCTAGCATAAAACATTCTAGAGAAGGTCTCCATTGCACAGTGACTTGTAATTGAACATAGAGTTGATTCTGAATTTGTTGCTGGGCTGAAATCCTGCTTTTGTAGTTTTCAAGACACTAATTGTCAGTACTTGATTATGATTATGGTGTAATTGAAAATAAAACTAGCTGTGGAAAATGCTTGTTCTCTGAAGGGTGAAATCTTCTTTGTCTTCATAGAAGTGCTAAAATTGCCACTTAATTCCACACATCTTAGCTGAGACTGAATGGTATTCCACTTGTAATATACAGTAAAAGGTAATTATGAAAGGGAAGAAGTCTTTGATAATCTCTGTACTTACGCTTAAGTAAGGCCTAAAGTTGTTCTACCTGAACTTCACTCAGCAGAGATAGCCACCTAATATTTGGCCTGCACAGATGTGTAGTCATTTGACATATAAACCCAAACTCACTGAATAGAAAATACTGGTTTAGGCTACAATATTGGGAATTAATTTGATAATAGTAAAGACTGCTCTAACCATGACCAGCTTTTGCACCAACTTCAGTCACAGTAACAAAGTGCCTTTTAGCACTTCAGAAGTAAAGGCTTTCTCTCGAGTACAGCAGAACAGCCTGAGGTTCGGTTTGGCTGGAGAGAGTGCCTTAGTCATGGCGGTCAAGCGAATGGTTGAGCTTTTTCTCCTCTTAAGGGTGTGTTCTGCAGGAAAAGAATGCCTCAATCTATAAAAGAATGCCAAAGCTATACATTTCCTAACACCTCAAAGGATCAAGAACCAGCCTTAAAATGGTCTATTCCTTCTCCCAAGTTTCATATCCCCCTTCACACCACCACTACCATCCTGAAAAGCATAGTCTCTTCCTGCTTCTAGCAACTCTGAAATCCTACATCACTGCTGTACTACAACTACAGACCTTGAATCAACTTCCTCCTACCAAAATGTTGACTCTTAAATTATCAGAAGTCTGACAGATCTCAAATCGGACAGGCTACGCTCTAAAGCGTAGCCTTGCCAGCATCTCCCAGTTCCAAATTCCAGGTATCAAGGAAAGCACCTTTCATTGTCCCAAGACACGTACCCAAATTCCATTTGCTGCATCTCATGCAAAATTTTCAAAGACAAAAATCAAACCCACCAGATTGCTAAGAATACAATTAGTAAGATTATCACACTCTCAATGATAGATGTAATCCATGAACTCATATTCCACCCTAACCCTTTGAAGATTTTGCCTAACCAATTTATAGTCAAACCCTTTTGCTCTCCCTGTCCTCCATGCTCTATTGTTGCAACTGATTGATATATTCTACATCTGCAGTTACATTTGGGATGTGGACACAGCAATGATCAATCTATCCCTTAAAAAAACCACACACTCCATGTTCTTTCAGGAGTAATAAAATTATAATTGTACATTTAGTTCTTTAAATCTTTCCTGGGTGACTCTTGCTAATTTATCTTCCTGACCTGTAAGTTTGTACAATATTTCTTTATTCTGATAGTTTGATGTAGGACCAAGCAAAGACTCCAGGGTCCACCCAAATTTCACTCTACTAAAAGGTTCTTGCCAAGTGTTATCTTGATTCTATTCCTATCTTAATCCTTCCTAGCTGTGCCCGTGTCTAGCCACTGAGTTGATTTTGCCATTGTTAGCATCCGTACGGAGATTAATTTTTGCTTTAGCGATTTTACCAATGCCTCTGCACCCCAATGACATTTGTTATGTTTAATTTGTAGAACTTCTCTCATTATCAAGGAGCTTAACACTATTTGTCTTTGTGCAGTTACATACCACGATTCGGAATTCTTTTGTGCATTTAGCAAATGTCCCAATTTCTCATCTTCTACTGAATATTTCAGTTTTGGAGGCAAATTAAATTGAGATACATTAGTCTTTAAAGGTATCAATGCCATTGTTGTTTGCACTTCTTGAGCAATCTGTCGGGTTGTCCAGTCTGCTTTTCGATTTCCCTTTACTTAATTCTAGTGTTCTGGTTAAGGCAATCAGTTCTGCCCTCTGGGCAGATGTATTTGGTGATAATGCTTTTGCCTCCATTATTGTACTGACTGTTGTTACCACACATCCAGCGTATCTGGTCCCATTCTCCACCAAGCTGCTTCCATCTGTGAATAGCTCCTACTCTGGTTGCTCTAGTGCGATGTCTTTCAGGTCTTCTCTTGCCGAAAAGGTGTACTCTATTACTTCTACACAGTCATGCTCTAATGGGCCTTCTTCAGTTGTGGTACCTAGGAACAAAGCTAGATTCAAGAGGTTAGTTGTCTTTAGTGTGACATCATCCTGCCCAGTCAGGATTATCTGGAATTTTATCATCTTGCTTGGAGATAGCCAATGGCCCCCCTTTTGTTCTAAAACAGTGATTACCATATGTGGCATGTAGACATTTATGTGTCTACTCATCATGAGTTTTCTAGCTTCTTGTAACAGCATCACGGTGGCTGTTCAACTGCCCGCAGGCATGAAGGCCATCCGGCACTCACATTGTTTGGAAAAGCAGCCCACCGGCCTTTTCCAGCTTCCCAAACGTTGGGTCAGCACTCCCAGTGGTAGACGTAGTCTTCCACGCACAAACAGGTGAAAATCCTTGGATGAATCAGGCAGTCTTAACGCTGGAGAAGTTATCAATGCCTCCTTTAGTTTGAGGAAGGCCTCCTTCTGTGGTTTGCCCCAGGTAAATGGCTGCGTTGTCTGGGCTTCATGCAGGGGCTTTGCGATTAGTCCATAGTCCATGATCCACAGCACCACTCTGTCATCTCAAGGAAAACTTGTAGCTCATGTAGGTTGTGGAGTTCTGGAATGGCACAAATAACTTGAGTACGGTTAGTACCCAGCTTACGTTGCCCTTGTGAGATTTCACATCCCAGGTAAATCACAGTTTGTTGGGTAATTTGTGCCTTTTCTTTAACACTTTTTTCTATAACACCTTATATCTTCCCATTGCCAGCTGATTTAAGATTTCAATTGTTACCTTTATGCAGGTTGTTTTCTCTTCTGTAGCTCTCAGTGTATCATCAACATACTGTAACAGCAGGTATTGTTCTCTCAGTACTTGCCCATTCTCGGTCCAAATCTCCAGCTCCTTCGCCTGCTTACTTCCAAATAGCGTTGGACTGTTCTTGTATCTTTGTGGGAGTACTGATCCAGAGATAACTACAAAAGGGCAGAAAGTAATGCCACTGCAAATAATTCCAAAGCCAAAAAGGACCCAAGAACAAGAAATTAGGTCAATGATAACTAAGGTTTGTAAAGACAATTATTAACAAAAATTAAAAGAGGAGGGACTGAGAGGAATGATGAGCTTGTCTTTACAAACAAGCTGTGGGTCAGTTGAGAAGATGTAGCTATCAGTGAGAGACGACAGAAATAATGGGATGGATTCCAGTAGAAGATCAAACAGGCACTGAAAGAACATTATGAATTCCATAAAAGTTAAGAAGGGATTATGCATTGGGGGTGGGGGGGGGGGAAGGTACCCCAGGTGTCAGGTGTTCCGGGAAGTCTGTACCTCTCAAGTCCCTCAGCCTATGGGGAAAGGGAGAAGGGACAAGCGGCCGGGAATTAGGATAAAAAGGAGGCTGCGCCCTCCAAAAATTTGAGAGACCCCAGGGGAATGCCCCATGGCCTCTCCCTTTATTCGAATAAAGTAAAAGGACTCCTCTGTCTCCTTTTTGGACATAAACCTCTGGTGTTCGTGGATTAATTTTCCTGACATGTGCAAGTATTACTAAGTGACACCCGAGAACGGATGGCAGGTGCCTGGCCAGCACCCATCGCCCGAGCTCTGAGAGACGAGCCAACATCAGTTAAATAAGAGGTGAGTCACAAACCAGTCTATCATAGGTCAGAACTGTTCAAGCCCAGACAAAAAGCTGTAGAAGCAACTAAAATTCTTACTGAAAGCCAGCCAAAGTAATTTGCCTAAACGAGAGCTAAAAACCCTCCTAACCTGGACCCTAGTTAATTTCCCAAACGCAAAACACTCAGATTTTTTACTAGAGATTTCTGGGACACAGTCGGTCATAAGCTTTTTAATAACATTTCCCGCCGAGATATGGCAGCCGCTAAACTCCTCCCAGCCTGCAGAGCACTGGTAGAAATGTGTGCTGCGAATACACAAGGCGCGAGCAGCCGCCCGTACCCCGCGACCTCCGTCTCTCCCACCCTTCCCCCCGACCATGCGGCCCCCGTACCCTCGGTCCCCGCCGGCCCCCCTCCCTTCCTGCCCGCTCAGACCGGTGTGCCCCCGCCCCCCGAGCACGCGGCCCCCGTTCCCCCTACCCCAATCCCGGCACGATCCGTTCCCACCCCTCCCCCCGCCTTCCCCGTCCCACCGCCCCCCCGCTTTTGCCCCCCCCTCCTGCCGTCCGAGCTTCCCCCGATGCCGCGGTCCCGCCCCGTTCCACCGTCCCCGCGGCTATGGGCCCCGGCGCCGCTGCGGCTCCGCCGGCCCCCGGCGCCGCGGTCCCCGCGGTCCCGCCTTCCCCCGCCGACACCGTGGTTCCCGGCTGCGCCACCCCGCTCGCCCTCGGCATCGCGGTTCCCGCAGCTCAGCTCCCCTACACCCCCTCCGTGCCGCCCAGCGCCACTATTCTGTGCGGTGCGGGACGATCCGAAATACGCGCTGCCGTCCACCACTCCCCCATGTTGCCCTGCGGCGCTGAAGTCATCCACGCATGCGCAGTCACCGCTTCTATCGCCGATGCTCCTGCCGCCGCCGTCACCGGGCCCCCCGTGCCAACTCCCCGTGCCAGCCTCTCAAACCGCCGAGGGGGAGAAAGAGAACAGGCACGGGACCCCGGCTCTACAACTGCTGACACCCGCGTCGCGTCTGTCACCGCCCAGCCCAGCCACTGTCCAGTCCCCGCCATGCGTCTTCATGTCCCCGCGTCATGAGCACCCTCGGGACTCATCCTGCACCGACGGGACTCATCCTGCACCCTCGGGATGGTGCTGAGCACCTTCAAAATTCATCCTGCACCCGCGGGACTCATCCTGCACCCTCGGGATGGTGCTGAGCACCCTCGGGATGGTGCTGAGCATCCTCTGGACTCATCCTGCACCCTCGGGACGGTGCTGAGCACCTTCGAAACTCATCCTGCACACGTGGCACTCATCCTGCACCCTCGGGATGGTGCTGAGCACTCTCGGGACGGTGCTGAGCACCTTTGGGACTCATCCTGCACCCTCGAGATGGTGCTGAGCACCCTCGGGATGGTGCTGAGCACGTTCGGGACTCATGCTGCACCCTCGGGATGGTGCTGAGCACCCTCGGGACGGTGTTCAGCACCCTCGGTATGGTGCTGAGCACCATTGGGACTCATCCTGCACCCTCGGCACTCATCCTGCACCCTCGGGATGGTGCTGAGCACCATTGGGACTCATCCTGCACCCTCGGCACTCATCCTGCACCCTCGGGATGGTGCTGAGCACCATTGGGACTCATCCTGCACCCTCGGCACTCATCCTGCACCCTCGGGATGGTGCTGAGCACCATTGGGACTCATCCTGCACCCTCGGCACTCATCCTGCACCCTCGGGATGGTGCTGAGCACCCTCAACACTCATCCTGCACCCTCGGCACTCATCCTGCACCCTCGGGATGGTGCTGAGCACCATCTCGAGGGTGCTCAGCACTATGCCGAGGGTGCTCAGCACCATCCCGAGGGTGCAGGATGAGTGTTGAGGGTGCTCAGCACTATCCCGAGGGTGCAGGATGAGTGTTGAGGGTGCTCAGCACCATCCCGAGGGTGCAGGATGAGTCCCGAGGGTGCAGGATGAGTCCTGAGGGTGCTCAGCACCATCCCGAAAGTGCAGGATGAGTCTTGAGGGTGCTCAGCACCATCCCGAGGGTGCAGGATGAGTCCCGCGGGTGCAGGATGAGTCTCGAGTGTGCTCTGCACCATCCCGAGGGTGCTCAGCACCATCCCGAGGGTGCAGGATGAGTCCCGAGGGTGCTCAGCACCGTCCCGAGGGTGCTCAGCACCATCCCGAGGGTGCAGGATGAGTCCCGAGGGTGCTCAGCACCGTCCCGAGGGTGCTCAGCACCATCCCGAGGGTGCAGGATGAGTGCCGAGGGTGCTCAGCACCGTCCCGAGGGTGCTCAGCACCGTCCCGAGGGTGCAGGATTAGTCCTGAGGGTGCTGAGCACCATTTCGAGGGTGCTCAGCACCATCCCAAAGGTGTAGGATGAGTCCCGAGGGTGCTCAGCGCCGTCCCGAGGGTGCAGGATGAGTCCCGAGGGTGCTGGATCCGTCCCGAGGGTGCTGAGCACCTTCCAGAAGGTGCTGGATCCGTCACGATTGTGCTGAGTGCCTTCCCGAAGGTGCAGGATGTGTCCCGATGTTGCAGAGTGCCTTCCAGAAGGTGCTGGATCCATCCCGAGGGTCCTGGGCATCTTCCAGGAGGTCCTGGATCCATCCTGAGGGTGCTGAGTGTCTTCCAGAAGGTTCTGGATCCATCCCGAGGGTCCTGAAGGCTGCTGAGGTTCTCCCGGTGTTTTGGACTGTCCTGCGTGATCTGGAACCTCAGCACCGAGCGGGGTCCAGCAGAATAGTCTAGAACCACCGGACTGGTTCCAGAAACTCTGGACTCTCAGGATGGATTTTGGGGTGAAACCCTGGGGGATTTTGGCGCTGAAATCTGGGGATTTGGGGTGAAAATTGGGGGATTTTGGGAGGAAATCCTGGGAGGCTTTTGGGGTGAAATTCGGGATATTTCAACATTTTCCTTCCTAATCCACGAGTAAAGGGAGATGTTGGGATTTGATCCAAAAGATCTTACAACCAATTTTGTGGTGAAACAGAGAAAAACCGTGAGCAGCCAACTCGCTGGAAAACTGTATGTTAAACGCAGCGAAGCACAAAGTGTTTGATGTTGTTAGAGTTCAAAATAACAAGGAAAAATGATGGGGAATTTACCTGCCTTGGAACAAAGTATGACCCCATCCCATACTCTCAGCTCCCGCTCCCCTTCCAGCGTGGCTGTGACCCGGGCTGGCCGTACCGCTCGGTGTCTCTGGACCTCACAGCATTTCTACGTGGCTGCTGCACCCGGGTCCCCAGTACGTCCTGCTCTGGCCGCCTTCCCCGAGCGGTCCCACGTGCACCAAGCGGGTGCTACAGACCACAGGGGCCTCTTGGCTGCAGAGCTGGGTGATGTGAGACAACAAAGCAATGCCCAGGATGCAGCTGTTCAAGCCAGCCTCGCCTCACGGAGCATTTCTTTTTCACCTGTCCATGGTTCTCTCTCTGTGTGTCTGTGCTCCTTTTTAAACTGCAGGGCTGGGAGGCCTGGCCATTCCACCGGGAGTGCTCACCCTGGGAGCACCAGTCTCTACCTTGGGAGGAAGCAAGCTGCCACCAGAATAAAAGCAGGGTGGAGCTGCTCCCACTCCAAGGCAAGAGCCTGCAAGGCCCATCCTTTGGGGACTCATCTTTTGTGTGAAGGCACATTGTCTAGCAGAGGAAGAGGTTGGTACCTGGTGGAGCAGGGCCAAGATTCCATTTTCCCCAGGCAGCTCCCCCTGCATGCTGTAGCACTGGCCAGGACTGGGAGAGGAGGGGGAGTGTGTTCAGCACTGCTGCTGGAACGGAGTGGCCCTCTCAGGAGGATCCTGGTTGCTTCAGGGCCTTGCTTTTCCACTGGTTTGTGTCCACAAAGGAAAGGCATGCAGAAGGCAGCACCATCACCCCAGCCCTGCAGTCAGGAGTCCATCAGCTTTCCCCACAGTGAACGTGGTTAAGGTCTCCTTAACCAAAGGAAAACTCAGCACCACTACAGATGTACAGAACAGCAATTTATCCACTGGGGCCCTCCGACACACTTTGCTCATTATGTGTCCAGAAGACTCCAAGTACTGGCTTTACATGTCCACAAGCGTGGCCAAAGCCACACATACAGAGCAACACCAAGTTCTCACAGTGTACCAAGAGAAACAAAGATTTAATAACATTATTTCTTAGACAACTGTTGGGGATGAAGTCAAATGTAAAGAAAAAATGGAAATGTAAAAAATCATGGATGTTAGTGCACACGGATACAGAGTTTCTGCTTTTGAGCTCCGCAGATGTTTTTTTCTTTCCTCTTTCCCTTCTTGTGTGAACTGCCTTTGAGTCAGTTATGTTATGTTGAGCTCTTGTGGGCACAGAGCGGTACTGCCGCTGTGCCCTGACCGGGGCCCTGCCCCGCTCCGCTGGGTGACGGGGGGGAGGTGGCAGCGGGAGCTACGGCAGTTCCGCGGCTGCCGAGCCTGGGGAGGGAGTGAGCGGGGCGGTGTCTGTAAATAGCAGGGAGGGGTGAAATAGCGTTAAGTGTGTAAAGTGACACGGCCGGGAGTAGGGACACGGCGCTAAAAGGTGCGGCGGACCCTGCGAGCACCCCTGGCTCCGCCCAACTGAGCGCCTCGCGCTCCCATGGGCCGCAGCCTCAAAGCTTCCGCCAATCCCGGCCCGCCTTGCTCCGCTCTGGCCAATCACAGCCACCCTTTGAATCCAGGCGTGGTCCCGCCAAGCTCAGCCTGCTCAGTCGCGGCCCGTTCCCGCTCCCCCGTTTTGCTGGGGTGCCGCTCCGGCTGCTGTCGCTTTGGGAGCCGGCGGAGCCGAGCTGCCACAGCCCCGAGAGGTGCTGCTGGGTCCCGGGAAGGGTGGGCGGGGGCTCCCCGTTCAGGTCCCGGCCGTAATTTCGCCCAAAAAAACGGGGAGAAGGGGGGGAGCGGGGGGGATCGCGGGAGCGGGGCCTGAGGGGACAGCGGGGGGTTGCGGAGGCGAGCGCGGCGGGAACGGGCGGGCTGGGATTGGCGGGTCCGGCGCTGCCTTGGGCTGTGATTGGCTGGGCTGGCCGGCCGTGGGCTATAAATAGCGTGAGCTGGAGGGGTGCGGGCGTTAGTTCGGCGGCGAGGCGGCGAGCGGTGGAGAGGCGGCGGCGGCGGCGGGCGGCGGCGGGAGCTGCGCAGGCGCGATCCAGGGAGCGCTGGTGCGCCAGGACGGGAGCCCTGCGCTCACTGAACTGGGGAGCGCCGGTGAGGTTGGGCGCCATGCCCGCGTCTGCCGGGGCCAGCATCTGGGGGCCGGCGGTGTCCTGGGGTGGCGGGGCCGGTCGTGGCCAATTCTTTCTGCCACGTCCTGGGCTTTTCAGGCGGCCGGAGGCGGGTGCGGGGTCTGGAGTGGCACAGGGAGACGAGCTGCTGCTTCTGCGGGACAGAGAGGAGCTGTTTTGTAGTTTCTGGATTGAAGATAATGTTTAAAATATCGGGAATAAAGCTGGGATTTTTTAGTTTTTATTATTTTAGTTTGATTTTATTTAAAATAATAACGATTTTCTTTATTACATTGCTTTGTTTTGCTCGTTTTATTAAAATAATAATTATTAATTATAATTACTTTTAACAAGATATATTGTTATCTTTATATGTATTAGTTTAACTAAGTATTAATAAATAATGATTAAATATTATCTACTATTATTAAATACTATTTGTTAATAATTATTTAATTAAATATTCATTATTTATAAGTCTGTTATTATTTACTAATTATTATTTAATACTATTAAATATTAATTAAATATTATCTATCAATAATTAATATTTATATGTTAGCTAATATTTATTATTATTGATTATAAATAAAATAGTAATCAAATATTATTAATTATTAATTATTAAATATTGATTAAGTAATTATCAATTAGTTATAATTTATTATTTAATTATTAATTAAATATTAATCAACTATTTATTAATTAATTATTAGAATTAATTACTTGAGGGGCATTTTTGCTGGATAGCTGATGTTAATTCAGTAGATATTGTGGGGCTGGGGCTGAAACACCCGTTGTGGGACCAGTGGAGACATAAAGCCCCAGGGTGTGGAATAAAGACCTTGGCACTGGAATCATGCCTAAACCAATGTGGGGCAATGGAAATACTGCGGCTGGAGCTGGATAAATGCCATGGGGGAAGGGGATGGAGCTGCAGCTCAGGGCCTGCAGGAGGTGCCTGGGGGATTAGCAGCCCCTGTCTGCTGGTACCAAGGAGAGTCTGAGGGTCTGGGGGCTGGGAGGGCTCCAGGGCCTGAGAACCAGCCCAAGGGCACCTTTTGGGATGGTCTAGCAGGGGCCCAATGGCTATTCCCAGCCCCTGGTAATGCCTGGGGGGGGTGAGGGGGGGCCTTTGGGCAAGTGCTGGGCTGAGACCCAGGGGGAGGGGGAAGGTACCTGTTGGGCTTGAGGCCTCAAGTGTCCCCAAAGTTGGGCTCCCATTAGGGTGGGTAGGACAATATCTAGAGACATTGAAGTGATAATAATAACTGACTTGTGGCCTTATCAACAGCCCTGGGTTGCAGTGAGAAGCAGGAGCAGCTTTCAGCCACCAGTAGTGGGAAGCTGAAGAGCAGGAACTGAGGAAGCAGAGCTGGAGCAGACAGAAACCTGGTAGGGTTTAGGGTAAAACTGTTGTGGGGCTGGGATAAGGAATATGGAGCTGGGATGCGAACTCCATGGCTGGAGCTGAAATCAGTGTAAGGGCTGGGATAGGGCCTTGCAGAGCTGTTCCTCCAGTAAGGATGGTCAGGTTGGGGTTGGAATGTGGGTTCAAGAGCTAAGCTCAAACCACAGAGAGCTAGAGCTAAACAGAAATCCTGCCTGGAGAGCCAGAAAGCGTCATGAATGTGGCACTGCTGGGAAGATGAGGAGGCAGAAGTGCAGCACAAGAGCTGGCAGTCAAATAAAGCTTGTGGGACTGAAGCTGAAATCACTGGGGCTGGGATGGGGACTGCTGCAAACACTGTTCTGAGGGGATCGTGACTGTACATGTGGGAAGGAAGCATAGAATGGTGAACAACGGGGCAGGCTGTAAATACAGTAAAGATTGCTTTGGGGTTGGGATGGGGTTGGAGTGGCATTTCTCAGCCTAGAGGTGAAACCTCAGAGCTGGAACCAAGAACAAAGACCCTTTGTCTCAACCTGGAGCAGCTTCACCTAGCAGAGAGGGGGGAAAAAGAAGCGGATGTGGAGCTGGAAGAAGAGAGCTTGCAGTGAAATAAAGCTTGTGGGCCAAGAGCTGAAATCACTGGGGCTGGGAAGAGCTCTCCAGGGCTAGAGCTGAAATCACTGTGGGGCTGCG
Organism: Cyanistes caeruleus; assembly: GCF_971803275.1. Classification (NCBI taxonomy): domain Eukaryota; kingdom Metazoa; phylum Chordata; class Aves; order Passeriformes; family Paridae; genus Cyanistes; species Cyanistes caeruleus. Next base: position 6,536,232 of record NC_141724.1, read on the forward strand.
ATAGGGACTGATAATGCGATTGCCACTGTAGGATCTGTGTGCTGGAATCACTGTAGGCCTGTGATATGGATGTTGGGGCTGGGTCCCATGACTGGAAATAGAAGAAGATGGATAGAGGAAAAAAAATGGGACCATAACATGGGAGCTGAAATGCTGGCAGTGCCGGGGTTTTGCCTGTGTCTTTGATAGCCACTGTTGGGCTGGTTCTGAATTCACTGTGGGGCTGGGACATAGACTGTGGGGTGGGCTTCTAGGCCCTAGGGTGGGAGCTTAAATGTTGCCGAGCTGGAGACGGGAGGAAGATCCTGTGCCTTGAACCTGGAGAAGTTTCAGACAGCAATATTGAAGAAACATGCATCTGGAGCTGGAAGAAGAGCTTGCAGTGAAATAAAGCTTGTGGGCCAAGAGCTGAAATCACTGTGGGGCTGGGATAGGGACTGATAATGTGATTGCCACTGTAGGATCTGTGTGCTGGAATCACTGTAGGCCTGTGATATGGATGTTGGGGCTGGGTCCTGTGATTGGAAATAGAACAAGATGGGTAGGGCCAAAAAAATGGGACTGTAACATGGGACCTGAAATGGGTTAGGGTTAGGGATTTTGCCTGTGTCTGTGATAGCCGCTGTAGGGCTGCTGCTGAATTCACAGTGGGGTGGGGACATTGACTGTGGGGTGGGCTTCTAGGCCCTAGGGTGGGAGCTTAAATGTTGCTGAACTGGAGACAGGAGGAAGATCCTGTTCCTTGAACCTGGAGAAGTTTCAGACAGCAATATTGAAGAAACACGCATCTGGACCTGGAAGAAGAGCTTGCAGTGAAATAAAGCTTGTGGGCCAAGAGCTGAAATCACTGGGGCTGGGAAGGGCTCTTCAGGGCTAGAGCTAAAATCACTGTGGGGCTGGGATAGGGACTGTGGGGTAGGCTTATAGGTCCTAGGGTGGGGGCTGAAATGTTGCCGAGCTGGAGACAGGAGGAAGATCCTGGTCCTTGAACCTGGGGAAGTTGCAGCCAGCAGCGTTGGAGAAACACTCATCAGGAGCTTGAAAAAGAGAGCTTGCAGTGAAATAAAGCTTGTGGGCCAAGAACTGAAATCACTGGGGCTGGGAAGAGCTCTCCAGGTCTAGAGCTGAAATCACTGTGGGGCTGGGATATATGGATGCTAGCTTTGGAACAGGCTGCAGGGAGCTGCAGAAACTGCAGGCCCATGGCCTCTCAGTCCTGCCTGAGAAACTAGCCTGGGAATTCAAAGGAGGATTTCAAAACAATCCTCAGAGACAGAAAACAACTGCCAGGTGCTGTTTGTCTGTCCTTTTGTTTACCTTGCAGGAGAGAGTCAGGGGGGCAGTGTGCCCCTGACCAATGATGGTGATGTAGCACTTTGTTAACCAATAAGAGTTTCCTTTCTGTACTTTCCACGTATCTGTCTAAAAGACAGGCCTGAAGCAATAAACTAGGGAATTCTCGTGTTGAAACTCCCTTGAGAGTTTGTGTCCTTCTTTCTAGCTGTTCCCAATCGGAACGACAGGGATAGGGACTGATTATGGGATTGTCACTGTAGGATCTGTGTGCAGGAATCACTGTAGGCCTGTGATATGGATGTTTGGGCTGGGTCCTGTGACTGGAAATAGAACAAGATGGGTAGGGCCAAAAAAATGGGACTGTAACATGGGACCTGAAACTCTGGCAGTGCTGGGATTTTGCCTGCGTCTGTGATAGCCACTGTAGGGCTGGAGAGGAAACCACTGCGGGGCTGGGATATTGACTGTGGGGTGGGTTTCTAGGCCCTAGGATGGGATCTGAAATGTTGCCTAGCTGGAGAAAGGAGGAAGATCCTGCTCCTTGAAGCTGGGGAAGTTTCAGCCAGCAGCATTTGAGAAACACGCATCTGGAGCTGGAAGAAGAGAGCTTGCAGTGAAATAAAGCTTGTGGGCCAAGAGCTGAAATCACTGGGGCAGGGACAGGGTCACTAGGACTGGAGCTAAAATCACTGTGGGGCTGGGATATAGAGACTGATAGTGGGATTGACATGGCTGGGTGAGATAACTATGGTAGCATTCATATGCTGAAATCACTGTAGGTCAGTAATATTGATGTTGTGACAGTGTCAAAGGGCTGAGGTCAAGGGCAAAAGGTCAGGGGTCAATGGTTAAATTGAAAATCAGGGATTCAAACTTCAAGGGTCACATGTGAATGGTCAGTTGTCATGGAGTTACTTTACCTTTAAGGGAGTTGGAGTTGCTGGGAAGTGCTTGGAGTCTTTTCTCCTGACCAATTATTGGTCATTGCTGGGAATTGACAGCAGTTTAGGCCATTGAAAAGTGGGATCAACTTGTGAACCCTACCTTAAAAATGTAAAAGCAGAGCTCTCTGGGTTCTCTTTGTTTTCTGGCTGTGGAGGGTGGCGGAGCTCCAGGCCTCCCGTCCCTGCCCAGGCCATGCGGCCGGGTGGGGATGGGGCCGGGCCTGCCGCGTCTCCCGGCCGGGAGATGGGGGGGCCTGGGGAAGGTTTTCCTCGGGCCCGGGCCGGGCCGAGCCGATCTCTGGCTCGGCTGCAGGTTTTGCTGTAACTAATTCACTAGAAACTGCCCAGTGAAGAAAGAGAGAGGCCCTGGACTTGCAGCGGGTTGGAGCAGCAACTACACGCTCCAGAGCAGCCATGAGGAACTTCCCATCGCAGACGGCTCCAGCTCCTGTTCAGCAGAGATCTCCGAACCATCTACAAAAGCCTGGGCAAGATTTTAACTCTTTCATTACCCAGATGAGACTTGCGGATTAATCTTTTTATCCAGAGAGAGAGAGAGAGAGATCAACATGAAAAGAGACTTTATAAACTACCAGTGACAGGAAAGAAAAGAAGCTTCAGGAAAGGTAGAGAATTAAGAAGATGCTTTAATTAAGCTGAAATATCTCCCTGTTAAAACTATGGAGATGGACAATGAAGTCCTGAAAAGAACTCCTTTAATTCATGATACAGGATCTAGAGAGGAATAGTGTTCAAAGTGTAAATTTGAGTAAAGAGTAATTATAGTACAGTGAAGTGCTGGGAGATTTGAAGCCTTGAGAGGCAATGAGAAAACTGTTTTCTGGTGAAGCTCACAGAAACAGATGAAGAAGACTTTTTTTTTTGCCTTTGAATAACTTATCCTTAAAAATGCTATCTCTAGACTCATGGCCCATATGCACTTCAGAGTGATGTGAAAATGGGAGGAGTGAACTCTAATAATAGCAGCTCTGAGCAGCTAACATTAGGGCAATAGAAAACTATAACAAAATAGTTTTCTTGTGAGAAACTCCATAAATTAACAGGAAGAAACTTCTGTTTCTCTATAAAGACTGGTGAAAAGACTAGCAAGAAGTGGGACTGTTTTAACCATCAGAGTTCCAGAGTTTTTGTCTCTGTTGTCATGTGAACAAGGGAATAGTGGGTAGATAGGGGATGGAAAGGTTTTTCTGGAAGTTTATTCTGGTGTTCTTATTATTGTGGTTTGTCAATAAACTTTCTTTTTTTTTCCCTTTTAAGTTGTATGCCTGTTTTGCTCTTGTTCTAATCCATATCTCACAGCAAGAAGTAAGTAATTTTCTTAGTTATTGGTTTAAAACCACGACATCAGTGTTCAAAGATCAAGAGTAAAGGGTCCAAGGTCCAATGTTATGGGTTAATTTTCCAAGGTTATGTGGTTCAAGGTCAATTATCAGGGAATCAAACTTCAGAGAGCTAAAGTCAAGAGACAAAGGTCAAAATTCAGAGGTTAAGAGTAAAAGGTCAGTGGGAGGTTGTCAGGGATTTGGAGGGAAGGGGAGTATTTATAAACTTTATCCATATTTCCCTGTAATTGTGGGTGTTTGGATTTCATTTGTGCTTGTCAGGATAAGCCATAAACAAGCCCCTGAACTCTGCATCCATGTCTCAAGCACTTCCACAGAAAGGCAATTTAGCAGTGATTCTAGAAGAAAAATTAGAGGTGATAGCTTATGATCCCTGGGGAATTACATTGGGAATTATGAAACTTAAACACATGGAATTGTGGAGGTGGAATTCCATTTTCAGCCTTGGGCACCAGAAGAAGGAGAGGTGTCCTCATCCATAGCAAGGAAATCCTGGTGCCCCAGTGTGTCAGGTGCAGACAATGAGCCGTCCAGGGAATGAGCAACAAGTTCCTTCTGCCTCTCCCCTTACCCGTAGGATGGCAACAGCACAAACTGAACTGTGAGGTTGATGAGCGCTCAGAGTAGCTCCAGGTGTGAGCAGTGAGGTTGATGAGCTCTGAGAGCAGCCCCAGGTGTGAGCAGTGAGGTTGATGAGCTCTGAGAGCAGCCCCAGGTGTGAGCAGTTATGGTAAAGAATGGGTGGGTCCTGCCTGGGGCTATTTTAGGGGGAGGGTTTATCTTACTTTGCTTGGGCATGGAGCAGTTGCAGAGTTGCAGAGGGGTTTATGGTGGGCTCCCTGAGGGTACCTCATGGAATGGTACTGAGACCATCTCATAGGATCTGGGAGAACAGCTGGATGTGTTTGGACATGGAGCATTGCTTAAAGGAGGTGCCGAGGGAGAAACCTTTGTGTCTGGAAGCAGCATCGGAGCAAGTAAGCCAGTGCGAGTTCGCAGTGGGGTTTTTCTCCTTTTCCTTTTTGATTTCCTCTTACCAGGGAGCGACAGAGCCGTGTGGAGGAGAGGCAGGCTCTGCCGAGCCGGCAGGCGGGAGCCGCGGCGTGGAGCTGTGTTCCGGCCTCGTTGTCCGCTCTGGGCGCAGGGCTCGGGCACTGCCGGGGCCCCTTCGGGCCGGTCCCGGTGCCGCTGGGCGGGCCGGGCTCTCCCGGGGCCAGAGCTGCCCCCGCCCGCCGGAGGAGCCGCTTTCCGGCCGGGAGCGCGGGGCCGCCCCCGGGTGCCGAGTGCCGCCGCTGCCGGGGCTCGCGTGGCTCCCCCGGTCCCCCCGCACCTGGAGCGGCGCCAGCCCGGGAGCGAGTCCCGGCGGGGGCGCTGGGGGACACTTGTGGCTTGTCAGCTTCAGAGTGCGCTGGCAAAAGCCGCTGGGAGGAGGGGAGGGGGAAAAGCCCGACCTGCCGGGCTTTTTGTCTCGGGGCTTTGTCGGTGTTGCTCTTTAGCCGAGCTGCGCCTTTAAATAACGATGTGGCGCCTTCTAGAAACTGTGTCCAATACCTTTTGTACCCTCGCAGGAGGGCTTCGAGCTCCAGTTTTTCCATTGCCAAGTTAACTGCAGGTCTAAGCTGACAGCGTCCCGTGCATCTGGGGTGCATGAATCTGTTTGTGATGTTCATTACCCCTGGATGCAGAGCTGGGCTTTTCGGGCAGACTGTATTTCTCAAGCCTCGGGGTTTATTTAAGCCTTGCACGCGATTTTCTGGAGACGTGGGCCGAGTGAGAACTTTGTCTTGGTGCTGTACTGGGGAATGGAATGCAGGGGGTCCCCGCAATATCCCCGTGGAAGCTGGAATGTCCGAGGGAATGGATGTGACAATTCTCAGGGCTGAACCTGGCTCCCAGCGCTCTGCAGCGTAGGATGCGAGAGAGCAGGGCCGAGGGACAGCGGGGTAGGAAGGGCGAGGTGCTTCGTGCTCTGGGTTTGGTGTTGCTGATGTTTCCAGAGCCAGAGCAGGTTGATTTGGTTCAGGTGCACTGGAACAGGATCCAAACTTTGGAAAGATTTGAGACAAACTGGGAGAAAAACGTTTTAAAATGAATGTGTTTCTTAATAGAAGTCAGGTTTCAGTCTGTTTCTTAATTGATTTTAAAGCAATTTTTTTTTGAGGAAAAGTGAAAAAAAAATGTTTATTTTAATAAGTAGGGCATAGGTAAGAGGAAAAAAAGGATGAATAATGTTAGATAATTTCTTTGTTGTGGAGAAAAGAGCAGGAGCTTTAGAAGGTTTTTCTGCACGTGTGGTTTGGATGTTTTTGGAGTTGGGCTGTGGCGTGGATCTTTTTGAGCCGTGGGGTGTTTTGGTGGTAGCTTGGGTTTTTGGATTGGAGTAAAGTTGAATAGTTTTAGAAGTAGTTGTTACGGTTCTGGCAATTATTTTGTATTCACTAATAAATGAGAAATTAGTTTGAAAAAGTAAAAAATGCATTTTTTGTTGTGTTAGGCAGTAGAGTTGAGAGAGAATTTGAGTGAGGCTGTATTAGTATTGTATATAGATTGTATGTTCAAAGAATTTTTTCTTTTTTAGTTTTGAAGTTACAGAATTTGTTTGGGCATAAAGCGGATGATGAGGATATAATATAATGTAATTTAAGGACATTTTATTTTTTATTGTATATATTTGGCTTAGAGGTCAAATTAATGTTTATTAAATTTAAATATGCTTTTATACAGATACAGGTAAATATAAATAGTGGCGGTAATATTTAGTAAGCAGAGATATTTATATGTGATTTTTATTCAATATTAGATTTTTTTGGTGGTACACAGTGTGTTGTTTGATTTGTTTGTGTTGTATACTATGTGAAATTTATTTTTTGAATAAAGATGATTCTATGAATGGGTTTGTATTTTAGGTAGAATCAATTAAAATAGATTTCGATATGTATTACTGGGTTTTGTTTATTGTATGTTGGGGTTCAGATTGGGTAGGGTTTGTTTGGTTAGCTGAGTTTTGGGTGTTAATTAGGTGGCTTTTGTTAGATGCAGTTTTCAATTTTTGAAAGTTTTTCATTGACTGGTTTTAAGGTGACTTAGTAATTGATTGTATCATTTTATTTTGTTTGTAGTTGGTGTATAATAATGTATATGTTCTATTTATTTAATGTTGTATTTTCTAGTTTAGGTGTTGATGATAAGTTTGGATTTCTTTCCGTTGTGTTTCTTAGTTTCATTTCTGGGGGCAGGCATTTATATGGTGGATTTTCATAGGTATATTTTTGGGGGTGATGCTTTTTAATTTTTTAGTAGTTTAGATTGTTTTTTTGTTTTTAATGAGCTATTAAATTTTTTATAGAGTATTGGTGAGTATTTAGGTATTAGTATAAAGGTAGAGCTTTGGGGCTTTTTTCTGCTGATGTTTAGGGTTAGTTGAATGGTTTTGAGTTTAGCGAGTTGATCTGATTATTTTTTAATAGTTGGTGTGATTTGTTGTGTGGAGTTCAATAGCGTTGTTTTTTATTTATGTCTAACTTTGCTGATGTGATAAGAACTGTTAGTGAAAGAGCATAGCATCTGTTTTTGCTGGTAGTTGGTTGTACAGTGTTGGTTTTGTTTGTGTTGCCTGTTTTGGGTTTTTTGTTATTTTTTTATTTGTTATTTGTTTTTATTTTGGGGTTAATTTGTGATTATTTTAAAGATTTTAGGGCAATTTAGGTTTTTGATTCGGGGGTGCTGTGATGAGAGTACTCTATTTGTTTTATGTAGTATTGGTGATGTGGATAGAGGGAATATTTGTTATGAAAATTTATTTTAGCAATGTTAGTTGAAATGCTAGGATGAGTTGTGTTTCAGTGTTGAGTCTTTGAGGGGGTTAAGATTTTTTTCCCTTGGTTGGTGGAGGTATTGTGATTTTATTGATGACATTGGTGGGAATTTGATGCTGTTTATTTTTTGGTTATTTTATTCTTAGGAATATGATTTTTGTAGTAGGCTTGGAAGAATTCACTTTATTTCAAGACATACTAGTTTAGTGATGTAAAGGTTCCCGTATTAACTTGTCAGTGTCTTAGATTTTTTTTTCTTATTTAGGTTTTCCAGAATTTACCGAAAATTTAGCAATCAAGCAGGGATGGCACCTCATTCTTGAAAAGATGGCCATGGAAAAACCTGTGTCTAACAACACGTACCTGACAGAGGGCAACAATTTTGCCGTTATTACAGGGCCAAATACAAGTGGCAAAACAACGTTGGCATGGAACTGCTGGAGGAGAGGAGTTTCTGGTGGGCTCCCAGTGGCATCTGATGGAGTGACGGTGAGAGGATCTCATAGGGTCTGGGGGAGCACCTGGATGCACTTGGACTTGGAGTACTGCTTAAAGGAGGTGGTGATGGACAAAGATTTTTGCCAGGAAGCAGCACCTGAACAGCTGAGCCAGTGTGGATTTGCAGGGGTGATCTTTCTCCTTTTCCCTTTTGATTTCATCGTGGCAGTCCCTCCCCGGTGCCCTCAATCTGTTGAAAGAATTCAAAGAAAAAAAGGCTGAGCAAACAGTGAAAAGAAGGGATATAGGTAAGGTGGAGTTCAGGTGTACCCCACCCCAAACCCTAAACAGCAGCCCTAACAGTGCTCTCATTTCCCTGAGACAGCTGCAGACAGGAACCCGAAAGCAGCAGAGTGCCAGAACCCCCGAGAGGTGCAGGCAGTTCCCTGGTGCTAGGGCCAGCCAGGAAGAGATAGTGGGGGGACGATCCGCAGGGTTGGGGAAACAGGGGGTTTCCCGCCCCGCCCCACCCTGGGCTCTCTGTCCCTCCGCAGCCGGGGATTGCTCCCACCCCTCCTCGAGGCGGCGGTTGGTAAGGCTTCGTGCCTGGCCTCCGCAAAGAGTTCGGCTCTGTCAGCCTCTGCCCTGTCTCAGGGCCAAACTTAGGTAGGGTAGGGAGCAACTGTGGATTGCCTGGTCCGGGCTAAGGGACATCTCTTGGGGCCTATGGATAAGGAGCATCCCCGGTTGCAAGCGTAGGGTTGTAAGTTTGTAGGGTTCAGCGGGGCAGCTTGGCAGTGACACGGAGAGGCTGAGGGAGGGCTTCAGAGGTCAAGGGCTCGAGGGCTGGAGACAAACAGTGAAAATAAAAGGGGTACAGGTTGGGATATAAGGTAGAGTACAGGACTATTCAAACCCTAAACAGTAGCCCTAACAGCGCTCCCGTTTCCTTGAGACAGCTGCAGGCAGGAACCCTAAAGCAGCAGAGTGCCAGAACCCACGAGAGGTGCAGGCAGTACCCCTGGTGCTAGGGCCAGCCAGGAAGCGATAGTGAGTGATAGGGCCTACTGGTGTCATATAAGCTGGGGTTTCTATTCTTGGGGTACACTGGGCTCCCTGTCCCTCACTGACTGGAGAGTCTTCCTCCCCTCCTTGAGGTGGTGGTAATTTGGCTGTGTCAGCCAATACTGCTGTGAAGCAAGCCTCTGCCTCCCTGTGGGGTGAAGTGTGCAGCCCATGAACCTGGGCATTCTCTAGAGAAGGTAAGTGCTGGGTTTTCACAGATGTGCCACTAAGATCCTGCATTGATATTTGGTCTTCTTGGTTGTAGCTGACCAGGAGATGACATCCTGGCAATGGCAGGAACTTCCCAGATGGCGAGACGGCCTTCCTTCGCACCCCATGTGGATCCACCCGGCTGGGCATCTGAGAGCTGAGTCGAAGGCTACGACCTGCGGAGGGGATGAAAGCGGGGTGCCGGGTCGGGACATGTGACCTGGGATTTTTGAGTCAGCTTTGGGGACGGGGAGGTCCAGGCTGTGGCCCCTTAGGCCGCACGGTGGGAGAGCCTCACTTTTGTTCACAGTGCTGAGGTGTGCAGGACAGAGCAGCCTCGGGGCACGTCATGTCACTTGTCCGTCGTGCCTTCTGTGTCTTTTGTGCCTCTTGTGTTGTATGTGCCTTGCCCTATCTCTTCTGGGGGCTTACCAGAAACCCCAGCATCACACTTATAGCATCTCCAATCTCTGGGCTCCTTGGCTCGGCAGCTCTCAGAGGCCTTGGAATCGCGTCTCTTTTGAAAAGCATCCGATCGGATGTCTTTTAGACGTCTTGTTCCGAGCTGTGTCAACAGCCGTGTGCCGCGAGGATCCATTGTTGCGGCTTAGGCCTTGAAGAAACGCAAAGAGAGGTAGAGGATTGCGGCCATAAGATTCTTGGGCATCCGTCTTGGCGGTTCCTGGAGTTTGTCATTCCGTCAGCATCTTCTTCCTCCCGGGTTCTGTGAGCTTCATCAGCTCGCCTTCATTCTCACCCGGCTCATCTCGTTCCGCATTCTCTCAGTCCTTGCGGCGGTTCTTGTGGCCCAGAGTTTTGTCTCCCCATTGTGTCCCCTCGTCTGTTGTCTGGTGTGTCACGAGTGTCTGGATGTAGTTGTCCCGGAGCTGCTCTGCCCTGCTGCCCAGCCTGGCTGTAAGTGTACAAGGCCAAGTCCCAGGCCCCTGTAATTTGAAATTTGTGATGTAGGGTGTAGTTGGGGTCTAGAACATATTCCTAGATCAACACTAGATGTCTGCATCTGTGAAGTTATCCTGCAGTGCTTTGACTTTTGTCTCAGCTTTCTTTCAGATGCGCATGGATGAAATCGGTGGCCGAGAGCCCCAGCCAGGGTAAGGGGGTTCCCCCAAAAAGGTAAGTCAATGTTTGTCTTTGCAGGGCAACTGGAACCGGTCACTGTGTTACAGGTCTCCTCTTTGTCTTTATTTTTAGGAAATAGAGCTGGCTAGCAGCAGTCAAGGTGAAGTGGGCAAGGTGAGCGTTGACCGGTGGAGGGAGGCTATTGTTATCGCTGGGCTCTCAGTTTCTGGTGCAACGCCAAGCGTCCCTTCTTGTTTGCGTGCTTTAGGCGGTCCAGTCGCGTTTCGTCGAGACCCCGTCAACCAGCCGGCCGGCACGGCACGCCTGCTTCGCCGCTCCCGTGAGCCCTGCGGAAGCATCACAGGGACCGCGTGACGGAGCCTTTTCCACGTAAAGGGGCCGTGTGGGTGGCTATGGATGCTAAATCTGAACCAGAGTGCCTGTAGTTATTACAGGCCACATAGCTCTCAGGCCTGACTGAAAGCTAGCCTGGGAAATTCATGAGAAGGAATTAAAACAATTCTCAGAGATACTAAACAGCCTTGCAGGTGTTGTTTTGCAGCCTGTTGTTTCTCCTTGCAGGAGAGAGTCAGGGGGGGCAAAGTGCCCCTGACCAATGATGGTAATGTAGTACTTTTTTAACCAATAAGAGTTTCCTTTCTGTACTTTCCACGTATCTGTCTATAAGACAGAGCTAAAGCAATAAACTAAGGAATTCTCGTGTTGTGACTCCCTTGAGAGTCCATTGTCGTTCTTTAAAGCCGTTCCCGATCGGAACGACATCTGGTGACCACCCGACGTGATGCTACACCGACCCCTGAGGTCCGGTAACCCGACATAAACTGCAGCCGACCCCTGAGGTCAGAAGGCAACCGATGTGATCTGCTAATCCCCTGAGGGTAAGCAGCGAGCGGGAAAAAGCCAGCCCTTCCCCCTAGAGGGGTAAGTGGAATTCTCCCGGGCTTTCCAAGAGGAAGCTGGTTCTGGAAACCAACGGGATAGTGGAGCCTGCCGGTGAGTGGGTTTGGAGCGGTCGTCTTGGTGAAGCAGAGCTCAAAATCCTGGGTCCGAGCCGTTAGCGTGTGCATAATTGCATTCGCAGAGCCGCCAAGCTAAAGTCCTCATAATGAAGGACTGTACTTCAGCTGATGAACAGCTGGCCTACCTTGCATGGCAGGATGCCCTGCCCCGCATGGGACTCTGTTTCTGAAGATGCCATGCGTGCTTTATTTCAGTGGGTGAAAGAGCAAGGTTTTGATATAACTATGGACAATGCCTTTAATCTCGAACTTTGGCTGTTGATAGAGAACCATTTACGGTCAAAATTCATAAACGGAGATATCAGCGTGTGTAGCCTAGCAGCCACCTGGGGAGTGCTTTTTAAAGCGCTGAAACGGAGCCAGTCTGAGCACAGTGAAACTGTGGATGAGCTGCATAGTGCTCTTTTAGCTCTGCCCAGACCTTCGGAGGACTTTAGCGGCGAGCGGGAGCAATCTGTAGCCCAGAGATCTCCCTCTCCAGAGAGGTTTGAGCGGCCGCCATCCGCGGAGCTGGGCGCGTGGGCTTTGCCAACGGGAAAGCGGCAGGAAAGCAGAGACTGCCCACCTCCGCCTGTGCCACCCGCAAAGCCTCCGCCAGCGCCAAAAGCGCCACCACCGGCTGCCGCAGAACCCCCTTTCTCCAGCGCCTCCGTGCTGTCCGAGCTTCTTCCTTCTGTGCCGCGAACAGAAGCGCAGACATCCCCGCTGCGGCCCGTCAGTGCGGCGGGGGAGGGGGAGAGAGTCAGCGCTCAACTCCCCCACGCCCAGCGTGCGGGCCACTGCCGCCGAGGAGTCCGAGCGCAGCTCCGAAACACGGCGGGCCGCCGCCGCCGAGGGCGGGGAGGGGCCCGCCCAAACAGACCCCCCGTGTATCAACGCGGCGGGGCACGCGGCTCCCCCTGGCAGAGGAGCGGCGGGGGGAAGGGAAACAGCAGCCTCGCTCCCCCTGCGCCTGCCCGCCACCGCCAGCCGCGAGAACCCTGAAAAACCCGAACTCAAGCCCAGATCTGGCGCCGGGGCCAGGCCTGTGGCAAGCATTGCCCCCCCCGCGCGTCTGAAGCACTGGCGAGAAAGCGCGGGGGGGGGAGCCCGGCGAACCTCGCTCTCCCCGCGTGTGCGTGAGACGGCTCGCCCTCACGCTCCCCCCGCGCTCCAGCGGGGAGGCGCGGGAGAGAGAGAGAGCGCTTGCCGTGCTCCGCTCCTGATCTGAACTCTAGCAGCAGCCCCCCCTGCACCCATAAAGGTGGCGGGGGGAGAAAAAGACAGCAGCAAGCCACTCCACCAGGACCTTCTGCACCAACCCAAAGAAATACCTCGACGAAGTCTGTCAACTCCAGCGGCCTGAGCCGTGCCAGCGTCCTGCAGTCCCTGCGGGACCCAAAACTAACTCACTTTGTATCTTTTAAATTTTGTGTTTACAGAACTGACACAACTCAGAACTGAGCCATGAAGAGATGGTAACTTCAAATTCCCTAAACCTTCCTGAAATTCATGAACTACTGTTCAAACCCGATGAACAATAACAGCAACCATAAAAACTTTATAAATCCCTCAAAAATCCCTCAATTATATTTAGAAAAAAAAAAAAAAAAAAAAAAAGCGGGATAAGAAGAGGTGATCAAATTGCATATAAATTGCATTGTGCATTGTTTTTATCACTTTGGTATTCTTTCAAACTACTCTATTGACATGTTAGACTGTCAATTCGAACAGACTAACAATATTGTATATAGTTTTGTATAGTGTGTGTATTAATTCACTGAATTAGAAATATTAGACTCAACCATCAAATCCTTGCAAGGAGAACAAATCCTAAATACCAAAACATAAACCAAAATTCTAAATTAATTCTAAATCAGCATCCATTCTAATTTCTAGTAAAAGAAACCTCTTGTGCTGTGTTTGTTCCTTTTCCTGAAGGGCCCAACAGGAAATGACAAACACGGTACATTTTTATTTTTTTTTTTCCTAAGCGAAAAAGGTGAATTATGGATGCTAAATCTGAACCAGAGTGCCTGTAGTTATTACAGGCCACATAGCTCTCAGGCCTGACTGAAAGCTAGCCTGGGAAATTCATGAGAAGGAATTAAAACAATTCTCAGAGATACTAAACAGCCTTGCAGGTGTTGTTTTGCAGCCTGTTGTTTCTCCTTGCAGGAGAGAGTCAGGGGGGGCAAAGTGCCCCTGACCAATGATGGTAATGTAGTACTTTTTTAACCAATAAGAGTTTCCTTTCTGTACTTTCCACGTATCTGTCTATAAGACAGAGCTAAAGCAATAAACTAAGGAATTCTCGTGTTGTGACTCCCTTGAGAGTCCATTGTCGTTCTTTAAAGCCGTTCCCAATCGGAATGACAGGTGGCCTTCAGGAATGGGCCGAGGGCTTCCCGTGAGTTGGGGATGTCGGGAGGAGGAGCGAGGGCCTGTTCAAGTTTCAGCAATGCCACGTCACTTTTTCTTCTCTTAACTCAGGCGCGCCCTGCCACGACGGTGTCTGGTCCCGGCGTGGCCGTATCGTGCGGCCTCAGGACACGGCCGTTCGCAGGACACCGTGAGTAGCGGAATTGTCGGGTTTTGGCCGATGCCCTGCAAATATCAGCTGCTGATTTTCTGTCTTATTTTTTGTAGATGACAAAGAGACGAAAGCCTGGTGATGGCAGGAACTTCCCAGATAGCCAGGCGGCCTTCCTTGGCGTTTCGTGTGGATCCTCCCCACCGGGCATCCGAGAGCTGAGTCGAAGGCTACGACCCGCGGAGGGGATGAAAGCGGGGTGCCGGGTCGGGACATGTGACCTGGGATTTTTGAGTCAGCTTTGGGGACGGGGAGGTCCAGGCTGTGGCCCCTTAGGCCGCACGGTGGGAGAGCCTCACTTTTGTTCACAAGTGCTGAGGTGTGCAGGACAGAGCAGCCTCGGGGCGTGTCGTGTCACTTGTCCGTCGTGCCTTCTGTGTCTTTTGTGCCTCTTGTGTTGTACGTGCCTTGCCCTATCTCTTCTGGGGGCTTACCAGAAACCCCAGCATCACTTATAGCATCTCCAGTCTCTAGGCTCCTTGGCTCGGCAGCTCTCAGAGGCCTTGGAATCGCGTCTCTTTTGAAAAGCATCCGATCGGATGTCTTTTAGACGTCTTGTTCCAACTCGCGTCAACAGCCGTACGCTGTGAGGGTCCTCTTCTCTGGGACACCACAGCAATGTCAGAGCCACTGTTTCCCTACCTGTGACATCATAGCAAGTTTGAGCTCCAAATTTTGCTCCTCTCCATGACAGCACAGCAATGACAGGCCCAGTGTTTGCCTCTCTGAGACACCACAGCAGTGACAGCTCCAATATTCCCGTCTCCGTGACACCAGAGCAGGGACAGCCAAAAAGTTGCCCTCTCTGTGAAACCAGAGAGGTGACAGCCAAAATTACCTCCTCTCTGTTAGAAGACACCAATATCAGGCCCAATGTTCCACTCTCTGACACCACAGCAGCGACAACACCGCTGTTTCTCTCTCTGTGACACCACAGCAGTGAGAGCCCCAAAGTTGCGCTCTCGGTGACAGCAGTGCACTCCGAGTCCCAGTATTCCCCTGTCAGTAACATCACAGCTCTAACTACCTCCATTTCACTCTCTCGCTGAAACCACAGCAGTGACAGCCCGACTCTTCCCCTCTCTGTGAAATCACAGTAATGACAGCCCCAAATTGCCTCTTCTCTGTCACACCACAGCAATGTCAGGCCCAGAGTTCCACTGTCTAGGACACCATAGAAGTGTGAGCTCCAATTTAATCCTCTCTGGGACACCACAACAATGACAGCCCCAGTGTTACGCCCTCACTGATACAACAGCAGTGAGAGCCCAAATATCCCCCTCTCTGTGACACCAGAGCACGGAGAGGCCTAATTTCCTCCTCTCTGTGACACCACAGCAATGTCAGAGCCAGTGTTACCCTCCCTGTGACATCATAGCAGTGTGAGCTCCAAAGTGCTCTTCTCTGTGACACCACAGCAATGACAGGCCCAAATTTCCTCTTCTCCATCACACCACAACAGCACTGACAGCACCTATTTCTTCATCTCTTCCACCACAGAAGTGAGAGCCCCAAAGTTCCACTCGCTGTGACCGCAGTGCAGTCACACACCAAATTTCCTCCTGTCTCTGACTCCACGCCAGTGACAGCCCCACTCTTCCATTCCCGGTGACACCAGGGCAGTGACATGCCCAATTTCCTCCTCTCCGTGACTCCAGAGCAGAAAGAGCTCCAGTGTTCCTCTCGCTGTGTCAACACAGCAGTGACAGCTCCAATGTTCCCGTCTCTGGGTCGCCATAGCAGTGTGAGCCCAAAGTTCCACTCGCTGGGACAGCGGTGCAGCCACAGCCCAAAATTGCTCCTGTCTGTGAAACGACAGCAATTTTAGGCCCAGGATTACCCTGTTGGAGACACCATAGCAGTTAGAGCCCATCTTTACCCCTTTCTGGGACACCAGAGCAGTGAGGGCCCAAATTTCCTCTTCTCTGGGACACCACAGCAATGTCAGAGCCACTGTTTCCCTACCTGTGACATCATAGCAAGTTTGAGCTCCAAATTTTGCTCCTCTCCATGACAGCACAGCAATGACAGGCCCAGTGTTTGCCTCTCTGAGACACCACAGCAGTGACAGCTCCAATATTCCCGTCTCCGTGACACCAGAGCAGGGACAGCCAAAAAGTTGCCCTCTCTGTGAAACCAGAGAGGTGACAGCCAAAATTACCTCCTCTCTGTTAGAAGACACCAATATCAGGCCCAATGTTCCACTCTCTGACACCACAGCAGCGACAACACCGCTGTTTCTCTCTCTGTGACACCACAGCAGTGAGAGCCCCAAAGTTGCGCTCTCGGTGACAGCAGTGCACTCCGAGTCCCAGTATTCCCCTGTCAGTAACATCACAGCTCTAACTACCTCCATTTCACTCTCTCGCTGAAACCACAGCAGTGACAGCCCGACTCTTCCCCTCTCTGTGAAATCACAGTAATGACAGCCCGAAATTGCCTCCTCTCTGTCACACCACAGCAATGTCAGGCCCAGAGTTCCACTGTCTAGGACACCATAGAAGTGTGAGCTCCAATTGAATCCTCTCTGGGACACCACAACAATGAGAGCCCCAGTGTTACGCCCTCAATGATACAACAGCAGTGAGAGCCCAAATTTCCCCTTCTCTGTGACACCAGAGCAGGGAGAGGCCTAATTTCCTCCTCTCTGTGACACCACAGCAATGTCAGAGCCAGTGTTACCCTCCCTGTGACATGATAGCAGTGTGAGCTCCAAAGTGCTCTTCTCTGTGACACCACAGCAATGACAGGCCCAAATTTCCTCTTCTCCGTCACACCACAACAGCACTGACAGCACCTATTTCTTCATCAATTCCACATCAGAAGTGAGAGCCCCAAAGTTCCACTCGCTGTGACCGCAGTGCAGTCACACACCAAATTTCCTCCTGTCTCTGACTCCACGCCAGTGACAGCCCCACTCTTCCATTCCCGGTGACACCAGGGCAGTGACATGCCAAATTTCCTCCTCTCCGTGACTCCAGAGCAGAGAGAGCTCCAGTGTTCCTCTCTCTGTGTCAACACAGCAGTGACAGCTCCAATGTTCCCGTCTCTGGGACACCATAGCAGTGTGAGCCCCAAAGTTCCACTCGCTGGGACAGCAGTGCAGCCACAGCCCAAAATTGCTCCTGTCTGTGAAACGATAGCAATTTTAGGCCCAGGATTACCCTGTTGGAGACACCATAGCAGTTAGAGCCCATCTTTACCCCTCTCTGGGACACCAGAGCAGTGAGGGCCCAAATTTCCTCTTCTCTGGGACACCACAGCAATGTCAGAGCCACTGTTTCCCTACCTGTGACATCATAGCAAGTTTGAGCTCCAAATTTTGCTCCTCTCCATGACAGCACAGCCATGACAGCACAGCCATGACAGGCCCAGTGTTTGCCTCTCTGAGACACCACAGCAGTGACAGCTCCAATATTCCCGTCTCCGTGACACCAGAGCAGGGACAGCCAAAAAGTTGCCCTCTCTGTGAAACCAGAGAGGTGACAGCCAAAATTACCTCCTCTCTGTTAGAAG
This sequence comes from Cyanistes caeruleus, assembly GCF_971803275.1. Lineage (NCBI taxonomy): Eukaryota > Metazoa > Chordata > Aves > Passeriformes > Paridae > Cyanistes > Cyanistes caeruleus. Next base: position 6,553,572 of record NC_141724.1, read on the forward strand.
ACACCAATATCAGGCCCAATGTTCCACTCTCTGACACCACAGCAGCGACAACACCGCTGTTTCTCTCTCTGTGACACCACAGCAGTGAGAGCCCCAAAGTTCCGCTCTCGGTGACAGCAGTGCACTCCGAGTCCCAGTATTCCCCTGTCAGTAACATCACAGCTCTAACTACCTCCATTTCACTCTCTCGCTGAAACCACAGCAGTGACAGCCTGACTCTTCCCCTCTCTGTGAAATCACAGTAATGACAGCCCCAAATTGCCTCTTCTCTGTCACACCACAGCAATGTCAGGCCCAGAGTTCCACTGTCTAGGACACCATAGAAGTGTGAGCTCCAATTTAATCCTCTCTGGGACACCACAACAATGACAGCCCCAGTGTTACGCCCTCACTGATACAACAGCAGTGAGAGCCCAAATATCCCCCTCTCTGTGACACCAGAGCAGGGAGAGGCCTAATTTCCTCCTCTCTGTGACACCACAGCAATGTTAGAGCCAGTGTTACCCTCCCTGTGACATGATAGCAGTGTGAGCTCCAAAGTGCTCTTCTCTGTGACACCACAGCAATGACAGGCCCAAATTTCCTCTTCTCCGTCACACCACAACAGCACTGACAGCACCTATTTCTTCATCTCTTCCACATCAGAAGTGAGAGCCCCAAAGTTCCACTCGCTGTGACCGCAGTGCAGTCACACACCAAATTTCCTCCTGTCTCTGACTCCACGCCAGTGACAGCCCCACTCTTCCATTCCCTGTGACACAAGGGCAGTGACATGCCCAATTTCCTCCTCTCCGTGACTCCAGAGCAGAGAGAGCTCCAGTGTTCCTCTCTCTGTGTCAACACAGCAGTGACAGCTCCAATGTTCCCGTCTCTGGGACACCATAGCAGTGTGAGCCCCAAAGTTCCACTCGCTGGGACAGCAGTGCAGCCACAGCCCAAAATTGCTCCTGTCTGTGAAACGACAGCAATTTTAGGCCCAGGATTACCCTGTTGGAGACACCATAGCAGTTAGAGCCCATCTTTACCCCTCTCTGGGACACCAGAGCAGTGAGGGCCCAAATTTCCTCTTCTCTGGGACACCACAGCAATGTCAGAGCCACTGTTTCCCTACCTGTGACATCATAGCAAGTTTGAGCTCCAAATTTTGCTCCTCTCCATGACAGCACAGCAATGACAGGCCCAGTGTTTGCCTCTCTGAGACACCACAGCAGTGACAGCTCCAATATTCCCGTCTCCGTGACACCACAGCAGGGACAGCCAAAAAGTTGCCCTCTCTGTGAAACCAGAGAGGTGACAGCCAAAATTACCTCCTCTCTGTTAGAAGACACCAATATCAGGCCCAATGTTCCACTCTCTGACACCACAGCAGCGACAACACCGCTGTTTCTCTCTCTGTGACACCACAGCAGTGAGAGCCCCAAAGTTGCGCTCTCGGTGACAGCAGTGCACTCCGAGTCCCAGTATTCCCCTGTCAGTAACATCACAGCTCTAACTACCTCCATTTCACTCTCTCGCTGAAACCACAGCAGTGACAGCCCGACTCTTCCCCTCTCTGTGAAATCACAGTAATGACAGCCCCAAATTGCCTCTTCTCTGTCACACCACAGCAATGTCAGGCCCAGAGTTCCACTGTCTAGGACACCATAGAAGTGTGAGCTCCAATTTAATCCTCTCTGGGACACCACAACAATGACAGCCCCAGTGTTACGCCCTCACTGATACAACAGCAGTGAGAGCCCAAATATCCCCCTCTCTGTGACACCAGAGCACGGAGAGGCCTAATTTCCTCCTCTCTGTGACACCACAGCAATGTCAGAGCCAGTGTTACCCTCCCTGTGACATCATAGCAGTGTGAGCTCCAAAGTGCTCTTCTCTGTGACACCACAGCAATGACAGGCCCAAATTTCCTCTTCTCCATCACACCACAACAGCACTGACAGCACCTATTTCTTCATCTCTTCCACCACAGAAGTGAGAGCCCCAAAGTTCCACTCGCTGTGACCGCAGTGCAGTCACACACCAAATTTCCTCCTGTCTCTGACTCCACGCCAGTGACAGCCCCACTCTTCCATTCCCGGTGACACCAGGGCAGTGACATGCCCAATTTCCTCCTCTCCGTGACTCCAGAGCAGAAAGAGCTCCAGTGTTCCTCTCGCTGTGTCAACACAGCAGTGACAGCTCCAATGTTCCCGTCTCTGGGTCGCCATAGCAGTGTGAGCCCAAAGTTCCACTCGCTGGGACAGCGGTGCAGCCACAGCCCAAAATTGCTCCTGTCTGTGAAACGACAGCAATTTTAGGCCCAGGATTACCCTGTTGGAGACACCATAGCAGTTAGAGCCCATCTTTACCCCTTTCTGGGACACCAGAGCAGTGAGGGCCCAAATTTCCTCTTCTCTGGGACACCACAGCAATGTCAGAGCCACTGTTTCCCTACCTGTGACATCATAGCAAGTTTGAGCTCCAAATTTTGCTCCTCTCCATGACAGCACAGCAATGACAGGCCCAGTGTTTGCCTCTCTGAGACACCACAGCAGTGACAGCTCCAATATTCCCGTCTCCGTGACACCAGAGCAGGGACAGCCAAAAAGTTGCCCTCTCTGTGAAACCAGAGAGGTGACAGCCAAAATTACCTCCTCTCTGTTAGAAGACACCAATATCAGGCCCAATGTTCCACTCTCTGACACCACAGCAGCGACAACACCGCTGTTTCTCTCTCTGTGACACCACAGCAGTGAGAGCCCCAAAGTTCCGCTCTCGGTGACAGCAGTGCACTCCGAGTCCCAGTATTCCCCTGTCAGTAACATCACAGCTCTAACTACCTCCATTTCACTCTCTCGCTGAAACCACAGCAGTGACAGCCCGACTCTTCCCCTCTCTGTGAAATCACAGTAATGACAGCCCGAAATTGCCTCCTCTCTGTCACACCACAGCAATGTCAGGCCCAGAGTTCCACTGTCTAGGACACCATAGAAGTGTGAGCTCCAATTGAATCCTCTCTGGGACACCACAACAATGAGAGCCCCAGTGTTACGCCCTCAATGATACAACAGCAGTGAGAGCCCAAATTTCCCCTTCTCTGTGACACCAGAGCAGGGAGAGGCCTAATTTCCTCCTCTCTGTGACACCACAGCAATGTCAGAGCCAGTGTTACCCTCCCTGTGACATGATAGCAGTGTGAGCTCCAAAGTGCTCTTCTCTGTGACACCACAGCAATGACAGGCCCAAATTTCCTCTTCTCCGTCACACCACAACAGCACTGACAGCACCTATTTCTTCATCAATTCCACATCAGAAGTGAGAGCCGCAAAGTTCCACTCGCTGTGACCGCAGTGCAGTCACACACCAAATTTCCTCCTGTCTCTGACTCCACGCCAGTGACAGCCCCACTCTTCCATTCCCGGTGACACCAGGGCAGTGACATGCCAAATTTCCTCCTCTCCGTGACTCCAGAGCAGAGAGAGCTCCAGTGTTCCTCTCTCTGTGTCAACACAGCAGTGACAGCTCCAATGTTCCCGTCTCTGGGACACCATAGCAGTGTGAGCCCCAAAGTTCCACTCGCTGGGACAGCAGTGCAGCCACAGCCCAAAATTGCTCCTGTCTGTGAAACGATAGCAATTTTAGGCCCAGGATTACCCTGTTGGAGACACCATAGCAGTTAGAGCCCATCTTTACCCCTCTCTGGGACACCAGAGCAGTGAGGGCCCAAATTTCCTCTTCTCTGGGACACCACAGCAATGTCAGAGCCACTGTTTCCCTACCTGTGACATCATAGCAAGTTTGAGCTCCAAATTTTGCTCCTCTCCATGACAGCACAGCCATGACAGCACAGCCATGACAGGCCCAGTGTTTGCCTCTCTGAGACACCACAGCAGTGACAGCTCCAATATTCCCGTCTCCGTGACACCAGAGCAGGGACAGCCAAAAAGTTGCCCTCTCTGTGAAACCAGAGAGGTGACAGCCAAAATTACCTCCTCTCTGTTAGAAGACACCAATATCAGGCCCAATGTTCCACTCTCTGACACCACAGCAGCGACAACACCGCTGTTTCTCTCTCTGTGACACCACAGCAGTGAGAGCCCCAAAGTTGCGCTCTCGGTGACAGCAGTGCACTCCGAGTCCCAGTATTCCCCTGTCAGTAACATCACAGCTCTAACTACCTCCATTTCACTCTCTCGCTGAAACCACAGCAGTGACAGCCTGACTCTTCCCCTCTCTGTGAAATCACAGTAATGACAGCCCCAAATTGCCTCTTCTCTGTCACACCACAGCAATGTCAGGCCCAGAGTTCCACTGTCTAGGACACCATAGAAGTGTGAGCTCCAATTTAATCCTCTCTGGGACACCACAACAATGACAGCCCCAGTGTTACGCCCTCACTGATACAACAGCAGTGAGAGCCCAAATATCCCCCTCTCTGTGACACCAGAGCAGGGAGAGGCCTAATTTCCTCCTCTCTGTGACACCACAGCAATGTTAGAGCCAGTGTTACCCTCCCTGTGACATGATAGCAGTGTGAGCTCCAAAGTGCTCTTCTCTGTGACACCACAGCAATGACAGGCCCAAATTTCCTCTTCTCCGTCACACCACAACAGCACTGACAGCACCTATTTCTTCATCTCTTCCACATCAGAAGTGAGAGCCCCAAAGTTCCACTCGCTGTGACCGCAGTGCAGTCACACACCAAATTTCCTCCTGTCTCTGACTCCACGCCAGTGACAGCCCCACTCTTCCATTCCCTGTGACACAAGGGCAGTGACATGCCCAATTTCCTCCTCTCCGTGACTCCAGAGCAGAGAGAGCTCCAGTGTTCCTCTCTCTGTGTCAACACAGCAGTGACAGCTCCAATGTTCCCGTCTCTGGGACACCATAGCAGTGTGAGCCCCAAAGTTCCACTCGCTGGGACAGCAGTGCAGCCACAGCCCAAAATTGCTCCTGTCTGTGAAACGACAGCAATTTTAGGCCCAGGATTACCCTGTTGGAGACACCATAGCAGTTAGAGCCCATCTTTACCCCTCTCTGGGACACCAGAGCAGTGAGGGCCCAAATTTCCTCTTCTCTGGGACACCACAGCAATGTCAGAGCCACTGTTTCCCTACCTGTGACATCATAGCAAGTTTGAGCTCCAAATTTTGCTCCTCTCCATGACAGCACAGCAATGACAGGCCCAGTGTTTGCCTCTCTGAGACACCACAGCAGTGACAGCTCCAATATTCCCGTCTCCGTGACACCAGAGCAGGGACAGCCAAAAAGTTGCCCTCTCTGTGAAACCAGAGAGGTGACAGCCAAAATTACCTCCTCTCTGTGAAACCACAGCAATGTCAGGCCCAGTGTTCCACTCTCTGACACCACAGCAGCGACAACACCGCTGTTTCTCTCTCTGTGACACCACAGCAGTGAGAGCCCCAAAGTTGCGCTCTCGGTGACAGCAGTGCACTCCGAGTCCCAGTATTCCCCTGTCAGTAACATCACAGCTCTAACTACCTCCATTTCACTCTCTCGCTGAAACACCAGCAGTGACAGCCTGACTCTTCCCCTCTCTGTGAAATCACAGTAATGACAGCTCCAAATTGCCTCTTCTCTGTCACACCACAGCAATGTCAGGCCCAGAGTTCTACTGTCTAGGACACCATAGAAGTGTGAGCTCCAATTTAATCCTCTCTGGGACACCACAACAATGACAGCCCCAGTGTTACGCCCTCACTGATACAACAGCAGTGAGAGCCCAAATTTCCTCCTCTCTGTGACACCAGAGCAGGGAGAGGCCTAATTTCCTCCTCTCTGTGACACCACAGCAATGTCAGAGCCAGTGTAACCCTCCCTGTGATATCATAGCAGTGTGAGCTCCAAGTGCTCTTCTCTGTGACACCACAGCAATGACAGGCCCAAATTTCCTCTTCTCCATCGCACCACAACAGCACTGACAGCACCTATTTCTTCATCTCTTCCACCACAGAAGTGAGAGCCCCAAAGTTCCACTCGCTGGGACAGCAGTGCAGCCACAGCCCAAAATTGCTCCTGTCTGTGAAACGACAGCAATTTTAGGCCCAGGATTACCCTGTTGGAGACACCATAGCAGTTAGAGCCCATCTTTACCCCTCTCAGTGACACCAGAGCAGTGAGGGCCCAAATTTCCTCTTCTCTGGGACACCACAGCAATGTCAGAGCCACTCTTACCCTACCTGTGACATCATAGCAAGTTTGAGCTCCAAATTTTGCTCCTCTCCATGACAGCACAGCAATGACAGGCCCAGTGTTTGCCTCTCTGAGACACCACAGCAGTGACAGCTCCAATATTCCCATCTCCGTGACAAAAGAGCAGGGACAGCCAAAAAGTTGCCCTCTCTGTGAAACCAGAGAGGTGACAGCCAAAATTACCTCCTCTCTGTTAAAAGACACCAATATCAGGCCCAGTGTTGCACTCTGACACCACAGCAGCGACAACACCGCTGTTTCTCTCTCTGTGACACCACAGCAGTGAGAGCCCCAAAGTTGCGCTCTCGGTGACAGCAGTGCACTCCGAGTCCCAGTATTCCCCTGTCTGTAACATCACAGCTCTAACTACCTCCATTTCACTCTCTCGCTGAAGCAACAGCTGTGACAGCCCGACTCTTCCCCTCTCTGTGAAATCACAGTAATGACAGCGCCAAATTGCTTCCTCTCTGTGAAACCACACCAATGTCAGACCCAGAGTTCTACTGTCTAGGACACCATAGAAGAGTGAGCTCCAATTTAATCCTCTCTGGGACACCACAAAAATGAGAGCCCCAGTGTTACGCCCTCACTGATACAACAGCAGTGAGAGCCCAAATTTCCCCCTCTCTGTGACACCAGAGCAGGGAGAGGCCTAATTTCCTCCTCTCTGTGACACCACAGCAATGTTAGAGCCAGTGTTACCCTATCTGTGACATCATAGCAGTGTGAGCTCCAAAGTGCTCCTCTCTGTGACACCACAGCAATGACAGGCCCAAATTTCCTCTTCTCCATCGCACCACAACAGCACTGACAGCACCTATTTCTTCATCTCTTCCACCACAGAAGTGAGAGCCCCAAAGTTCCACTCGCTGGGATAGCAGTGCAGCCACAGCCCAAAATTGCTCCTCTCTGTGAAACGACAGCAATTTTAGGCCCAGGATTACCCTGTTGGAGACACCATAGCAGTTAGAGCCCATCTTTACCCCTCTCTGGGACACCAGAGCAGTGAGGGCCCAAATTTCCTCTTCTCTGGGACACCACAGCAATGTCAGAGCCACTGTTTCCCTACCTGTGACATCATAGGAAGTTTGAGCTCCAAATTTTGCTCCTCTCCATGACAGCACAGCAATGACAGGCCCAGTGTTTGCCTCTCTGAGACACCACAGCAGTGACAGCTCCAATATTCCCATCTCCGTGGCAAAAGAGCAGGGACAGCCAAAAAGTTGCCCTCTCTGTGAAACCAGAGAGGTGACAGCCAAAATTGCCTCCTCTCTGTGAAACCACACCAATGTCAGGCCCAGTGTTCCACTCTCTGACACCACAGCAGCGACAACACCGCTGTTTCTCTCTCTGTGACACCACAGCAGTGAGAGCCCCAAAGTTCCGCTCTCGGTGACAGCAGTGCACTCCGAGTCCCAGTATTCCCCTGTCTGTAACATCACAGATCTAACTACCTCCATTTCACTCTCTCGCTGAAGCAACAGCTGTGACAGCCCGACTCTTCCCCTCTCTGTGAAATCACAGTAATGACAGCGCCAAATTGCTTCCTCTCTGTTACACCACAGCAATGTCAGGCCCAGAGTTCTACTGTCTAGGACACCATAGAAGTGTGAGCTCCAATTTAATCCTCTCTGGGACACCACAAAAATGAGAGCCCCAGTGTTACGCCCTCACTGATACAACAGCAGTGAGAGCCCAAATTTCCCCCTCTCTGTGACACCAGAGCAGGGAGAGGCCTAATTTCCTCTTCTCTGTGACACCACAGCAATGTCAGAGCCAGTGTAACCCTCCCTGTGATATCATAGCAGTGTGAGCTCCAAGTGCTCTTCTCTGTGACACCACAGCAATGACAGGCCCAAATTTCCTCTTCTCCATCGCACCACAGCAGCACTGACAGCACCTATTTCTTCATCTCTTCCACCACAGAAGTGAGAGCCCCAAAGTTCCACTCGCTGGGACAGCAGTGCAGCCACAGCCCAAAATTGCTCCTCTCTGTGAAACGACAGCAATTTTAGGCCCAGGATTACCCTGTTGGAGACACCATAGCAGTTAGAGCCCATCTTTACCCCTCTCTGGGACACCAGAGCAGTGAGGGCCCAAATTTCCTCTTCTCTGGGACACCACAGCAATGTCAGAGCCACTCTTACCCTACCTGTGACATCATAGCAAGTTTGAGCTCCAAATTTTGCTCCTCTCCATGACAGCACAGCAATGACAGGCCCAGTGTTTGCCTCTCTGAGACACCACAGCAGTGACAGCTCCAATATTCCCATCTCCGTGACAAAAGAGCAGGGACAGCCAAAAAGTTGCCCTCTCTGTGAAACCAGAGAGGTGACAGCCAAAATTACCTCCTCTCTGTTAAAAGACACCAATATCAGGCCCAGTGTTGCACTCTGACACCACAGCAGCGACAACACCGCTGTTTCTCTCTCTGTGACACCACAGCAGTGAGAGCCCCAAAGTTGCGCTCTCGGTGACAGCAGTGCACTCCGAGTCCCAGTATTCCCCTGTCTGTAACATCACAGCTCTAACTACCTCCATTTCACTCTCTCGCTGAAGCAACAGCAGTGACAGCCCGACTCTTCCCCTCTCTGTGAAATCACAGTAATGACAGCGCCAAATTGCCTCCTCTCTGTTACACCACAGCAATGTCAGGCCCAGAGTTCCACTGTCTAGGACACCATAGAAGTGTGAGCTCCAATTTAATCCTCTCTGGGACACCACAACAATGACAGCCCCAGTGTTACGCCCTCACTGATACAACAGCAGTGAGAGCCCAAATATCCCCCTCTCTGTGACACCAGAGCAGGGAGAGGCCTAATTTCCTCCTCTCTGTGACACCACAGCAATGTCAGAGCCAGTGTTACCCTATCTGTGACATCATAGCAGTGTGAGCTCCAAAGTGCTCCTCTCTGTGACACCACAGCAATGACAGGCCCAAATTTCCTCTTCTCCGTCCCACCACAACAGCACTGACAGCACCTATTTCTTCATCTCTTCCACCACAGAAGTGAGAGCCCCAAAGTTCCACTCGTTGTGACCGCAGTGCAGTCACACACCAAATTTCCTCCTGTCTCTGACTCCACGCCAGTGACAGCCCCACTCTTCCATTCCCTGTGACACCAGGGCAGTGACATGCCCAATTTCCTCCTCTCCGTGACTCCAGAGCAGGGAGAGCTCCAGTGTTCCTCTCTCTGTGTCAACACAGCAGTGACAGCTCCAATGTTCCCGTCTCTGGGACACCATAGCAGTGTGAGCCCCAAAGTTCCACTCGCTGGGACAGCAGTGCAGCCACAGCCCAAAATTGCTCCTCTCTGTGAAACGACAGCAATTTTAGGCCCAGGATTACCCTGTTGGAGACACCATAGCAGTTAGAGCCCATCTTTACCCCTCTCTGGGACACCAGAGCGGAGAGGGCCCAAATTTCCTCTTCTCTGGGACACCACAGCAATGTCAGAGCCACTCTTACCCTACCTGTGACATCATAGCAAGTTTGAGCTCCAAATTTTGCTCCTCTCCATGACAGCACAGCAATGACAGGCCCAGTGTTTGCCTCTCTGAGACACCACAGCAGTGACAGCTCCAATATTCCCATCTCCGTGACAAAAGAGCAGGGACAGCCAAAAAGTTGCCCTCTCTGTGAAACCAGAGAGGTGACAGCCAAAATTGCCTCCTCTCTGTGAAACCACACCAATGTCAGGCCCAGGGTTCCACTCTCTGACACCACAGCAGCGACAACACCGCTGTTTCTCTCTCTGTGACACCACAGCAGTGAGAGCCCCAAAGTTCCGCTCTCGGTGACAGCAGTGCACTCCGAGTCCCAGTATTCCCCTGTCTGTAACATCACAGCTCTAACTACCTCCATTTCACTCTCTCGCTGAAGCAACAGCAGTGACAGCCCGACTCTTCCCCTCTCTGTGAAATCACAGTAATGACAGCGCCAAATTGCTTCCTCTCTGTGAAACCACACCAATGTCAGACCCAGAGTTCTACTGTCTAGGACACCATAGAAGAGTGAGCTCCATATTAATCCTCTCTGGGACACCACAAAAATGAGAGCCCCAGTGTTACGCCCTCACTGATACAACAGCAGTGAGAGCCCAAATTTCCCCCTCTCTGTGACACCAGAGCAGGGAGAGGCCTAATTTCCTCCTCTCTGTGACACCACAGCAATGTTAGAGCCAGTGTTACCCTATCTGTGACATCATAGCAGTGTGAGCTCCAAAGTGCTCCTCTCTGTGACACCACAGCAATGACAGGCCCAAATTTCCTCTTCTCCATCGCACCACAACAGCACTGACAGCACCTATTTCTTCATCTCTTCCACCACAGAAGTGAGAGCCCCAAAGTTCCACTCGCTGGGATAGCAGTGCAGCCACAGCCCAAAATTGCTCCTCTCTGTGAAACGACAGAAATTTTAGGCCCAGGATTACCCTGTTGGAGACACCATAGCAGTTAGAGCCCATCTTTACCCCTCTCTGGGACACCAGAGCAGTGAGGGCCCAAATTTCCTCTTCTCTGGGACACCACAGCAATGTCAGAGCCACTGTTTCCCTACCTGTGACATCATAGCAAGTTTGAGCTCCAAATTTTGCTCCTCTCCATGACAGCACAGCAATGACAGGCCCAGTGTTTGCCTCTCTGAGACACCACAGCAGTGACAGCTCCAATATTCCCATCTCCGTGACAAAAGAGCAGGGACAGCCAAAAAGTTGCCCTCTCTGTGAAACCAGAGAGGTGACAGCCAAAATTGCCTCCTCTCTGTGAAACCACACCAATGTCAGGCCCAGTGTTCCACTCTCTGACACCACAGCAGCGACAACACCGCTGTTTCTCTCTCTGTGACACCACAGCAGTGAGAGCCCCAAAGTTGCGCTCTCGGTGACAGCAGTGCACTCCGAGTCCCAGTATTCCCCTGTCTGTAACATCACAGCTCTAACTACCTCCATTTCACTCTCTCGCTGAAGCAACAGCAGTGACAGCCGGACTCTTCCCCTCTCTGTGAAATCACAGTAATGACAGCCCCAAATTGCCTCCTCTCTGTTACACCATAGCAATGTCAGGCCCAGAGTTCCACTGTCTAGGACACCATAGAAGTGTGAGCTCCAATTGAATCCTCTCTGGGACACCACAACAATGACAGCCCCAGTGTTACGCCCTCACTGATACAACAGCAGTGAGAGCCCAAATATCCCCCTCTCTGTGACACCAGAGCAGGGAGAGGCCTAATTTCCTCCTCTCTGTGACACCACAGCAATGTCAGAGCCAGTGTTACCCTATCTGTGACATCATAGCAGTGTGAGCTCCAAAGTGCTCCTCTCTGTGACACCACAGCAATGACAGGCCCAAATTTCCTCTTCTCCGTCACACCACAACAGCACTGACAGCACCTATTTCTTCATCTCTTCCACCACAGAAGTGAGAGCCCCAAAGTTCCACTCGTTGTGACCGCAGTGCAGTCACACACCAAATTTCCTCCTGTCTCTGACTCCACGCCAGTGACAGCCCCACTCTTCCATTCCCTGTGACACCAGGGCAGTGACATGCCCAATTTCCTCCTCTCCGTGACTCCAGAGCAGGGAGAGCTCCAGTGTTCCTCTCTCTGTGTCAACACAGCAGTGACAGCTCCAATGTTCCCGTCTCTGGGACACCATAGCAGTGTGAGCCCCAAAGTTCCACTCGCTGGGACAGCAGTGCAGCCACAGCCCAAAATTGCTCCTCTCTGTGAAACGACAGCAATTTTAGGCCCAGGATTACCCTGTTGGAGACACCATAGCAGTTAGAGCCCATCTTTACCCCTCTCTGGGACACCAGAGCAGTGAGGGCCCAAATTTCCTCTTCTCTGGGACACCACAGCAATGTCAGAGCCACTCTTACCCTACCTGTGACATCATAGCAAGTTTGAGCTCCAAATTTTGCTCCTCTCCATGACAGCACAGCAATGACAGGCCCAGTGTTTGCCTCTCTGAGACACCACAGCAGTGACAGCTCCAATATTCCCATCTCCGTGGCAAAAGAGCAGGGACAGCCAAAAAGTTGCCCTCTCTGTGAAACCTGAGAGGTGACAGCCAAAATTGCCTCCTCTCTGTGAAACCACACCAATGTCAGGCCCAGTGTTCCACTCTCTGACACCACAGCAGCGACAACACCGCTGTTTCTCTCTCTGTGACACCACAGCAGTGAGAGCCCCAAAGTTCCGCTCTCGGTGACAGCAGTGCACTCCGAGTCCCAGTATTCCCCTGTCTGTGACATCACAGCTCTAACTACCTCCATTTCACTCTCTCGCTGAAGCAACAGCAGTGACAGCCCGACTCTTCCCCTCTCTGTGAAATCACAGTAATGACAGCCCCAAATTGCCTCCTCTCTGTTACACCATAGCAATGTCAGGCCCAGAGTTCCACTGTCTAGGACACCATAGAAGTGTGAGCTCCAATTGAATCCTCTCTGGGACACCACAACAATGAGAGCCCCAGTGTTACGCCCTCACTGATACAACAGCAGTGAGAGCCCAAATATCCCCCTCTCTGTGACACCAGAGCAGGGAGAGGCCTAATTTCCTCCTCTCTGTGACACCACAGCAATGTCAGAGCCAGTGTTACCCTATCTGTGACATCATAGCAGTGTGAGCTCCAAAGTGCTCCTCTCTGTGACACCACAGCAATGACAGGCCCAAATTTCCTCTTCTCCGTCCCACCACAACAGCACTGACAGCACCTATTTCTTCATCTCTTCCACCACAGAAGTGAGAGCCCCAAAGTTCCACTCGTTGTGACCGCAGTGCAGTCACACACCAAATTTCCTCCTGTCTCTGACTCCACGCCAGTGACAGCCCCACTCTTCCATTCCCTGTGACACCAGGGCAGTGACATGCCCAATTTCCTCCTCTCCGTGACTCCAGAGCAGGGAGAGCTCCAGTGTTCCTCTCTCTGTGTCAACACAGCAGTGACAGCTCCAATGTTCCCGTCTCTGGGACACCATAGCAGTGTGAGCCCCAAAGTTCCACTCGCTGGGACAGCAGTGCAGCCACAGCCCAAAATTGCTCCTCTCTGTGAAACGACAGCAATTTTAGGCCCAGGATTACCCTGTTGGAGACACCATAGCAGTTAGAGCCCATCTTTACCCCTCTCTGGGACACCAGAGCAGTGAGGGCCCAAATTTCCTCTTCTCTGGGACACCACAGCAATGTCAGAGCCACTCTTACCCTACCTGTGACATCATAGCAAGTTTGAGCTCCAAATTTTGCTCCTCTCCATGACAGCACAGCAATGACAGGCCCAGTGTTTGCCTCTCTGAGACACCACAAAAATGAGAGCCCCAGTGTTACGCCCTCACTGATACAACAGCAGTTGTAATAAAATATGTTTGTTCATTAAAGTATGTTGCTTGTTAAGTAGGATGTGTTTACTATAATGGAAATGTTTTCCGTTAAAGTCTGTTTGTTCTATGTTTGTGGTTAGCTTTTTTTTGTAAAGGTTACGGCTCGCACCTGTTTGTGGTTAGCTTTTTGTCGAGGTTAATACGTTTGTATGAGTGGTACTCTCCTGAGTGGTACTTTCCAGAAACCAAGAGAAACAGAAGATGCCCTGGCAACAACTTTAAAGCATGCGCAGAGTACTCCGGAAAATTGCAATGATAGGTTCGTGAGCGGCTTAAAAGGACCGACCGGAACCCCAGTCGGCGCGGCAGTTGGAAGGACGGAGTTCCCCTGTCGCCCAGCGCTGCATTTGCCTCTTTGTTTTACTTGTTTCAATTAATAAAATTTTTGATTGGCTTTCTCAACTATTGTTAATTAATAAATAAAATTTATAACAATTGGTGCCGTGACTCGGATGGGAATATTGGTGAGACACTGAGGTTTGGGGAGGGCGCCCCCGCCGAAGTCGGTGGCCCCGGCCTCTGTTGCTTACCCTACTCCCACCGACGAACCCAAATTAAAACAGGGAGGCAAGGAAGGACCGGTTAACCCCCTAAATTTTGTGCACAAAAGTCCGGACTAAGACGCAGGACGCGGACGCGTAAGTAACTGCCCATTTGGCAGGGGTATCCGTTCGGTCGGGGTTGGGTTCCCGGAGTGTGGCGATTCTGTGTGTTTGAGAGGGGAACCGGTAGCCGGATTCCCCAAGTGAGTGTGGACCCTCAGTAGTGCATTTCCCATTGTCCACGAGGATGTGGGTCACGAACCAGGGGAAGCGAGTGAAACGAGTGAGACACACACACGATCGAGAGAAGGCACTCCGGAAGATGGGACAAAGGAAAAGCAAACACCTTTTACCCATGAAACGATCCCCAGTACCCAGGGACTCCCCACTGGGATTTATGCTGGAGATGTGGAAGTATTATCCCGGGACTGGGAATAAAGATAAAGCAAAAATGATTTATTATTGTGCAGAGGTTTGGGGAGGAAAGCAAATTGATAAGGCAGTATGGTGGCCGAAGTTTGGTTCTACTGAAGATTGGGTGCAGCAAAAACTAAATATTTGGGTGAATACTAAGGTACCTTTTAATCAAGAGGAGAGCGAATATGCAGCAGTCTGGGTTACACGCCCAGGGGGACCAGGGGTCCCAATTTTTAAACTGTCAGAAATAGATCTAGAAAGTAAAAAACAAAAGCCCCGACCAGAGGAGGATCTTCCCGTTGGACCCCCGCCATATGTCCCACCACAACCTATGGCTCCTCCACAGCCACAGTTTGAGCCAGAAGTAGATAATCAGGAAGATCAAGGCTTACAAGAGAAATTGGATGGCCAGGAAGCTGATCGAGGACACGGACCCAGAACTAGGAGCCGTGCGCAGCAGCAAAATTTGTTTCCATTGCGAGAAGTGCCCATGGGGGGTCCTAACCCACAAATGGGATTTATCTCGGTACCTTTAAGTTCAGGGGATGTTAGGGAATTCAAAAGGGAGATGGGAAAGATTTTAGAAGATCCTCTGGGGGTTGCTGAACGAGTAGATCAATTTTTAGGTCCTAATATTTACACTTGGGATGAGTTGCAGTCCATTTTAAATATACTATTTACCACCGAAGAAAAGAACATGATTAGGACTGCAGGAATGCGTATTTGGGATGCCCAACATGTACAAGGACCCCAGGCTGATATTAAATGGCCCCTACAGAGGCCTCAATGGGATCACCAGGATGTAGAACATAGGACGCACATGCAAGATTTGCGTACAATAATTATCCAAGGAATTAGGGAAGCGGTTCCCAGAGGTCAGAACATCAATAAGGCTTTTAATGAAAGGCAAAAGAAGGAAGAATCTCCCAATGAGTGGCTAGAGAGATTGCGTAAAAACCTGCAAATGTATTCTGGGTTAGATCCAGATACACAGCTAGGCCAAGCCTTATTAAAGACTCAGTTTGTTGCTAAGGCCTGGGATGACATACGGAAGAAACTAGAGAAAATTGAGAACTGGCAAGACAGAGGGTTGGATGAACTTCTTAGAGAGGCACAGAAAGTTTATGTTAGAAGAGAGGATGAGAACCATAAGAAACAAGTTAGGATGATGGTGGCGGCTGTCAGAGAAAGTAGGGAATTAGATAGACAAGAGAGGCGGCCATTTCGGAGAGCGCCCCGGAGCCGAGAAGGAAACGGAGGAGTGAAAGAAGGAAGAGAGGAAAGGAATTGCTTCTATTGTGGAAGAAAGGGACATCTAAAAAGAAATTGCAGAGTTAGGGTGCAGGATGAGAAGATGTTCAAGGAGGATTAGGGGGGTCAGGGGCTCTATTTATATCTGTTGGGGACCCAGAAACATCGTGAGCCCTTGATAAAACTAAAGGTGGGTCCCCACCGAGAGGAAATAGAATTTTTGGTAGACTCAGGGGCTGAGAGGTCTACCGTACAAAAATTGCCCTCTGGATGTAAACTTTCCAGAGAGACAGCCCTTGTTGTGGGAGCGAAAGGGGAACCTTTTAAAGTTGGAGTCGTTAAGGATGTAGCCGTAGAAACGAAGTTTAAGATAGGATTAGGGAATCTTTTGATAGTACCTGAAGCTGAGTTTAATTTATTGGGTCGGGACTTGATAATTGAACTAGGGATAAACTTAGAGGTGGAAAATAAAGAAATAAAGATAAAGCTCTGCCCCCTTAGAGTGGAAGATGAAAAAATGATTAACCCTGAGGTTTGGTATACCCCAGAAACTGTGGGACGACTAGAAATACCCCCCTTTCTAGTAAAAATTCGAAACCCGGACTTTCCGATTAGAGTCAAACAATACACTATTTCACTAGAGGGTAGAAAAGGACTGAAACCGGAAATAGAGAGACTCATAAATCAGGGACTATTGGAACCCTGTATGTCCCCATTCAATACTCCTATTCTGCCGGTTAAGAAGCCAAACGGAACATATCGATTGGTGCACGATTTGCGGGAAATAAATAAAAGAACTATTTCCTGGTTCCCTGTAGTGGCCAATCCTCATACAGTGTTGAGCAAATTAGGCCCCGAGAATTTATGGTATAGTGTGATTGATTTAAAAGATGCATTCTGGGCCTGTCCTTTAGATGAATCATGCCGGGATTATTTTGCATTTGAATGGGAGGACCCCGACACTGGAAGAAAACAACAATTAAGGTGGACGGTTCTACCCCAGGGCTTTACCGAGTCCCCTAATCTCTTTGGACAAGCGCTAGAACATATCTTACAGGAATACAAGCCCGCTTCAGGTATAACTCTCATCCAATATGTGGATGACTTGTTGATTGCAGGTAAAGAAGAAGAACAGGTCAGAGAAGAAAGCATTAAACTTCTTAATTTCTTGGGGCTTAAAGGTCTCAAAGTGTCAAAAATCAAATTACAGTTTGTAGAAGAAGAAGTAAGATATCTGGGACATTACATTAATAGAGGAGAAAAGAAAATAGACCCCGAACGCATAAAAGGAATCTTGTTATTGCCACCCCCTAAAAGTAAAAGGCAAGTCAGACAAATCCTAGGTTTGGTGGGATATTGTAGACAATGGATCGAAAACTATAGTAGAAAAGTTAAGTTTTTATATCACAAGCTGACCATTGGAGGTTTAATTACTTGGACTCAGGAAGACGAGGAAAACCTTCAGGCATTACGAGGAGACCTAATAAATGCCCCAGTTTTGAGCCTGCCTGACTTGAATCGGCCTTTCTATTTATTTGTAAATGTGGATGACGGAACAGCGTATGGAGTCCTGACCCAGGAATGGGCTGGGAAAAGGAAGCCTGTAGGCTACTTGTCAAAACTATTAGATCCTGTAAGTAGGGGATGGCCTACTTGTCTGCAAGTAATTGTAGGATGTGCTCTATTAGTAGAAGAAGCTAGAAAAATTACCTTTAACAGCAACATAAAGGTATTATCCCCTCACAATATTGTGCTGCAACAGAAAGCTGAGAAATGGATATCAGATTCCCGCCTGCTCAAATATGAGGGTATTTTACTGGAAGCTCCAAATTTAACTTTAGAAACTACTAGCCTCCAAAATCCTGCACAATTCCTATATGGAGGGTCTGAAGAGTCAGAACTAACACACAATTGCCTCCAAACCATTGAGGAGCAGACTAAAATTAGGCCCGACCTGGAGGAAGAGGAATTAGATGATGGAGAGAAGATCTTTGTGGACGGATCTTCCAGGGTGATTGAAGGGAAGAGAAAATCGGGATATGCGGTTATAGATGGGAAGACGTTTGAGACTCTAGAATCAGGACCACTGAATAGTTCCTGGTCAGCACAAGCTTGTGAACTATACGCTGTACTACAAGCTCTAAAGAGATTAAAGGGAAAAGTTGGGACAATTTATACGGACTCCAAGTATAGTTATGGGGTAATACACACCTTCGGAAAAATTTGGGAGGAAAGAGGATTAATTAATTCGCAAGGAAAGGATTTGATCCATCAAGAGCTGATAAAAGCAGTTTTGCTTGCTTTGCGGGGGCCCGTAAAACTAGCTGTGGTACATCTAAAGGGACACCAGAAGGGGATAGATTACAAATCAAGGGGAAATAATGCGGCGGATCAGGAAGCCAAGCGAGCGGCATTACGAGAATTGGTGTTACAGGAGAAGAGAGTGGAGTCACCACGGCCCAAGTCGGAAACTCTTGTATTCACTCCAAAGGAGGAGCAAAAACTTGCTCAGATGGGGTGTACTAAAAATAAGGAAGGGAATTGGCATTTACCTGATGGGAGAGAAATGTTATCAAAATCAGTAGCTTTTCAAGTCTTAGACAATCTACATAAACAAACACATTGGGGTAGCCAGGCTTTAGTAGACCATTTTGCTGCTAAATATATGTGTATAGGGCTGCATGACCTGGCCAAATATATTACTCAGGGATGTTCCACGTGTTTAAAAGTTAACAGGGCTGTACGAAGACAAATGCCAATGGGAGGAAGACCCCTAGCAGTAAGACCATTTTCTAAAGTCCAAATTGACTTTACAGAGCTCCCCAGGGTAGGGAGATATAAGTACATGCTAGTCATCGTGGACCATCTTACACATTTCATAGAAGCCTTCCCGACCACCAGGGCCACCGCACAAACAGTGACAAAAGTCTTATTAGAACATATAATTCCTAGATATGGAGTAACCGAGATTATCGATTCGGATCAAGGACCACACTTTACGTCCAAAATAATACGAAATCTAGTGGAAGCCCTGGGAACAAGGTGGGAAGAACACACTCCGTGGCATCCCCAAAGTTCTGGCCTAGTAGAACGAATGAATGGGGAACTTAAGAAGCAGTTAACAAAATTGATGCTTGAGACCAAACTTTCGTGGGTTAGATGTATTCCCTTGGCATTGTTAAATATTAGAACCCAACCCAGGGCCGATATAGGAATATCTCCTTTCGAGATGTTATATGGAATGCCATATGATGCAGGGATTCCCATGAATCACCCGGGAATCTTAGATAGGATCACCCACACGTACATTCATAAACTGATGCAATATCGTCAGGAGCTGTGGAAAAAAGGGCAATTAACACAGAGACCTCCTCTTGATATTACATTACATCAGGTCAAACCAGGAGATTGGGTTCTCATAAAAACGTGGAAAGAAACTACTCTGCAACCTCGCTGGGAGGGACCTTATCTAGTGTTGTTGACCACCAACACGGCTATTCGAACTGCTGAGAGGGGATGGACTCATGCCAGCCGTGTTAAAGGACCAGTGAGCAATAAAGAATGGACAGTTACTAGTCCTGCGGGAGACTTGAAAGTTAAATTGTCTAAAAGACCACGACAATAAGGACGGACATTAAGGGTCCTGGAGTTTGATGGACGGAAGTAATCAAAATAGAACTTTTAAAATCAAATATCTGTTTAATGTACTTAAGTATGATGAGCAAGGGAACTTTTATAACAAAGATGTAAGTATAATATGTACTGATATTAGTTGTGGAGGAAATTGTTATCCCTTTGTTTGTTTTATTTGCTTAGTTTGCAAAGAAAAGTGGTGGACCCATTGCAGGAACGGACATCCCCCTCGAGGGGTGTGCCGATCGTGTTGGACACTCCAAAGAGACATAACCGATTGGGTACTAACTCAAAGAGTGAAAGTAGGAAATCTAGAAAAAGGGTCAGCTGAGTGGTGGAATATATTTGCAAAAGGGGTAAATCCGGACCTGTACTGCTATCACCCAAATGAGCCCCGACCCTTTGTGGCCCGGCTAATAGCAGGACTGTGTCGCCGAAAAGTGGCACCAGTAAGCTGCAGGGCCCCGGAGGTGAAAAACCGTAACTGGCAATCATATAGACTGAGGCTCACTCAAACAGAGAGAAAGTTTCCTCCTGAAGAATATTCCTGCTGCCGAGAAGATGGTTCACCTCGTGGCTCGAAGCAACCGAGTCGACGGGCGAGGCAGAGGAGTAATGGACAGTGGAGGAAATTCTCCTGTTGTCAATGGGATCTCGATGTTATGGTCCAGGAGATGCCTCAAGAATGGGAATAAATTCTTTAGAAAATGGGATCTCCATTACTGGAATGGGAAAGCCACGGGCTTGTTGTTAACTTGGATATTGTCCTGGAATTTATTGGAAGTTTACGGAAATGATGAAGTTACACATGAACCCTTTAAGTGGTCTCTAATTAGGGAAGAAGAACAGAAAGTAGTTCAATCGGTAATCACTTCAGGGGTGCCCACCTTCAAATGCCGGTTCCTTGAGTTAATCTTGATAGATCAGCCAAGACGACCAGTTTATATGTGCCCAGCTTCGAATCCTGGGAAAGGATATTGTAATTACCCCGGGGAATTCTACTGCGGATATTGGGGTTGTGAGACCGTGGCATTAGGATTCACGCCCGGAGGAGGCCCAGATCCATATATTTCTGTACAGTGGGGAATTCAACCCTGCACAGTCACTGATTTTGGGAGTATAGATGGAGACTGGGGAGACTGGGGAGAAGCAGGTACTTGTGATGGGTTAGAAATTACAGTGAAATCTCAAACACTAGCAGATCTCGGTTGGTTCGTTGGGAAGACATGGGGAATAAGACTGTGGGAACCTGGAAAAGATCGAGGGGGACACTTTCTTATAAAGAAGGAGAGAATTCCTCATGATTTACCAAAAGCAATAGGACCCAATGAAGCTTTAAGAGAAACCGAAAGAAAAGCCAAGAAGGAGAGACCTGCATTTAATCACAATACCCGCTATAACATATCTAAAAAAGAGATTATGATGCTACCTACAGAACATTCACCCCCTGGAGTATATGACACTTTCTGGAAGATTATGCAGGCAAGCTTCAATGTTTTAAATCAAACCCATCCTGAATTAACTAGAGAATGCTGGTTATGCTATGACATTCGTCCTCCATTTTATGAAGCAATAGGGTCAGTAGCTAATGTGAGAAGGAAGAATGGAATTAACCCTAGGGAATGTGCATGGAATCGGGAAAGAGGGACCCCAGGGATTACAATAACTCAGGTCACTGGACAGGGGCTCTGTATAGGAATTGTGCCCCCAGAGCAAAAATACCTATGTAATAGAACTATAAAACTACCGGAGAAGAGGGTTGTCAACTGGCTGGTGCCGGCTCATAATAATAAGTGGATATGCTCCAAGCTGGGGTTAACACCGTGCTTATCCACCACAGAATTCAATGAAAAATATGAGTATTGTATACAAATAATTATTGTCCCTCGAATTATATATCATCCCAAAGAGTATGTAATAGACCATCACGAAACAGAAAAACATCATTTAGTAAAGAGAGAACCATTCACAGCACTCACGATTGCAGTATTGCTAACGGTAGGAGGAGTTGGAGCAGGGACAGGTATAACCTCTTTAGTATCCCAAAGAGCTGGACTAACAACCTTGAGACGGTCCGTAGATGAAGATCTGCTAAAGATAGAGAGAGCCATTGATGCCCTTACTAAATCAGTACGGTCTTTATCTGAAGTAGTCCTACAAAATAGGAGAGGATTAGACCTTCTGTTAATACAACAGGGAGGACTATGTGTAGCCTTGAAGGAAGAATGTTGTACATATGTGGACTCAACGGGAGTAGCGGTAGACACCATGGCTGAGCTTAGGAAGCAACTTGAACAAAGAGAGCGTGAAAGAGAATCTCACCAGAGTTGGTATCACAATTGGTTCAATCATTCTCCTTGGCTTACCACCCTCTTGTCAACAATAGCTGGGCCAGTCATCTTACTTATCTTAGTACTAACCTTTGGTCCCTGTATTTTCAATAAAATTATAGCAATTGTTAAGGAGGGACTAGAAGCGGCTCATCTAATGCTAATACGAGCAAGGTACGAACCCATCAACCTAGGCCCAGATGAGGAAGAATTAGAATAGAGCAGACAAGAACTAAAAAGGTTTAATGAACAAAACAAAGAATTGTCATAGATAAAAAGGGGGGACTGTAATAAAATATGTTTGTTCATTAAAGTATGTTGCTTGTTAAGTAGGATGTGTTTACTATAATGGAAATGTTTTCCGTTAAAGTCTGTTTGTTCAATGTTTGTGGTTAGCTTTTTTTTGTAAAGGTTACGGCTCGCACCTGTTTGTGGTTAGCTTTTTGTAGAGGTTAATACGTTTGTATGAGTGGTACTCTCCTGAGTGGTACTTTCCAGAAACCAAGAGAAACAGAAGATGCCCCGGCAACAACTTTAAAGCATGCGCAGAGTACTCCGGAAAATTGCAATGATAGGTCCGTGAGCGGCTTAAAAGGACCGACCGGAACCCCAGTCGGCGCGGCAGTTGGAAGGACGGAGTTCCCCTGTCGCCCAGCGCTGCATTTGCCTCTTTGTTTTACTTGTTTCAATTAAAAAAATTTTTGATTGGCTTTCTCAACTATTGTTAATTAATAAATAAAATTTATAACAGCAGTGAGAGCCCAAATATCCCCCTCTCTGTGACACCAGAGCAGGGAGAGGCCTAATTTCCTCCTCTCTGTGACACCACAGCAATGTCAGAGCCAGTGTAACCCTCCCTGTGACATCATAGCAGTGTGAGCTCCAAAGTGCTCCTCTCTGTGACACCACAGCAATGACAGGCCCAAATTTCCTCTTCTCCGTCCCACCACAACAGCACTGACAGCACCTATTTCTTCATCTCTTCCACCACAGAAGTGAGAGCCCCAAAGTTCCACTCGCTAGGACAGCAGTGCAGCCACAGCCCAAAATTGCCCCTCTCTGTGAAACGACAGCAATTTTAGGCCCAGGATTACCCTGTTGGAGACACCATAGCAGTTAGAGCCCATCTTTACCCCTCTCTGGGACACCAGAGCAGTGAGGGCCCAAATTTCCTCTTCTCTGGGACACCACAGCAATGTCAGGGCCACTGTTTCCCTACCTGTGACATCATAGCAAGTTTGAGCTCCAAATTTTGCTCCTCCCCATGACAGCACAGCAATGACAGGCCCAGTGTTTGCCTCTCTGAGACACCACAGCAGTGACAGCTCCAATATTCCCATCTCCGTGACAAAAGAGCAGGGACAGCCAAAAAGTTGCCCTCTCTGTGAAACCAGAGAGGTGACAGCCAAAATTGCCTCCTCTCTGTGAAACCACACCAATGTCAGGCCCAGTGTTCCACTCTCTGACACCACAGCAGCGACAACACCGCTGTTTCTCTCTCTGTGACACCACAGCAGTGAGAGCCCCAAAGTTCCGCTCTCGGTGACAGCAGTGCACTCCGAGTCCCAGTATTCCCCTGTCTGTAACATCACAGCTCTAACTACCTCCATTTCACTCTCTCGCTGAAGCAACAGCAGTGACAGCCCGACTCTTCCCCTCTCTGTGAAATCACAGTAATGACAGCCCCAAATTGCTTCCTCTCTGTTACACCACAGCAATGTCAGGCCCAGAGTTCCACTGTCTAGGACACCATAGAAGTGTGAGCTCCAATTGAATCCTCTCTGGGACACCACAACAATGAGAGCCCCAGTGTTACGCCCTCACTGATACAACAGCAGTGAGAGCCCAAATATCCCCCTCTCTGTGACACCAGAGCAGGGAGAGGCCTAATTTCCTCCTCTCTGTGACACCACAGCAATGTCAGAGCCAGTGTTACCCTATCTGTGACATCATAGCAGTGTGAGCTCCAAAGTGCTCCTCTCTGTGACACCACAGCAATGACAGGCCCAAATTTCCTCTTCTCCGTCACACCACAACAGCACTGACAGCACCTATTTCTTCATCTCTTCCACCACAGAAGTGAGAGCCCCAAAGTTCCACTCGTTGTGACCGCAGTGCAGTCACACACCAAATTTCCTCCTGTCTCTGACTCCACGCCAGTGACAGCCCCACTCTTCCATTCCGGGTGACACCAGGGCAGTGACATGCCCAATTTCCTCCTCTCCGTGACTCCAGAGCAGGGAGAGCTCCAGTGTTCCACTCTCTGTGTCAACATAGCAGTGACAGCTCCAATGTTCCCGTCTCTGGGACACCATAGCAGTGTGAGCCCCAAAGTTCCACTCGCTGGGACAGCAGTGCAGCCACAGCCCAAAATTGCTCCTGTCTGTGAAACGACAGCAATTTTAGGCCCAGGATTACCCTGTTGGAGACACCATAGCAGTTAGAGCCCATCTTTACCCCTCTCTGGGACACCAGAGCAGTGAGGGCCCAAATTTCCTCTTCTCTGGGACACCACAGCAATGTCAGAGCCACTCTTACCCTACCTGTGACATCATAGCAAGTTTGAGCTCCAAATTTTGCTCCTCTCCATGACAGCACAGCAATGACAGGCCCAGTGTTTGCCTCTCTGAGACACCACAGCAGTGACAGCTCCAATATTCCCATCTCCGTGACAAAAGAGCAGGGACAGCCAAAAAGTTGCCCTCTCTGTGAAACCAGAGAGGTGACAGCCAAAATTGCCTCCTCTCTGTGAAACCACACCAATGTCAGGCCCAGTGTTCCACTCTCTGACACCACAGCAGCGACAACACCGCTGTTTCTCTCTCTGTGACACCACAGCAGTGAGAGCCCCAAAGTTCCGCTCTCGGTGACAGCAGTGCACTCCGAGTCCCAGTATTCCCCTGTCTGTAACATCACAGCTCTAACTACCTCCATTTCATTCTCTCGCTGAAGCAACAGCAGTGACAGCCCGACTCTTCCCCTCTCTGTGAAATCACAGTAATGACAGCGCCAAATTGCCTCCTCTCTGTTACACCACAGCAATGTCAGGCCCAGAGTTCTACTGTCTAGGACACCATAGAAGTGTGAGCTCCAATTGAATCCTCTCTGGGACACCACAACAATGAGAGCCCCAGTGTTACGCCCTCACTGATACAACAGCAGTGAGAGCCCAAATTTCCCCCTCTCTGTGACACCAGAGCAGGGAGAGGCCTAATTTCCTCCTGTCTGTGACACCACAGCAATGTCAGAGCCAGAGTAACCCTCCATGTGATATCACAGCAGTGTGAGCTCCAAGTGCTCTTCTCTGTGACACCACAGCAATGACAGGCCCAAATTTCCTCTTCTCCATCACACCACAACAGCACTGACAGCACCTATTTCTTCATCTCTTCCACCACAGAAGTGAGAGCCCCAAAGTTCCACTCGCTGGGATAGCAGTGCAGCCACAGCCCAAAATTGCTCCTCTCTGTGAAACGACAGCAATTTTAGGCCCAGGATTACCCTGTTGGAGACACCATAGCAGTTAGAGCCCATCTTTACCCCTCTCTGGGACACCAGAGCAGTGAGGGCCCAAATTTCCTCTTCTCTGGGACACCACAGCAATGTCAGAGCCACTCTTACCCTACCTGTGACATCATAGCAAGTTTGAGCTCCAAATTTTGCTCCTCCCCATGACAGCACAGCAATGACAGGCCCAGTGTTTGCCTCTCTGAGACACCACAGCAGTGACAGCTCCAATATTCCCGTCTCCGTGAAACCACAGCAGGGACAGCCAAAAAGTTGCCCTCTCTGTGAAACCAGAGAGGTGAAAGCTAAAATTGCCTCCTCTCTGTGAAACCACAGCAATGTCAGGCCCAGTGTTGCACTCTCTGGCACCACAGCAGCGACAACACCGCTGTTTCTCTCTCTGTGACACCACAGCAGTGAGAGCCCTAAAGTTGCGCTCTCAGTGACAGCAGTGCACTCCAAGTCCCAGTATTCCCCTGTCTGTAACATCA
Organism: Cyanistes caeruleus; assembly: GCF_971803275.1. NCBI lineage: Eukaryota > Metazoa > Chordata > Aves > Passeriformes > Paridae > Cyanistes > Cyanistes caeruleus. The sequence goes on from NC_141724.1 coordinate 6,579,312, forward strand.
CAGCTCTAACTACCTCCATTTCACTCTCTCGCTGAAACCACAGCAGTGACAGCCCGACTCTTCCCCTCTCTGTCAAATCACAGTAATGACAGCCCCAAATTGCTTCCTCTCTGTTACACCACAGCAATGTCAGGCCCAGAGTTCCACTGTCTAGGACACCATAGAAGTGTGAGCTCCAATTTAATCCTCTCTGGGACACCACAACAATGACAGCCCCAGTATTACGCCCTCACTGATACAACAGCAGTGAGAGCCCAAATATCCCCCTCTCTGTGACACCAGAGCAGTGACAGCTCCAATATTCCCGTCTCCGTGACACCAGAGCAGGGACAGCCAAAAAGTGCTCCTCTCTGTGGAACCAGAGAGGTGACAGCCAAAATTGCCTCCTCTCTGTGAAACCACACCAATGTCAGGCCCAGTGTTCCTCTCTCTGACACCACAGCAGCGACAACACCGCTGTTTCTCTCTCTGTGACGCCACAGCAGTGAGAGCCCCAAAGTTCCGCTCTCGGTGACAGCAGTGCACTCCGAGTCCCAGTATTCCCCTGACTGTAACATCACAGCTCTAACTACCTCCATTTCACTCTCTCGCTGAAACACCAGCAGTGACAGCCTGACTCTTCCCCTCTCTGTCAAATCACAGTAATGACAGCCCCAAATTGCCTCCTCTCTGTCACACCACAGCAATGTCAGGCCCAGAGTTCCACTGTCTAGGACACCATAGAAGTGTGAGCTCCAATTGAATCCTCTCTGAGACACCACAACAATGACAGCCCCAGTGTTACGCCCTCACTGATACAACAGCAGTGAGAGCCCAAATATCCCCCTCTCTGTGACACCAGAGCACGGAGAGGCCTAATTTTTTCTTCTCTGTGACACCACAGCAATGTCAGAGCTAGTGTTACCCTCCCTGTGACATCATAGCAGTGTGAGCTCCAAAGTGCTCCTCTCTGTGACACCACAGCAATGACAGGCCCAAATTTCCTCTTCTCCATCACACCACAACAGCACTGACAGCACCTATTTCTTCATCTCTTCCACCACAGAAGTGGGAGCCCCAAAGTTCCACTCACTGTGACCGCAGTGCAGTCACACACCAAATTTCCTCCTGTCTCTGACTCCACGCCAGTGACAGCCCCACTCTTCCATTCCCTGTGACACCAGGGCAGTGACATGCCCAATTTCCTCCTCTCCGTGACTCCAGAGCAATGAGAGCTCCAGTGTTCCTCTCTCTGTGTCAACATAGCAGTGACAGCTCCAATGTTCCCGTCTCTGGGACACCATAGCAGTGTGAGCCCCAAAGTTCCACTCGCTGGGATAGCAGTGCAGCCACAGCCCAAAATTGCTCCTCTCTGTGAAACGACAGCAATTTTAGGCCCAGGATTACCCTGTTGGAGACACCATAGCAGTTAGAGCCCATCTTTACCCCTCTCTGGGACACCAGAGCAGTGAGGGCCCAAATTTCCTCTTCTCTGGGACACCACAGCAATGTCAGAGCCACTCTTACCCTACCTGTGACATCATAGCAAGTTTGAGCTCCAAATTTTGCTCCTCTCCATGACAGCACAGCAATGACAGGCCCAGTGTTTGCCTCTCTGAGACACCACAGCAGTGACAGCTCCAATATTCCCGTCTCCGTGACACCAGAGCAGGGACAGCCAAAAAGTTGCCCTCTCTGTGAAACCAGAGAGGTGACAGCCAAAATTGCATCCTCTCTGTTAAAAGACACCAATATCAGGCCCAGTGTTCCAGTCTCTGACACCACATCAGCGACAACACCGCTGTTTCTCTCTCTGTGACACCACAGCAGTGAGAGCCTCAAAGATCCGCTCTCGGTGACAGCAGTGCACTCCGAGTCCCAGTATTCCCCTGTCTGTAACATCACAGCTCTAACTACCTCCATTTCACTCTCTCGCTGAAACCACAGCAGTGACAGCCCAACTCTTCCCCTCTCTGTCAAATCACAGCAATGACAGCCCCAAATTGCTTCCTCTCTGTCACACCACAGCAATGTCAGGCCCAGAGTTCCACTGTCTAGGACACCATCGAAGTGTGAGCTCCAATTGAATCCTCTCTGAGACACCACAACAATGAGAGCCCCAGTATTACGCCCTCACTGATACAACAGCAGTGAGAGCCCAAATTTCCCCCTCTCTGTGACACCAGAGCAGTGATAGCTCCAATATTCCCGTCTCCGTGACACCAGAGCAGGGACAGCCAAAAAGTTGCCCTCTCTGTGGAACCAGAGAGGTGACAGCCAAAATTGCCTCCTCTCTGTGAAACCACACCAATGTCAGGCCCAGTGTTGCACTCTCTGACACCACAGCAGCGACAACACCGCTGTTTCTCTCTCTGTGACACCACAGCAGTGAGAGCCCCAAAGTTCCGCTCTCGGTGACAGCAGTGCACTCCGAGTCCCAGTATTCCCCTGTCTGTAACATCACAGCTCTAACTACCTCCATTTCACTCTCTCGCTGAAGCAACAGCAGTGACAGCCCGACTCTTCCCCTCTCTGTGAAATCACAGTAATGACAGCCCCAAATTGCCTCCTCTCTGTTACACCACAGCAATGTCAGGCCCAGAGTTCCACTGTCTAGGACACCATAGAAGTGTGAGCTCCAATTGAATCCTCTCTGGGACACCACAACAATGAGAGCCCCAGTGTTACGCCCTCACTGATACAACAGCAGTGAGAGCCCAAATATCCCCCTCTCTGTGACACCAGAGCAGGGAGAGGCCTAATTTCCTCCTCTCTGTGACACCACAGCAATGTCAGAGCCAGTGTTACCCTATCTGTGACATCATAGCAGTGTGAGCTCCAAAGTGCTCCTCTCTGTGACACCACAGCAATGACAGGCCCAAATTTCCTCTTCTCCGTCACACCACAACAGCACTGACAGCACCTATTTCTTCATCTCTTCCACCACAGAAGTGAGAGCCCCAAAGTTCCACTCGTTGTGACCGCAGTGCAGTCACACACCAAATTTCCTCCTGTCTCTGACTCCACGCCAGTGACAGCCCCACTCTTCCATTCCGGGTGACACCAGGGCAGTGACATGCCCAATTTCCTCCTCTCCGTGACTCCAGAGCAGGGAGAGCTCCAGTGTTCCACTCTCTGTGTCAACATAGCTGTGACAGCTCCAATGTTCCCGTCTCTGGGACACCATAGCAGTGTGAGCCCCAAAGTTCCACTGGCTGGGACAGCAGTGCAGCCACAGCCCAAAATTGCTCCTGTCTGTGAAACGACAGCAATTTTAGGCCCAGGATTACCCTGTTGGAGACACCATAGCAGTTAGAGCCCATCTTTACCCCTCTCTGGGACACCAGAGCAGTGAGGGCCCAAATTTCCTCTTCTCTGGGACACCACAGCAATGTCAGAGCCACTCTTACCCTACCTGTGACATCATAGCAAGTTTGAGCTCCAAATTTTGCTCCTCTCCATGACAGCACAGCAATGACAGGCCCAGTGTTTGCCTCTCTGAGACACCACAGCAGTGACAGCTCCAATATTCCCATCTCCGTGACACCAGAGCAGGGACAGCCAAAAAGTTGCCCTCTCTGTGAAACCAGAGAGGTGACAGCCAAAATTGCCTCCTCTCTGTGAAACCACACCAATGTCAGGCCCAGTGTTCCACTCTCTGACACCACAGCAGCGACAACACCGCTGTTTCTCTCTCTGTGACACCACAGCAGTGAGAGCCCCAAAGTTCCGCTCTCGGTGACAGCAGTGCACTCCGAGTCCCAGTATTCCCCTGTCTGTAACATCACAGCTCTAACTACCTCCATTTCATTCTCTCGCTGAAGCAACAGCAGTGACAGCCCGACTCTTCCCCTCTCTGTGAAATCACAGTAATGACAGCGCCAAATTGCCTCCTCTCTGTTACACCACAGCAATGTCAGGCCCAGAGTTCTACTGTCTAGGACACCATAGAAGTGTGAGCTCCAATTGAATCCTCTCTGGGACACCACAACAATGAGAGCCCCAGTGTTACGCCCTCACTGATACAACAGCAGTGAGAGCCCAAATTTCCCCCTCTCTGTGACACCAGAGCAGGGAGAGGCCTAATTTCCTCCTGTCTGTGACACCACAGCAATGTCAGAGCCAGAGTAACCCTCCATGTGATATCACAGCAGTGTGAGCTCCAAGTGCTCTTCTCTGTGACACCACAGCAATGACAGGCCCAAATTTCCTCTTCTCCATCACACCACAACAGCACTGACAGCACCTATTTCTTCATCTCTTCCACCACAGAAGTGAGAGCCCCAAAGTTCCACTCGCTGGGATAGCAGTGCAGCCACAGCCCAAAATTGCTCCTCTCTGTGAAACGACAGCAATTTTAGGCCCAGGATTACCCTGTTGGAGACACCATAGCAGTTAGAGCCCATCTTTACCCCTCTCTGGGACACCAGAGCAGTGAGGGCCCAAATTTCCTCTTCTCTGGGACACCACAGCAATGTCAGAGCCACTCTTACCCTACCTGTGACATCATAGCAAGTTTGAGCTCCAAATTTTGCTCCTCCCCATGACAGCACAGCAATGACAGGCCCAGTGTTTGCCTCTCTGAGACACCACAGCAGTGACAGCTCCAATATTCCCGTCTCCGTGAAACCACAGCAGGGACAGCCAAAAAGTTGCCCTCTCTGTGAAACCAGAGAGGTGAAAGCTAAAATTGCCTCCTCTCTGTGAAACCACAGCAATGTCAGGCCCAGTGTTGCACTCTCTGGCACCACAGCAGCGACAACACCGCTGTTTCTCTCTCTGTGACACCACAGCAGTGAGAGCCCTAAAGTTGCGCTCTCAGTGACAGCAGTGCACTCCAAGTCCCAGTATTCCCCTGTCTGTAACATCACAGCTCTAACTACCTCCATTTCACTCTCTCGCTGAAACCACAGCAGTGACAGCCCGACTCTTCCCCTCTCTGTCAAATCACAGTAATGACAGCCCCAAATTGCTTCCTCTCTGTTACACCACAGCAATGTCAGGCCCAGAGTTCCACTGTCTAGGACACCATAGAAGTGTGAGCTCCAATTTAATCCTCTCTGGGACACCACAACAATGACAGCCCCAGTATTACGCCCTCACTGATACAACAGCAGTGAGAGCCCAAATATCCCCCTCTCTGTGACACCAGAGCAGTGACAGCTCCAATATTCCCGTCTCCGTGACACCAGAGCAGGGACAGCCAAAAAGTGCTCCTCTCTGTGGAACCAGAGAGGTGACAGCCAAAATTGCCTCCTCTCTGTGAAACCACACCAATGTCAGGCCCAGTGTTCCTCTCTCTGACACCACAGCAGCGACAACACCGCTGTTTCTCTCTCTGTGACGCCACAGCAGTGAGAGCCCCAAAGTTCCGCTCTCGGTGACAGCAGTGCACTCCGAGTCCCAGTATTCCCCTGACTGTAACATCACAGCTCTAACTACCTCCATTTCACTCTCTCGCTGAAACACCAGCAGTGACAGCCTGACTCTTCCCCTCTCTGTCAAATCACAGTAATGACAGCCCCAAATTGCCTCCTCTCTGTCACACCACAGCAATGTCAGGCCCAGAGTTCCACTGTCTAGGACACCATAGAAGTGTGAGCTCCAATTGAATCCTCTCTGAGACACCACAACAATGACAGCCCCAGTGTTACGCCCTCACTGATACAACAGCAGTGAGAGCCCAAATATCCCCCTCTCTGTGACACCAGAGCACGGAGAGGCCTAATTTTTTCTTCTCTGTGACACCACAGCAATGTCAGAGCTAGTGTTACCCTCCCTGTGACATCATAGCAGTGTGAGCTCCAAAGTGCTCCTCTCTGTGACACCACAGCAATGACAGGCCCAAATTTCCTCTTCTCCATCACACCACAACAGCACTGACAGCACCTATTTCTTCATCTCTTCCACCACAGAAGTGGGAGCCCCAAAGTTCCACTCACTGTGACCGCAGTGCAGTCACACACCAAATTTCCTCCTGTCTCTGACTCCACGCCAGTGACAGCCCCACTCTTCCATTCCCTGTGACACCAGGGCAGTGACATGCCCAATTTCCTCCTCTCCGTGACTCCAGAGCAATGAGAGCTCCAGTGTTCCTCTCTCTGTGTCAACATAGCAGTGACAGCTCCAATGTTCCCGTCTCTGGGACACCATAGCAGTGTGAGCCCCAAAGTTCCACTCGCTGGGATAGCAGTGCAGCCACAGCCCAAAATTGCTCCTCTCTGTGAAACGACAGCAATTTTAGGCCCAGGATTACCCTGTTGGAGACACCATAGCAGTTAGAGCCCATCTTTACCCCTCTCTGGGACACCAGAGCAGTGAGGGCCCAAATTTCCTCTTCTCTGGGACACCACAGCAATGTCAGAGCCACTCTTACCCTACCTGTGACATCATAGCAAGTTTGAGCTCCAAATTTTGCTCCTCTCCATGACAGCACAGCAATGACAGGCCCAGTGTTTGCCTCTCTGAGACACCACAGCAGTGACAGCTCCAATATTCCCGTCTCCGTGACACCAGAGCAGGGACAGCCAAAAAGTTGCCCTCTCTGTGAAACCAGAGAGGTGACAGCCAAAATTGCATCCTCTCTGTTAAAAGACACCAATATCAGGCCCAGTGTTCCAGTCTCTGACACCACATCAGCGACAACACCGCTGTTTCTCTCTCTGTGACACCACAGCAGTGAGAGCCTCAAAGATCCGCTCTCGGTGACAGCAGTGCACTCCGAGTCCCAGTATTCCCCTGTCTGTAACATCACAGCTCTAACTACCTCCATTTCACTCTCTCGCTGAAACCACAGCAGTGACAGCCCAACTCTTCCCCTCTCTGTCAAATCACAGCAATGACAGCCCCAAATTGCTTCCTCTCTGTCACACCACAGCAATGTCAGGCCCAGAGTTCCACTGTCTAGGACACCATCGAAGTGTGAGCTCCAATTGAATCCTCTCTGAGACACCACAACAATGAGAGCCCCAGTATTACGCCCTCACTGATACAACAGCAGTGAGAGCCCAAATTTCCCCCTCTCTGTGACACCAGAGCAGTGATAGCTCCAATATTCCCGTCTCCGTGACACCAGAGCAGGGACAGCCAAAAAGTTGCCCTCTCTGTGGAACCAGAGAGGTGACAGCCAAAATTGCCTCCTCTCTGTGAAACCACACCAATGTCAGGCCCAGTGTTGCACTCTCTGACACCACAGCAGCGACAACACCGCTGTTTCTCTCTCTGTGACACCACAGCAGTGAGAGCCCCAAAGTTCCGCTCTCGGTGACAGCAGTGCACTCCGAGTCCCAGTATTCCCCTGTCTGTAACATCACAGCTCTAACTACCTCCATTTCACTCTCTCGCTGAAGCAACAGCAGTGACAGCCCGACTCTTCCCCTCTCTGTGAAATCACAGTAATGACAGCCCCAAATTGCCTCCTCTCTGTTACACCACAGCAATGTCAGGCCCAGAGTTCCACTGTCTAGGACACCATAGAAGTGTGAGCTCCAATTGAATCCTCTCTGGGACACCACAACAATGAGAGCCCCAGTGTTACGCCCTCACTGATACAACAGCAGTGAGAGCCCAAATATCCCCCTCTCTGTGACACCAGAGCAGGGAGAGGCCTAATTTCCTCCTCTCTGTGACACCACAGCAATGTCAGAGCCAGTGTTACCCTATCTGTGACATCATAGCAGTGTGAGCTCCAAAGTGCTCCTCTCTGTGACACCACAGCAATGACAGGCCCAAATTTCCTCTTCTCCGTCACACCACAACAGCACTGACAGCACCTATTTCTTCATCTCTTCCACCACAGAAGTGAGAGCCCCAAAGTTCCACTCGTTGTGACCGCAGTGCAGTCACACACCAAATTTCCTCCTGTCTCTGACTCCACGCCAGTGACAGCCCCACTCTTCCATTCCGGGTGACACCAGGGCAGTGACATGCCCAATTTCCTCCTCTCCGTGACTCCAGAGCAGGGAGAGCTCCAGTGTTCCACTCTCTGTGTCAACATAGCTGTGACAGCTCCAATGTTCCCGTCTCTGGGACACCATAGCAGTGTGAGCCCCAAAGTTCCACTGGCTGGGACAGCAGTGCAGCCACAGCCCAAAATTGCTCCTGTCTGTGAAACGACAGCAATTTTAGGCCCAGGATTACCCTGTTGGAGACACCATAGCAGTTAGAGCCCATCTTTACCCCTCTCTGGGACACCAGAGCAGTGAGGGCCCAAATTTCCTCTTCTCTGGGACACCACAGCAATGTCAGAGCCACTCTTACCCTACCTGTGACATCATAGCAAGTTTGAGCTCCAAATTTTGCTCCTCTCCATGACAGCACAGCAATGACAGGCCCAGTGTTTGCCTCTCTGAGACACCACAGCAGTGACAGCTCCAATATTCCCATCTCCGTGACACCAGAGCAGGGACAGCCAAAAAGTTGCCCTCTCTGTGAAACCAGAGAGGTGACAGCCAAAATTGCCTCCTCTCTGTGAAACCACACCAATGTCAGGCCCAGTGTTCCACTCTCTGACACCACAGCAGCGACAACACCGCTGTTTCTCTCTCTGTGACACCACAGCAGTGAGAGCCCCAAAGTTCCGCTCTCGGTGACAGCAGTGCACTCCGAGTCCCAGTATTCCCCTGTCTGTAACATCACAGCTCTAACTACCTCCATTTCATTCTCTCGCTGAAGCAACAGCAGTGACAGCCCGACTCTTCCCCTCTCTGTGAAATCACAGTAATGACAGCGCCAAATTGCCTCCTCTCTGTTACACCACAGCAATGTCAGGCCCAGAGTTCTACTGTCTAGGACACCATAGAAGTGTGAGCTCCAATTGAATCCTCTCTGGGACACCACAACAATGAGAGCCCCAGTGTTACGCCCTCACTGATACAACAGCAGTGAGAGCCCAAATTTCCCCCTCTCTGTGACACCAGAGCAGGGAGAGGCCTAATTTCCTCCTGTCTGTGACACCACAGCAATGTCAGAGCCAGAGTAACCCTCCATGTGATATCATAGCAGTGTGAGCTCCAAGTGCTCTTCTCTGTGACACCACAGCAATGACAGGCCCAAATTTCCTCTTCTCCATCACACCACAACAGCACTGACAGCACCTATTTCTTCATCTCTTCCACCACAGAAGTGAGAGCCCCAAAGTTCCACTCGCTGGGATAGCAGTGCAGCCACAGCCCAAAATTGCTCCTCTCTGTGAAACGACAGCAATTTTAGGCCCAGGATTACCCTGTTGGAGACACCATAGCAGTTAGAGCCCATCTTTACCCCTCTCTGGGACACCAGAGCAGTGAGGGCCCAAATTTCCTCTTCTCTGGGACACCACAGCAATGTCAGAGCCACTCTTACCCTACCTGTGACATCATAGCAAGTTTGAGCTCCAAATTTTGCTCCTCCCCATGACAGCACAGCAATGACAGGCCCAGTGTTTGCCTCTCTGAGACACCACAGCAGTGACAGCTCCAATATTCCCGTCTCCGTGAAACCACAGCAGGGACAGCCAAAAAGTTGCCCTCTCTGTGAAACCAGAGAGGTGAAAGCTAAAATTGCCTCCTCTCTGTGAAACCACAGCAATGTCAGGCCCAGTGTTGCACTCTCTGGCACCACAGCAGCGACAACACCGCTGTTTCTCTCTCTGTGACACCACAGCAGTGAGAGCCCTAAAGTTGCGCTCTCAGTGACAGCAGTGCACTCCAAGTCCCAGTATTCCCCTGTCTGTAACATCACAGCTCTAACTACCTCCATTTCACTCTCTCGCTGAAACCACAGCAGTGACAGCCCGACTCTTCCCCTCTCTGTCAAATCACAGTAATGACAGCCCCAAATTGCTTCCTCTCTGTTACACCACAGCAATGTCAGGCCCAGAGTTCCACTGTCTAGGACACCATAGAAGTGTGAGCTCCAATTTAATCCTCTCTGGGACACCACAACAATGACAGCCCCAGTATTACGCCCTCACTGATACAACAGCAGTGAGAGCCCAAATATCCCCCTCTCTGTGACACCAGAGCAGTGACAGCTCCAATATTCCCGTCTCCGTGACACCAGAGCAGGGACAGCCAAAAAGTGCTCCTCTCTGTGGAACCAGAGAGGTGACAGCCAAAATTGCCTCCTCTTTGTGAAACCACACCAATGTCAGGCCCAGTGTTCCTCTCTCTGACACCACAGCAGCGACAACACCGCTGTTTCTCTCTCTGTGACGCCACAGCAGTGAGAGCCCCAAAGTTCCGCTCTCGGTGACAGCAGTGCACTCCGAGTCCCAGTATTCCCCTGACTGTAACATCACAGCTCTAACTACCTCCATTTCACTCTCTCGCTGAAACACCAGCAGTGACAGCCTGACTCTTCCCCTCTCTGTCAAATCACAGTAATGACAGCCCCAAATTGCCTCCTCTCTGTCACACCACAGCAATGTCAGGCCCAGAGTTCCACTGTCTAGGACACCATAGAAGTGTGAGCTCCAATTGAATCCTCTCTGAGACACCACAACAATGACAGCCCCAGTGTTACGCCCTCACTGATACAACAGCAGTGAGAGCCCAAATATCCCCCTCTCTGTGACACCAGAGCACGGAGAGGCCTAATTTTTTCTTCTCTGTGACACCACAGCAATGTCAGAGCTAGTGTTACCCTCCCTGTGACATCATAGCAGTGTGAGCTCCAAAGTGCTCCTCTCTGTGACACCACAGCAATGACAGGCCCAAATTTCCTCTTCTCCATCACACCACAACAGCACTGACAGCACCTATTTCTTCATCTCTTCCACCACAGAAGTGGGAGCCCCAAAGTTCCACTCACTGTGACCGCAGTGCAGTCACACACCAAATTTCCTCCTGTCTCTGACTCCACGCCAGTGACAGCCCCACTCTTCCATTCCCTGTGACACCAGGGCAGTGACATGCCCAATTTCCTCCTCTCCGTGACTCCAGAGCAATGAGAGCTCCAGTGTTCCTCTCTCTGTGTCAACATAGCAGTGACAGCTCCAATGTTCCCGTCTCTGGGACACCATAGCAGTGTGAGCCCCAAAGTTCCACTGGCTGGGACAGCAGTGCAGCCACAGCCCAAAATTGCTCCTGTCTGTGAAACGACAGCAATTTTAGGCCCAGGATTACCCTGTTGGAGACACCATAGCAGTTAGAGCCCATCTTTACCCCTCTCTGGGACACCAGAGCAGTGAGGGCCCAAATTTCCTCTTCTCTGGGACACCACAGCAATGTCAGAGCCACTCTTACCCTACCTGTGACATCATAGCAAGTTTGAGCTCCAAATTTTGCTCCTCTCCATGACAGCACAGCAATGACAGGCCCAGTGTTTGCCTCTCTGAGACACCACAGCAGTGACAGCTCCAATATTCCCGTCTCCGTGACACCAGAGCAGGGACAGCCAAAAAGTTGCCCTCTCTGTGAAACCAGAGAGGTGACAGCCAAAATTGCATCCTCTCTGTTAAAAGACACCAATATCAGGCCCAGTGTTCCAGTCTCTGACACCACATCAGCGACAACACCGCTGTTTCTCTCTCTGTGACACCACAGCAGTGAGAGCCTCAAAGATCCGCTCTCGGTGACAGCAGTGCACTCCGAGTCCCAGTATTCCCCTGTCTGTAACATCACAGCTCTAACTACCTCCATTTCACTCTCTCGCTGAAACCACAGCAGTGACAGCCCAACTCTTCCCCTCTCTGTCAAATCACAGCAATGACAGCCCCAAATTGCTTCCTCTCTGTCACACCACAGCAATGTCAGGCCCAGAGTTCCACTGTCTAGGACACCATCGAAGTGTGAGCTCCAATTGAATCCTCTCTGGGACACCACAACAATGAGAGCCCCAGTATTACGCCCTCACTGATACAACAGCAGTGAGAGCCCAAATTTCCCCCTCTCTGTGACACCAGAGCAGTGATAGCTCCAATATTCCCGTCTCCGTGACACCAGAGCAGGGACAGCCAAAAAGTTGCCCTCTCTGTGGAACCAGAGAGGTGACAGCCAAAATTGCCTCCTCTCTGTGAAACCACACCAATGTCAGGCCCAGTGTTGCACTCTCTGACACCACAGCAGCGACAACACCGCTGTTTCTCTCTCTGTGACACCACAGCAGTGAGAGCCCCAAAGTTCCGCTCTCGGTGACAGCAGTGCACTCCGAGTCCCAGTATTCCCCTGTCTGTAACATCACAGCTCTAACTACCTCCATTTCACTCTCTCGCTGAAGCAACAGCAGTGACAGCCCGACTCTTCCCCTCTCTGTGAAATCACAGTAATGACAGCCCCAAATTGCCTCCTCTCTGTTACACCACAGCAATGTCAGGCCCAGAGTTCCACTGTCTAGGACACCATAGAAGTGTGAGCTCCAATTGAATCCTCTCTGGGACACCACAACAATGAGAGCCCCAGTGTTACGCCCTCACTGATACAACAGCAGTGAGAGCCCAAATATCCCCCTCTCTGTGACACCAGAGCAGGGAGAGGCCTAATTTCCTCCTCTCTGTGACACCACAGCAATGTCAGAGCCAGTGTTACCCTATCTGTGACATCATAGCAGTGTGAGCTCCAAAGTGCTCCTCTCTGTGACACCACAGCAATGACAGGCCCAAATTTCCTCTTCTCCGTCACACCACAACAGCACTGACAGCACCTATTTCTTCATCTCTTCCACCACAGAAGTGAGAGCCCCAAAGTTCCACTCGTTGTGACCGCAGTGCAGTCACACACCAAATTTCCTCCTGTCTCTGACTCCACGCCAGTGACAGCCCCACTCTTCCATTCCGGGTGACACCAGGGCAGTGACATGCCCAATTTCCTCCTCTCCGTGACTCCAGAGCAGGGAGAGCTCCAGTGTTCCACTCTCTGTGTCAACATAGCAGTGACAGCTCCAATGTTCCCGTCTCTGGGACACCATAGCAGTGTGAGCCCCAAAGTTCCACTCGCTGGGACAGCAGTGCAGCCACAGCCCAAAATTGCTCCTGTCTGTGAAACGACAGCAATTTTAGGCCCAGGATTACCCTGTTGGAGACACCATAGCAGTTAGAGCCCATCTTTACCCCTCTCTGGGACACCAGAGCAGTGAGGGCCCAAATTTCCTCTTCTCTGGGACACCACAGCAATGTCAGAGCCACTCTTACCCTACCTGTGACATCATAGCAAGTTTGAGCTCCAAATTTTGCTCCTCTCCATGACAGCACAGCAATGACAGGCCCAGTGTTTGCCTCTCTGAGACACCACAGCAGTGACAGCTCCAATATTCCCATCTCCGTGACAAAAGAGCAGGGACAGCCAAAAAGTTGCCCTCTCTGTGAAACCAGAGAGGTGACAGCCAAAATTGCCTCCTCTCTGTGAAACCACACCAATGTCAGGCCCAGTGTTCCACTCTCTGACACCACAGCAGCGACAACACCGCTGTTTCTCTCTCTGTGACACCACAGCAGTGAGAGCCCCAAAGTTCCGCTCTCGGTGACAGCAGTGCACTCCGAGTCCCAGTATTCCCCTGTCTGTAACATCACAGCTCTAACTACCTCCATTTCATTCTCTCGCTGAAGCAACAGCAGTGACAGCCCGACTCTTCCCCTCTCTGTGAAATCACAGTAATGACAGCGCCAAATTGCCTCCTCTCTGTTACACCACAGCAATGTCAGGCCCAGAGTTCTACTGTCTAGGACACCATAGAAGTGTGAGCTCCAATTGAATCCTCTCTGGGACACCACAACAATGAGAGCCCCAGTGTTACGCCCTCACTGATACAACAGCAGTGAGAGCCCAAATTTCCCCCTCTCTGTGACACCAGAGCAGGGAGAGGCCTAATTTCCTCCTGTCTGTGACACCACAGCAATGTCAGAGCCAGTGTAACCCTCCCTGTGATATCATAGCAGTGTGAGCTCCAAGTGCTCTTCTCTGTGACACCACAGCAATGACAGGCCCAAATTTCCTCTTCTCCATCACACCACAACAGCACTGACAGCACCTATTTCTTCATCTCTTCCACCACAGAAGTGAGAGCCCCAAAGTTCCACTCGCTGGGATAGCAGTGCAGCCACAGCCCAAAATTGCTCCTCTCTGTGAAACGACAGCAATTTTAGGCCCAGGATTACCCTGTTGGAGACACCATAGCAGTTAGAGCCCATCTTTACCCCTCTCTGGGACACCAGAGCAGTGAGGGCCCAAATTTCCTCTTCTCTGGGACACCACAGCAATGTCAGAGCCACTGTTTCCCTACCTGTGACATCATAGCAAGTTTGAGCTCCAAATTTTGCTCCTCCCCATGACAGCACAGCAATGACAGGCCCAGTGTTTGCCTCTCTGAGACACCACAGCAGTGACAGCTCCAATATTCCCGTCTCCGTGAAACCACAGCAGGGACAGCCAAAAAGTTGCCCTCTCTGTGAAACCAGAGAGGTGAAAGCTAAAATTGCCTCCTCTCTGTGAAACCACAGCAATGTCAGGCCCAGTGTTGCACTCTCTGGCACCACAGCAGCGACAACACCGCTGTTTCTCTCTCTGTGACACCACAGCAGTGAGAGCCCTAAAGTTGCGCTCTCAGTGACAGCAGTGCACTCCAAGTCCCAGTATTCCCCTGTCTGTAACATCACAGCTCTAACTACCTCCATTTCACTCTCTCGCTGAAACCACAGCAGTGACAGCCCGACTCTTCCCCTCTCTGTCAAATCACAGTAATGACAGCCCCAAATTGCTTCCTCTCTGTTACACCACAGCAATGTCAGGCCCAGAGTTCCACTGTCTAGGACACCATAGAAGTGTGAGCTCCAATTTAATCCTCTCTGGGACACCACAACAATGACAGCCCCAGTATTACGCCCTCACTGATACAACAGCAGTGAGAGCCCAAATATCCCCCTCTCTGTGACACCAGAGCAGTGACAGCTCCAATATTCCCATCTCCGTGACACCAGAGCAGGGACAGCCAAAAAGTGCTCCTCTCTGTGGAACCAGAGAGGTGACAGCCAAAATTGCCTCCTCTCTGTGAAACCACACCAATGTCAGGCCCAGTGTTCCTCTCTCTGACACCACAGCAGCGACAACACCGCTGTTTCTCTCTCTGTGACGCCACAGCAGTGAGAGCCCCAAAGTTCCGCTCTCGGTGACAGCAGTGCACTCCGAGTCCCAGTATTCCCCTGACTGTAACATCACAGCTCTAACTACCTCCATTTCACTCTCTCGCTGAAACACCAGCAGTGACAGCCTGACTCTTCCCCTCTCTGTCAAATCACAGTAATGACAGCCCCAAATTGCCTCCTCTCTGTCACACCACAGCAATGTCAGGCCCAGAGTTCCACTGTCTAGGACACCATAGAAGTGTGAGCTCCAATTGAATCCTCTCTGAGACACCACAACAATGACAGCCCCAGTGTTACGCCCTCACTGATACAACAGCAGTGAGAGCCCAAATATCCCCCTCTCTGTGACACCAGAGCACGGAGAGGCCTAATTTTTTCTTCTCTGTGACACCACAGCAATGTCAGAGCTAGTGTTACCCTCCCTGTGACATCATAGCAGTGTGAGCTCCAAAGTGCTCCTCTCTGTGACACCACAGCAATGACAGGCCCAAATTTCCTCTTCTCCATCACACCACAACAGCACTGACAGCACCTATTTCTTCATCTCTTCCACCACAGAAGTGAGAGCCCCAAAGTTCCACTCACTGTGACCGCAGTGCAGTCACACACCAAATTTCCTCCTGTCTCTGACTCCACGCCAGTGACAGCCCCACTCTTCCATTCCCTGTGACACCAGGGCAGTGACATGCCCAATTTCCTCCTCTTCGTGACTCCAGAGCAATGAGAGCTCCAGTGTTCCTCTCTCTGTGTCAACATAGCAGTGACAGCTCCAATGTTCCCGTCTCTGGGACACCATAGCAGTGTGAGCCCCAAAGTTCCACTGGCTGGGACAGCAGTGCAGCCACAGCCCAAAATTGCTCCTGTCTGTGAAACGACAGCAATTTTAGGCCCAGGATTACCCTGTTGGAGACACCATAGCAGTTAGAGCCCATCTTTACCCCTCTCTGGGACACCAGAGCAGTGAGGGCCCAAATTTCCTCTTCTCTGGGACACCACAGCAATGTCAGAGCCACTCTTACCCTACCTGTGACATCATAGCAAGTTTGAGCTCCAAATTTTGCTCCTCTCCATGACAGCACAGCAATGACAGGCCCAGTGTTTGCCTCTCTGAGACACCACAGCAGTGACAGCTCCAATGTTCCCGTCTCCGTGACACCAGAGCAGGGACAGCCAAAAAGTTGCCCTCTCTGTGAAACCAGAGAGGTGACAGCCAAAATTGCATCCTCTCTGTTAAAAGACACCAATATCAGGCCCAGTGTTCCAGTCTCTGACACCACATCAGCGACAACACCGCTGTTTCTCTCTCTGTGACACCACAGCAGTGAGAGCCTCAAAGATCCGCTCTCGGTGACAGCAGTGCACTCCGAGTCCCAGTATTCCCCTGTCTGTAACATCACAGCTCTAACTACCTCCATTTCACTCTCTCGCTGAAACCACAGCAGTGACAGCCCAACTCTTCCCCTCTCTGTCAAATCACAGCAATGACAGCCCCAAATTGCTTCCTCTCTGTCACACCACAGCAATGTCAGGCCCAGAGTTCCACTGTCTAGGACACCATCGAAGTGTGAGCTCCAATTGAATCCTCTCTGGGACACCACAACAATGAGAGCCCCAGTATTACGCCCTCACTGATACAACAGCAGTGAGAGCCCAAATTTCCCCCTCTCTGTGACACCAGAGCAGTGATAGCTCCAATATTCCCGTCTCCGTGACACCAGAGCAGGGACAGCCAAAAAGTTGCCCTCTCTGTGGAACCAGAGAGGTGACAGCCAAAATTGCCTCCTCTCTGTGAAACCACACCAATGTCAGGCCCAGTGTTCCACTCTCTGACACCACAGCAGCGACAACACCGCTGTTTCTCTCTCTGTGACACCACAGCAGTGAGAGCCCCAAAGTTCCGCTCTCGGTGACAGCAGTGCACTCCGAGTCCCAGTATTCCCCTGTCTGTAACATCACAGCTCTAACTACCTCCATTTCACTCTCTCGCTGAAGCAACAGCAGTGACAGCCCGACTCTTCCCCTCTCTGTGAAATCACAGTAATGACAGCCCCAAATTGCCTCCTCTCTGTTACACCACAGCAATGTCAGGCCCAGAGTTCCACTGTCTAGGACACCATAGAAGTGTGAGCTCCAATTGAATCCTCTCTGGGACACCACAACAATGAGAGCCCCAGTGTTACGCCCTCACTGATACAACAGCAGTGAGAGCCCAAATATCCCCCTCTCTGTGACACCAGAGCAGGGAGAGGCCTAATTTCCTCCTCTCTGTGACACCACAGCAATGTCAGAGCCAGTGTTACCCTATCTGTGACATCATAGCAGTGTGAGCTCCAAAGTGCTCCTCTCTGTGACACCACAGCAATGACAGGCCCAAATTTCCTCTTCTCCGTCACACCACAACAGCACTGACAGCACCTATTTCTTCATCTCTTCCACCACAGAAGTGAGAGCCCCAAAGTTCCACTCGTTGTGACCGCAGTGCAGTCACACACCAAATTTCCTCCTGTCTCTGACTCCACGCCAGTGACAGCCCCACTCTTCCATTCCGGGTGACACCAGGGCAGTGACATGCCCAATTTCCTCCTCTCCGTGACTCCAGAGCAGGGAGAGCTCCAGTGTTCCACTCTCTGTGTCAACATAGCAGTGACAGCTCCAATGTTCCCGTCTCTGGGACACCATAGCAGTGAGAGCCCCAAAGTTCCACTCGCTGGGACAGCAGTGCAGCCACAGCCCAAAATTGCTCCTGTCTGTGAAACGACAGCAATTTTAGGCCCAGGATTACCCTGTTGGAGACACCATAGCAGTTAGAGCCCATCTTTACCCCTCTCTGGGACACCAGAGCAGTGAGGGCCCAAATTTCCTCTTCTCTGGGACACCACAGCAATGTCAGAGCCACTCTTACCCTACCTGTGACATCATAGCAAGTTTGAGCTCCAAATTTTGCTCCTCTCCATGACAGCACAGCAATGACAGGCCCAGTGTTTGCCTCTCTGAGACACCACAGCAGTGACAGCTCCAATATTCCCATCTCCGTGACAAAAGAGCAGGGACAGCCAAAAAGTTGCCCTCTCTGTGAAACCAGAGAGGTGACAGCCAAAATTGCCTCCTCTCTGTGAAACCACACCAATGTCAGGCCCAGTGTTCCACTCTCTGACACCACAGCAGCGACAACACCGCTGTTTCTCTCTCTGTGACACCACAGCAGTGAGAGCCCCAAAGTTCCGCTCTCGGTGACAGCAGTGCACTCCGAGTCCCAGTATTCCCCTGTCTGTAACATCACAGCTCTAACTACCTCCATTTCATTCTCTCGCTGAAGCAACAGCAGTGACAGCCCGACTCTTCCCCTCTCTGTGAAATCACAGTAATGACAGCGCCAAATTGCCTCCTCTCTGTTACACCACAGCAATGTCAGGCCCAGAGTTCTACTGTCTAGGACACCATAGAAGTGTGAGCTCCAATTGAATCCTCTCTGGGACACCACAACAATGAGAGCCCCAGTGTTACGCCCTCACTGATACAACAGCAGTGAGAGCCCAAATTTCCCCCTCTCTGTGACACCAGAGCAGGGAGAGGCCTAATTTCCTCCTGTCTGTGACACCACAGCAATGTCAGAGCCAGAGTAACCCTCCATGTGATATCATAGCAGTGTGAGCTCCAAGTGCTCTTCTCTGTGACACCACAGCAATGACAGGCCCAAATTTCCTCTTCTCCATCACACCACAACAGCACTGACAGCACCTATTTCTTCATCTCTTCCACCACAGAAGTGAGAGCCCCAAAGTTCCACTCGCTGGGATAGCAGTGCAGCCACAGCCCAAAATTGCTCCTCTCTGTGAAACGACAGCAATTTTAGGCCCAGGATTACCCTGTTGGAGACACCATAGCAGTTAGAGCCCATCTTTACCCCTCTCTGGGACACCAGAGCAGTGAGGGCCCAAATTTCCTCTTCTCTGGGACACCACAGCAATGTCAGAGCCACTCTTACCCTACCTGTGACATCATAGCAAGTTTGAGCTCCAAATTTTGCTCCTCCCCATGACAGCACAGCAATGACAGGCCCAGTGTTTGCCTCTCTGAGACACCACAGCAGTGACAGCTCCAATATTCCCGTCTCCGTGAAACCACAGCAGGGACAGCCAAAAAGTTGCCCTCTCTGTGAAACCAGAGAGGTGAAAGCTAAAATTGCCTCCTCTCTGTGAAACCACAGCAATGTCAGGCCCAGTGTTGCACTCTCTGGCACCACAGCAGCGACAACACCGCTGTTTCTCTCTCTGTGACACCACAGCAGTGAGAGCCCTAAAGTTGCGCTCTCAGTGACAGCAGTGCACTCCAAGTCCCAGTATTCCCCTGTCTGTAACATCACAGCTCTAACTACCTCCATTTCACTCTCTCGCTGAAACCACAGCAGTGACAGCCCGACTCTTCCCCTCTCTGTCAAATCACAGTAATGACAGCCCCAAATTGCTTCCTCTCTGTTACACCACAGCAATGTCAGGCCCAGAGTTCCACTGTCTAGGACACCATAGAAGTGTGAGCTCCAATTTAATCCTCTCTGGGACACCACAACAATGACAGCCCCAGTATTACGCCCTCACTGATACAACAGCAGTGAGAGCCCAAATATCCCCCTCTCTGTGACACCAGAGCAGTGACAGCTCCAATATTCCCGTCTCCGTGACACCAGAGCAGGGACAGCCAAAAAGTGCTCCTCTCTGTGGAACCAGAGAGGTGACAGCCAAAATTGCCTCCTCTCTGTGAAACCACACCAATGTCAGGCCCAGTGTTCCTCTCTCTGACACCACAGCAGCGACAACACCGCTGTTTCTCTCTCTGTGACGCCACAGCAGTGAGAGCCCCAAAGTTCCGCTCTCGGTGACAGCAGTGCACTCCGAGTCCCAGTATTCCCCTGACTGTAACATCACAGCTCTAACTACCTCCATTTCACTCTCTCGCTGAAACACCAGCAGTGACAGCCTGACTCTTCCCCTCTCTGTCAAATCACAGTAATGACAGCCCCAAATTGCCTCCTCTCTGTCACACCACAGCAATGTCAGGCCCAGAGTTCCACTGTCTAGGACACCATAGAAGTGTGAGCTCCAATTGAATCCTCTCTGAGACACCACAACAATGACAGCCCCAGTGTTACGCCCTCACTGATACAACAGCAGTGAGAGCCCAAATATCCCCCTCTCTGTGACACCAGAGCACGGAGAGGCCTAATTTTTTCTTCTCTGTGACACCACAGCAATGTCAGAGCTAGTGTTACCCTCCCTGTGACATCATAGCAGTGTGAGCTCCAAAGTGCTCCTCTCTGTGACACCACAGCAATGACAGGCCCAAATTTCCTCTTCTCCATCACACCACAACAGCACTGACAGCACCTATTTCTTCATCTCTTCCACCACAGAAGTGGGAGCCCCAAAGTTCCACTCACTGTGACCGCAGTGCAGTCACACACCAAATTTCCTCCTGTCTCTGACTCCACGCCAGTGACAGCCCCACTCTTCCATTCCCTGTGACACCAGGGCAGTGACATGCCCAATTTCCTCCTCTCCGTGACTCCAGAGCAATGAGAGCTCCAGTGTTCCTCTCTCTGTGTCAACATAGCAGTGACAGCTCCAATGTTCCCGTCTCTGGGACACCATAGCAGTGTGAGCCCCAAAGTTCCACTGGCTGGGACAGCAGTGCAGCCACAGCCCAAAATTGCTCCTGTCTGTGAAACGACAGCAATTTTAGGCCCAGGATTACCCTGTTGGAGACACCATAGCAGTTAGAGCCCATCTTTACCCCTCTCTGGGACACCAGAGCAGTGAGGGCCCAAATTTCCTCTTCTCTGGGACACCACAGCAATGTCAGAGCCACTCTTACCCTACCTGTGACATCATAGCAAGTTTGAGCTCCAAATTTTGCTCCTCTCCATGACAGCACAGCAATGACAGGCCCAGTGTTTGCCTCTCTGAGACACCACAGCAGTGACAGCTCCAATATTCCCGTCTCCGTGACACCAGAGCAGGGACAGCCAAAAAGTTGCCCTCTCTGTGAAACCAGAGAGGTGACAGCCAAAATTGCATCCTCTCTGTTAAAAGACACCAATATCAGGCCCAGTGTTCCAGTCTCTGACACCACATCAGCGACAACACCGCTGTTTCTCTCTCTGTGACACCACAGCAGTGAGAGCCCCAAAGTTCCGCTCTCGGTGACAGCAGTGCACTCCGAGTCCCAGTATTCCCCTGTCTGTAACATCACAGCTCTAACTACCTCCATTTCACTCTCTCGCTGAAACCACAGCAGTGACAGCCCAACTCTTCCCCTCTCTGTCAAATCACAGCAATGACAGCCCCAAATTGCTTCCTCTCTGTCACACCACAGCAATGTCAGGCCCAGAGTTCCACTGTCTAGGACACCATCGAAGTGTGAGCTCCAATTGAATCCTCTCTGGGACACCACAACAATGAGAGCCCCAGTATTACGCCCTCACTGATACAACAGCAGTGAGAGCCCAAATTTCCCCCTCTCTGTGACACCAGAGCAGTGATAGCTCCAATATTCCCGTCTCCGTGACACCAGAGCAGGGACAGCCAAAAAGTTGCCCTCTCTGTGGAACCAGAGAGGTGACAGCCAAAATTGCCTCCTCTCTGTGAAACCACACCAATGTCAGGCCCAGTGTTGCACTCTCTGACACCACAGCAGCGACAACACCGCTGTTTCTCTCTCTGTGACACCACAGCAGTGAGAGCCCCAAAGTTCCGCTCTCGGTGACAGCAGTGCACTCCGAGTCCCAGTATTCCCCTGTCTGTAACATCACAGCTCTAACTACCTCCATTTCACTCTCTCGCTGAAGCAACAGCAGTGACAGCCCGACTCTTCCCCTCTCTGTCAAATCACAGTAATGACAGCCCCAAATTGCCTCCTCTCTGTTACACCACAGCAATGTCAGGCCCAGAGTTCCACTGTCTAGGACACCATCGAAGTGTGAGCTCCAATTGAATCCTCTCTGGGACACCACAACAATGACAGCCCCAGTGTTACGCCCTCACTGATACAACAGCAGTGAGAGCCCAAATATCCCCCTCTCTGTGACACCAGAGCAGGGAGAGGCCTAATTTCCTCCTCTCTGTGACACCACAGCAATGTCAGAGCCAGTGTTACCCTATCTGTGACATCATAGCAGTGTGAGCTCCAAAGTGCTCCTCTCTGTGACACCACAGCAATGACAGGCCCAAATTTCCTCTTCTCCGTCACACCACAACAGCACTGACAGCACCTATTTCTTCATCTCTTCCACCACAGAAGTGAGAGCCCCAAAGTTCCACTCGTTGTGACCGCAGTGCAGTCACACACCAAATTTCCTCCTGTCTCTGACTCCACGCCAGTGACAGCCCCACTCTTCCATTCCGGGTGACACCAGGGCAGTGACATGCCCAATTTCCTCCTCTCCGTGACTCCAGAGCAGGGAGAGCTCCAGTGTTCCACTCTCTGTGTCAACATAGCAGTGACAGCTCCAATGTTCCCGTCTCTGGGACACCATAGCAGTGTGAGCCCCAAAGTTCCACTGGCTGGGACAGCAGTGCAGCCACAGCCCAAAATTGCTCCTGTCTGTGAAACGACAGCAATTTTAGGCCCAGGATTACCCTGTTGGAGACACCATAGCAGTTAGAGCCCATCTTTACCCCTCTCTGGGACACCAGAGCAGTGAGGGCCCAAATTTCCTCTTCTCTGGGACACCACAGCAATGTCAGAGCCACTCTTACCCTACCTGTGACATCATAGCAAGTTTGAGCTCCAAATTTTGCTCCTCTCCATGACAGCACAGCAATGACAGGCCCAGTGTTTGCCTCTCTGAGACACCACAGCAGTGACAGCTCCAATATTCCCATCTCCGTGACAAAAGAGCAGGGACAGCCAAAAAGTTGCCCTCTCTGTGAAACCAGAGAGGTGACAGCCAAAATTGCCTCCTCTCTGTGAAACCACACCAATGTCAGGCCCAGTGTTCCACTCTCTGACACCACAGCAGCGACAACACCGCTGTTTCTCTCTCTGTGACACCACAGCAGTGAGAGCCCCAAAGTTCCGCTCTCGGTGACAGCAGTGCACTCCGAGTCCCAGTATTCCCCTGTCTGTAACATCACAGCTCTAACTACCTCCATTTCATTCTCTCGCTGAAGCAACAGCAGTGACAGCCCGACTCTTCCCCTCTCTGTGAAATCACAGTAATGACAGCGCCAAATTGCCTCCTCTCTGTTACACCACAGCAATGTCAGGCCCAGAGTTCTACTGTCTAGGACACCATAGAAGTGTGAGCTCCAATTGAATCCTCTCTGGGACACCACAACAATGAGAGCCCCAGTGTTACGCCCTCACTGATACAACAGCAGTGAGAGCCCAAATTTCCCCCTCTCTGTGACACCAGAGCAGGGAGAGGCCTAATTTCCTCCTGTCTGTGACACCACAGCAATGTCAGAGCCAGAGTAACCCTCCATGTGATATCATAGCAGTGTGAGCTCCAAGTGCTCTTCTCTGTGACACCACAGCAATGACAGGCCCAAATTTCCTCTTCTCCATCACACCACAACAGCACTGACAGCACCTATTTCTTCATCTCTTCCACCACAGAAGTGAGAGCCCCAAAGTTCCACTCGCTGGGATAGCAGTGCAGCCACAGCCCAAAATTGCTCCTCTCTGTGAAACGACAGCAATTTTAGGCCCAGGATTACCCTGTTGGAGACACCATAGCAGTTAGAGCCCATCTTTACCCCTCTCTGGGACACCAGAGCAGTGAGGGCCCAAATTTCCTCTTCTCTGGGACACCACAGCAATGTCAGAGCCACTCTTACCCTACCTGTGACATCATAGCAAGTTTGAGCTCCAAATTTTGCTCCTCTCCATGACAGCACAGCAATGACAGGCCCAGTGTTTGCCTCTCTGAGACACCACAGCAGTGACAGCTCCAATATTCCCGTCTCCGTGACACCAGAGCAGGGACAGCCAAAAAGTTGCCCTCTCTGTGAAACCAGAGAGGTGACAGCCAAAATTGCATCCTCTCTGTTAAAAGACACCAATATCAGGCCCAGTGTTCCAGTCTCTGACACCACATCAGCGACAACACCGCTGTTTCTCTCTCTGTGACACCACAGCAGTGAGAGCCTCAAAGATCCGCTCTCGGTGACAGCAGTGCACTCCGAGTCCCAGTATTCCCCTGTCTGTAACATCACAGCTCTAACTACCTCCATTTCACTCTCTCGCTGAAACCACAGCAGTGACAGCCCAACTCTTCCCCTCTCTGTCAAATCACAGCAATGACAGCCCCAAATTGCTTCCTCTCTGTCACACCACAGCAATGTCAGGCCCAGAGTTCCACTGTCTAGGACACCATCGAAGTGTGAGCTCCAATTGAATCCTCTCTGGGACACCACAACAATGAGAGCCCCAGTATTACGCCCTCACTGATACAACAGCAGTGAGAGCCCAAATTTCCCCCTCTCTGTGACACCAGAGCAGTGATAGCTCCAATATTCCCGTCTCCGTGACACCAGAGCAGGGACAGCCAAAAAGTTGCCCTCTCTGTGGAACCAGAGAGGTGACAGCCAAAATTGCCTCCTCTCTGTGAAACCACACCAATGTCAGGCCCAGTGTTGCACTCTCTGACACCACAGCAGCGACAACACCGCTGTTTCTCTCTCTGTGACACCACAGCAGTGAGAGCCCCAAAGTTCCGCTCTCGGTGACAGCAGTGCACTCCGAGTCCCAGTATTCCCCTGTCTGTAACATCACAGCTCTAACTACCTCCATTTCACTCTCTCGCTGAAGCAACAGCAGTGACAGCCCGACTCTTCCCCTCTCTGTGAAATCACAGTAATGACAGCCCCAAATTGCCTCCTCTCTGTTACACCACAGCAATGTCAGGCCCAGAGTTCCACTGTCTAGGACACCATAGAAGTGTGAGCTCCAATTGAATCCTCTCTGGGACACCACAACAATGAGAGCCCCAGTGTTACGCCCTCACTGATACAACAGCAGTGAGAGCCCAAATATCCCCCTCTCTGTGACACCAGAGCAGGGAGAGGCCTAATTTCCTCCTCTCTGTGACACCACAGCAATGTCAGAGCCAGTGTTACCCTATCTGTGACATCATAGCAGTGTGAGCTCCAAAGTGCTCCTCTCTGTGACACCACAGCAATGACAGGCCCAAATTTCCTCTTCTCCGTCACACCACAACAGCACTGACAGCACCTATTTCTTCATCTCTTCCACCACAGAAGTGAGAGCCCCAAAGTTCCACTCGTTGTGACCGCAGTGCAGTCACACACCAAATTTCCTCCTGTCTCTGACTCCACGCCAGTGACAGCCCCACTCTTCCATTCCGGGTGACACCAGGGCAGTGACATGCCCAATTTCCTCCTCTCCGTGACTCCAGAGCAGGGAGAGCTCCAGTGTTCCACTCTCTGTGTCAACATAGCAGTGACAGCTCCAATGTTCCCGTCTCTGGGACACCATAGCAGTGTGAGCCCCAAAGTTCCACTCGCTGGGACAGCAGTGCAGCCACAGCCCAAAATTGCTCCTCTCTGTGAAACGACAGCAATTTTAGGCCCAGGATTACCCTGTTGGAGACACCATAGCAGTTAGAGCCCATCTTTACCCCTCTCTGGGACACCAGAGCAGTGAGGGCCCAAATTTCCTCTTCTCTGGGACACCACAGCAATGTCAGAGCCACTCTTACCCTACCTGTGACATCATAGCAAGTTTGAGCTCCAAATTTTGCTCCTCTCCATGACAGCACAGCAATGACAGGCCCAGTGTTTGCCTCTCTGAGACACCACAGCAGTGACAGCTCCAATATTCCCATCTCCGTGACAAAAGAGCAGGGACAGCCAAAAAGTTGCCCTCTCTGTGAAACCAGAGAGGTGACAGCCAAAATTGCCTCCTCTCTGTGAAACCACACCAATGTCAGGCCCAGTGTTCTACTCTCTGACACCACAGCAGCGACAACACCGCTGTTTCTCTCTCTGTGACACCACAGCAGTGAGAGCCCCAAAGTTCCGCTCTCGGTGACAGCAGTGCACTCCGAGTCCCAGTATTTCCCTGTCTGTAACATCACAGCTCTAACTACCTCCATTTCATTCTCTCGCTGAAGCAACAGCAGTGACAGCCCGACTCTTCCCCTCTCTGTGAAATCACAGTAATGACAGCGCCAAATTGCCTCCTCTCTGTTACACCACAGCAATGTCAGGCCCAGAGTTCTACTGTCTAGGACACCATAGAAGTGTGAGCTCCAATTGAATCCTCTCTGGGACACCACAACAATGAGAGCCCCAGTGTTACGCCCTCACTGATACAACAGCAGTGAGAGCCCAAATTTCCCCCTCTCTGTGACACCAGAGCAGGGAGAGGCCTAATTTCCTCCTGTCTGTGACACCACAGCAATGTCAGAGCCAGTGTAACCCTCCCTGTGATATCATAGCAGTGTGAGCTCCAAGTGCTCTTCTCTGTGACACCACAGCAATGACAGGCCCAAATTTCCTCTTCTCCATCACACCACAACAGCACTGACAGCACCTATTTCTTCATCTCTTCCACCACAGAAGTGAGAGCCCCAAAGTTCCACTCGCTGGGATAGCAGTGCAGCCACAGCCCAAAATTGCTCCTCTCTGTGAAACGACAGCAATTTTAGGCCCAGGATTACCCTGTTGGAGACACCATAGCAGTTAGAGCCCATCTTTACCCCTCTCTGGGACACCAGAGCAGTGAGGGCCCAAATTTCCTCTTCTCTGGGACACCACAGCAATGTCAGAGCCACTGTTTCCCTACCTGTGACATCATAGCAAGTTTGAGCTCCAAATTTTGCTCCTCCCCATGACAGCACAGCAATGACAGGCCCAGTGTTTGCCTCTCTGAGACACCACAGCAGTGACAGCTCCAATATTCCCGTCTCCGTGAAACCACAGCAGGGACAGCCAAAAAGTTGCCCTCTCTGTGAAACCAGAGAGGTGAAAGCTAAAATTGCCTCCTCTCTGTGAAACCACAGCAATGTCAGGCCCAGTGTTGCACTCTCTGGCACCACAGCAGCGACAACACCGCTGTTTCTCTCTCTGTGACACCACAGCAGTGAGAGCCCTAAAGTTGCGCTCTCAGTGACAGCAGTGCACTCCAAGTCCCAGTATTCCCCTGTCTGTAACATCACAGCTCTAACTACCTCCATTTCACTCTCTCGCTGAAACCACAGCAGTGACAGCCCGACTCTTCCCCTCTCTGTCAAATCACAGTAATGACAGCCCCAAATTGCTTCCTCTCTGTTACACCACAGCAATGTCAGGCCCAGAGTTCCACTGTCTAGGACACCATAGAAGTGTGAGCTCCAATTTAATCCTCTCTGGGACACCACAACAATGACAGCCCCAGTATTACGCCCTCACTGATACAACAGCAGTGAGAGCCCAAATATCCCCCTCTCTGTGACACCAGAGCAGTGACAGCTCCAATATTCCCGTCTCCGTGACACCAGAGCAGGGACAGCCAAAAAGTGCTCCTCTCTGTGGAACCAGAGAGGTGACAGCCAAAATTGCCTCCTCTCTGTGAAACCACACCAATGTCAGGCCCAGTGTTCCTCTCTCTGACACCACAGCAGCGACAACACCGCTGTTTCTCTCTCTGTGACGCCACAGCAGTGAGAGCCCCAAAGTTCCGCTCTCGGTGACAGCAGTGCACTCCGAGTCCCAGTATTCCCCTGACTGTAACATCACAGCTCTAACTACCTCCATTTCACTCTCTCGCTGAAACACCAGCAGTGACAGCCTGACTCTTCCCCTCTCTGTCAAATCACAGTAATGACAGCCCCAAATTGCCTCCTCTCTGTCACACCACAGCAATGTCAGGCCCAGAGTTCCACTGTCTAGGACACCATAGAAGTGTGAGCTCCAATTGAATCCTCTCTGAGACACCACAACAATGACAGCCCCAGTGTTACGCCCTCACTGATACAACAGCAGTGAGAGCCCAAATATCCCCCTCTCTGTGACACCAGAGCACGGAGAGGCCTAATTTTTTCTTCTCTGTGACACCACAGCAATGTCAGAGCTAGTGTTACCCTCTCTGTGACATCATAGCAGTGTGAGCTCCAAAGTGCTCCTCTCTGTGACACCACAGCAATGACAGGCCCAAATTTCCTCTTCTCCATCACACCACAACAGCACTGACAGCACCTATTTCTTCATCTCTTCCACCACAGAAGTGAGAGCCCCAAAGTTCCACTCACTGTGACCGCAGTGCAGTCACACACCAAATTTCCTCCTGTCTCTGACTCCACGCCAGTGACAGCCCCACTCTTCCATTCCCTGTGACACCAGGGCAGTGACATGCCCAATTTCCTCCTCTTCGTGGCTCCAGAGCAATGAGAGCTCCAGTGTTCCTCTCTCTGTGTCAACATAGCAGTGACAGCTCCAATGTTCCCGTCTCTGGGACACCATAGCAGTGTGAGCCCCAAAGTTCCACTGGCTGGGACAGCAGTGCAGCCACAGCCCAAAATTGCTCCTGTCTGTGAAACGACAGCAATTTTAGGCCCAGGATTACCCTGTTGGAGACACCATAGCAGTTAGAGCCCATCTTTACCCCTCTCTGGGACACCAGAGCAGTGAGGGCCCAAATTTCCTCTTCTCTGGGACACCACAGCAATGTCAGAGCCACTCTTACCCTACCTGTGACATCATAGCAAGTTTGAGCTCCAAATTTTGCTCCTCTCCATGACAGCACAGCAATGACAGGCCCAGTGTTTGCCTCTCTGAGACACCACAGCAGTGACAGCTCCAATGTTCCCGTCTCCGTGACACCAGAGCAGGGACAGCCAAAAAGTTGCCCTCTCTGTGAAACCAGAGAGGTGACAGCCAAAATTGCATCCTCTCTGTTAAAAGACACCAATATCAGGCCCAGTGTTCCAGTCTCTGACACCACATCAGCGACAACACCGCTGTTTCTCTCTCTGTGACACCACAGCAGTGAGAGCCTCAAAGATCCGCTCTCGGTGACAGCAGTGCACTCCGAGTCCCAGTATTCCCCTGTCTGTAACATCACAGCTCTAACTACCTCCATTTCACTCTCTCGCTGAAACCACAGCAGTGACAGCCCAACTCTTCCCCTCTCTGTCAAATCACAGCAATGACAGCCCCAAATTGCTTCCTCTCTGTCACACCACAGCAATGTCAGGCCCAGAGTTCCACTGTCTAGGACACCATCGAAGTGTGAGCTCCAATTGAATCCTCTCTGGGACACCACAACAATGAGAGCCCCAGTATTACGCCCTCACTGATACAACAGCAGTGAGAGCCCAAATTTCCCCCTCTCTGTGACACCAGAGCAGTGATAGCTCCAATATTCCCGTCTCCGTGACACCAGAGCAGGGACAGCCAAAAAGTTGCCCTCTCTGTGGAACCAGAGAGGTGACAGCCAAAATTGCCTCCTCTCTGTTGAAAGACACCAATATCAGGCCCAGTGTTCCTCTCTCTGACACCACAGCAGCGACAACACCGCTGTTTCTCTCTCTGTGACGCCACAGCAGTGAGAGCCCCAAAGTTGCGCTCTCGGTGACAGCAGTGCACTCCGAGTCCCAGTATTCCCCTGTCAGTAACATCACAGCTCTAACTACCTCCATTTCACTCTCTCGCTGAAACCACAGCAGTGACAGCCCGACTCTTCCCCTCTCTGTGAAATCACAGTAATGACAGCCCCAAATTGCCTCTTCTCTGTTACACCACAGCAATGTCAGGCCCAGAGTTCCACTGTCTAGGACACCATAGAAGTGTGAGCTCCAATTGAATCCTCTCTGGGACACCACAACAATGAGAGCCCCAGTGTTACGCCCTCACTGATACAACAGCAGTGAGAGCCCAAATTTCCCCCTCTCTGTGACACCAGAGCAGGGAGAGGCCTAATTTCCTCCTCTCTGTGACACCACAGCAATGTCAGAGCCAGTGTAACCCTCCCTGTGACATCATAGCAGTGTGAGCTCCAAAGTGCTCCTCTCTGTGACACCACACCAATGACAGGCCCAAATTTCCTCTTCTCCGTCCCACCACAACAGCACTGACAGCACCTATTTCTTCATCTCTTCCACCACAGAAGTGAGAGCTCCAAAGTTCCACTCACTGTGACCGCAGTGCTGTCACACACCAAATTTCCTCCAGTCTCTGACGCCATGCCAGTGACAGCCCCACTCTTCCATTTCCTGTGACACCAGGGCAGTGACATGCCCAATTTCCTCCTCTCCGTGACTCCAGAGCAGGGGGAGCTCCAGTGTTCCTCTCTCTGTGTCAACGCAGCAGTGACAGCTCCAATGTTCCCGTCTCTGGGACACCACAGCAATGATAGGCCCAAATTTCCTCTTCTCCGTCCCACCACAACAGCACTGACGGCACCTATTTCTTCATCTCTTCCACCACAGAAGTGAGAGCCCCAAAGTTCCACTCGCTGGGATAGCAGTGCAGCCACAGCCCAAAATTGCTCCTCTCTGTGAAACGACAGCAATTTTAGGCCCAGGATTACCCTGTTGGAGACACCATAGCAGTGAGAGCCCATCTTTACCCCTCTCTGGGACAACAGAGCAGTGAGGGCCCAAATTTCCTCTTCTCTGGGACACCACAGCAATGTCAGAGCCACTGTTACCCTACCTGTGACATCATAGCAAGTTTGAGCTCCAAATTTTGTTCCTCTCCATGACAGCACAGCAATGACAGGCCCAGTGTTTGCCTCTCTGAGACACCACAGCAGTGACAGCTCCAATATTCCCGTCTCCGTGAAACCACAGCAGGGACAGCCAAAAAGTTGCCCTCTCTGTGAAACCAGAGATGTGACAGCCAAAATTGCCTCCTCTCTGTGAAACCACACCAATGTCAGGCCCAGTGTTCCACTCTCTGACACCACAGCAGCGACAACACCGCTGTTTCTCTCTCTGTGACACCACAGCAGTGAGAGCCTCAAAGATCCGCTCTCGGTGACAGCAGTGCACTCCGAGTCCCAGTATTCCCCTGTCTGTAACATCACAGCTCTAACTACCTCCATTTCACTCTCTCGCTGAAACCACAGCAGTGACAGCCCAACTCTTCCCCTCTCTGTGAAATCACAGTAATGACAGCCCCAAATTGCCTCCTCTCTGTCACACCACAGCAATGTCAGGCCCAGAGTTCCACTGTCTAGGACACCATCGAAGTGTGAGCTCCAATTGAATCCTCTCTGGGACACCACAAAAATGAGAGCCCCAGTGTTACGCCCTCACTGATACAACAGCAGTGAGAGCCCAAATTTCCCCCTCTCTGTGACACCAGAGCAGGGAGAGGCCTAATTTCCTCCTGTCTGTGACACCACAGCAATGTCAGAGCCAGTGTTACCCTCCCTGTGATATCATAGCAGTGTGAGCTCCAAAGTGCTCTTCTCTTTGACACCACAGCAATGACAGGCCCAAATTTCCTCTTCTCCATCATACCACAACAGCACTGACAGCACCTATTTCTTCATCTCTTCCACCACAGAAGTGAGAGCCCCAAAGTTTTACTCGCTGAGACACCAGTGCAGCCTCAGCCCAAAATTGCTCCTCTCTGTGAAACGATAGCAATTTTAGGCCCAGGATTACCCTGTTGGAGACACCATAGCAGTTAGAGCCCATCTTTACCCCTCTCTGTGACACCAGAGCAGTGAGGGCCCAAATTTCCTCTTCTCTGGGACACCACAGCAATGTCAGAGCCACTGTTACCCTACCTGTGACATCATAGCAAGTTTGAGCTCCAAATTTTGCTCCTCTCCATGACAGCACAGCAATGACAGGCCCAGTGTTTGACTCTCTGAGACACCACAGCAGTGACGGCTCCAATATTCCCGTCTCCGTGACTACTCAGCAGGGACAGCCAAAAAGTTGCCCTCTCTGTGAAACCAGAGAGGTGACAGCCAAAATTGCCTCCTCTCTGTGAAACCACACCAATGTCAGGCCCAGTGTTCCTCTCTCTGACACCACAGCAGCGACAACACCGCTGTTTCTCTCTCTGTGACACCACAGCAGTGAGAGCCCCAAAGATCCGCTCTCGGTGACAGCAGTGCACTCCGAGTCCCAGTATTCCCCTTGTCAAAAACAAACAAGGGTCTGGACACTTCCGGATGTTAAAAGAAGTAGCCAAACCTTTATTTGATGGCAAAAATACCAACAGGAGTAGGGAGACAGGCTAGCCTGACTCCCTGCAACTCACAACCCGACGAGGAAGGAGAGCCCCCAACACAGCTGTGCACAAGGTTATATACCGCTTGATCCCCAGGGGAGGGTACAACTCAGGGTCCAATGAGGGATCAGGGGAGGAGGAGTGAGGGGAGGCGGTTACATTACTGGTGACCAATAGGGACATGTCATGGGCGGGACAGCAACTAGGGAACCAATCGCGAACCGAAGTAGGGGTGAGGAGCATGGAAGGTTCTGGGAGAAAGGGTCGGGTTTATAATGATGGGTAGGGGGATTAGGGCAGGCCAGGGTGACGGGCAGGGAAGGTTCGGGAATAAGGGGAGGGGTTTACATAATTGACAACTGGGGTCAAAACCAATACAGTTAATAGGGGAAAACAAGAACATACTAACAGACTAACAATTACAATCATAATACTATAAATACTTATAACAATTCCCCCCTCTTAAACTTTGATCGGGCTTAAGTCCAAATCTTATAAACAGTCCTCAAAGCAGTCTTCACTAACTTAAGCCCGCATCAAAAGCACTTTTAGTCAATGTGCTTCTTGTCCTAACTTCAGACTTCTTCTTCATACTCTTTATAGATTTTTCGAAGCTTCTGGAAGTTCCTGTAGAGGGTTACTGCTGATTCAGGTCTATGATCTTTGTCTGAGTTTTCAGTCTTTATCCGATAAATGTTCTCACTTAATTCTTGTTGCAAACTCAGTTCCAGGGATTTTTGTACAGTTTTCGTGATGGTCCGGATTATCCATGGGATTAGACAAGGGAGGAAAGAGACACCGGTTAATATACAGCCTATAACAATAAGCAGCTTTTTCCACCACTCTCCATTAAAAAGATTATTCCACCAACCGGTCTTGGCTAATGAGGACCACTTTTGAACTGGGACATGTGCTAGTCTTCTGATGTTAGTAGTTATGTTCTTGATTACCTCACTGTGGTCGTCTATCTCAACGCAACACTCGGAGGAGTTGAACTTCCCACACACGCCTCCCTCCTCTGCCAGTAGGTAGTCTAGAGCTAACCGGTTTTGATAGATCATGGTCCTCATTTGTCGGGCTTGTGCAGACAGCAAATCAAGGGCTAGGCTGGACTGATTAGAGATAATCTCTACTACTGCTTGTAACCGTATCAGTCTGTTTAGCATATATATTGGGGTTCTGTATCCCCATGATCCATCTTGCGCCCAGGTGGCCGGGCCATAAGGTTGCTATAATTCGTTCTGGTGGCCACTCATCGTCTCCCCATTTCTGGGTTCCCCCAATCAACACCTCTCTCCTTTTTCTTTTCAGATCATCATACAATGGAACCCCCAAATGCCGACCCTCTAATCGGGGAAGAAGGAAAAAGGAAGGTTTAATAATTCCAAGTGTGCAGCTTCCCGCCCAGTCTTTAGGCAGCATAACATAGGCTGACCTCCCACAAATCCAATAGAAATTAATTGGAGCCTTCCAGAAGCTCGGGGGTTCTATGGTGTCCACTCCAATATGGTGCCAAAATTTGGCTAACCTTTTATCCCCCCGTAGTGGATTCGGGTTTGGATCTGTAGTTGCACACTCATATAAGTTTTCCCTCTCCACATAAGAGCATCTCGGTTCCTTCTCCTTAGCCCAATACAAATGAGGTGCTCGAGGAATCCACCATTTATGTGTGTCATTTGTTACAAAATATCTTTTACACGGCAACTCACCCACATAGAACTTAAACTGGGGTCCTTTTCTCCAAATGCATTCTTCTCCAATGACTTCAGACCGCAAACTCCATACTTCCTCCAAGGACCTCTTATCTTGAATTGTCTTCCCTTGTTCCAATGCCCTTAGTAAGTTTTGTGGGGTTAGAGGTATCCCTTCCCATGGCCAGATCTCCGCCATTTGGGTGTCTCCACAAATCCAGCAGTTAGTGATGTTAAATTCCCGACTTATCCTCTCAGCCAAGTCCAGGAAGAGATTCTTACCTCCTAATGCCTGTATCCCAGGACCCTGCTTGACTATCCCTTTTATTTCCTTTTCCTTAACCCAGTCTGATCTGTAATCTCTGCCCCCTTCATCATCCCTCTCTTCTGGCCTTATTTCTGAACAGATCCATTTTTCTTTCATAGGACATTCCCCCAACAGTTTCCGCTTAAAATCACCTACATTTTCCGACAGCCAATAAACCTTGCCATCCTCTTCACAAGTGGTTAACTCCAAAAAGTTGATACATCGGGGACTTGGATTCGTATGGATTCTGAGGATGGCTGTCCGAGATTCTCCTGCATATATGGGGTAGTAACATTTGTCGCAAGGGAGCCCTTCCCCTTCTTGGAGAGTCAACAGGAGGAATACCCATGGGAGTCCGATGCAGATAACTCTCCCACCCATATTCGTGGCAAAAGTGTCTCTGCTCGGTCTTGCCTCCCCTTTTCTACTCTCCTTTCCGGCTACCTCCTCGCTTCTTTGCGGCAGGAGTTTAGATTCCCTTCCGTATCAACTTGTTAATTCTTTTTAGGGCCTGATCTCTAGAGATGTGAGGGAATGTTCTATTTGTCTCTCAGGATCTGCCGATCTGTAAGGAGAAGCACAAATGTTACCACTTATTCACAAATATTACAACTTATTCACACTTTTTAACAGTTTAACTCAACATCTTGCCTTATATTACAATTTGTCTCACTTAAGTCTTTTTTTTTTTTTTTTTTTTTCATATAACCAGTATCATTACATCTCTCAGTCTGTATTTTAAAATATCAAGTAAATAAACAAATAGATATGCAGTTGTTAAGTTATGCTAAATAGGTAGTGATAAATAAATGAATAAATATTAATCATTTTGGAATCTTCTTTCCCAATAAATTAGTCAGTAGGTTATGATAAATAGATAGCGATAAATAAATAAATAAATAAATATTAATCATCTCGGCATTTTAAGTTATGATAAGTAGACAGTAATAAATACATAAATAAATATTAATTATTTTTAATAAGTTATACAGTTGAACCCAGTTTAAGGCTTCTTCCTGAAAATTAACTTGGTGTCTGTTATCTTCTCTGTGGTCCATTCACTGGGCGCTGGAGCTGGTTCCTCTGGTGCCGGAACTGGTCCTTTTACTCTGGTGGCATGTGTCCATCCTTTCTCTCGTGTATGTACAGCAGTCTCAGTAACTAATAGAACCTGGAAGGGACCTTCCCACTTTGGTGTCAGTGGTTGTTCTTTCCAAACCTTAATGAGGACCCAATCCCCTGGGTTGACTCTATGAATCTTGATGTCTAATGGGGTGGTCTGGGGAAGGTATCTCCTTTTTCTTAACTCTTGTAAGTTATTAGCTATTGTTTGTATATACTTCCTCAGATTTTGCTCCCCCTCTTCATAAGTTCCAATGCCATCTAGAGTAGTTAAAAAGGGCAACCCAAACATCATCTCGTATGGCGACACCCCCAAGTCTGCCCTTGGTTGTGTCCGTACCCTCAATAGGGCTAATGGAAGGCATTTAATCCAATTCATTCCGGTTTCTTCAGACAATTTTGTGAGAGCGATCTTCAGTGTCTGATTTATCCTTTCTACTCTTCCCGAACTTTGTGGTCGCCAGGGAGTATGTAGTTTCCAAGCAATGCCCAAAGCTGCTGTGATCTTATGTAAAACACTGGCAGTAAAATGAGGACCTCTGTCTGAATCTATGATATTTATTATCCCGTATCTGGGAATAATTTGTTCTAGTAGAATTTTGCTGACCACCTCTGCCGTTGCCTTTGCCGTTGGATATGCTTCTACCCAATGGGTCAAGTGGTCTATTACTACCAGCAAGTATTTAAATCTTTGAACCTGGGGCAGTTCCGTGAAGTCTATTTGTATGTTTTGGAATGGCCTTTTAGCTAGCTCTCTTCCCCCATATGATGTCTTTCGCATTACCTTTTTATTTACTTTCTGACATATCATACATTCTCGTGTAATTGCTTTAATGATTTCAAATACCCCAATGCAGACATAGGTCCTCATGAAATGATCACATATTGCCTGTGTTCCCCAATGCGTAGAGGCATGTAAAGCTTCCAATATTTTCCTTGCTAATGCTTTGTTCAGAACTTGTCTCCCATCTTGTAATCTCCACTCCCCCTTCTCATTCTTACTCGCACCTATTCTTTGTAGCTCCTTCTGTTCTTTCTCATTAAATACAGGGACTTCTTTCTCACTTTTGTCTGGATCACCTCCATCTTCAATTCTCACTTCTCTTAACTGGAAAACCATCTCAATCTGTTCCAACGCTGCTGCTTTTGCTGACTGGTCCGCCATACGATTCCCCCTTATTTCCATTGAATCCCCTCTCTGATGCCCTTTTACATGGACCACCGCTATTTCCTCTGGTCCCTTCAAGGCTTTTAACACAGCTTTTATGATGCCCTCATGTATCAATGTCTTCCCTTTTGAACTTATGAACCCTCTTTCAACCCATACTCTGCCAAAGGTATGTACCACTCCATAAGCATATTTAGAGTCTGTATAAATGGTCCCTTTTTTCCGGTTTAGCCATTCTAAACCCTTTAACAATGCGTAGATTTCACAGCATTGTGCTGACCAGCCATCAGGTAACCTTCCTTTCTCTATAACTGTCATATTCTTTCCATTAATGACTGCATAACCACTCACCCTTTTTCCATTCATCATCCTAGAAGATCCATCTACAAACAAAACTTCCCCTTCCGTCAATGGACATGCCTGTAGGTCTTCCCTTACTTTTGTTTGTAGATCAATGATTTTTAAACACCAATGTTCTAGTCCTTCTTCTGTTGGTTCTCCATACAAAAATTGGGATGGATTTTGGATCTTCGTCACTGCCAGTTCCAAGTTCTCTCTGTTATTTATCATCAGTTCATATTTTAAGAGTCTGCTGTCCGATATCCAATCACTGGCTCTTTTGCTCAAAATAGATTTTAAATCATGCGGTGTGTACACTTTGATTTTACTTCCAAAAGTTAATTTGTAACCTTCCTCTATGAGGACTGCTGTTGCTGCCAAAGCCTGAAGACAATTTGGCCACCCTCTGACCACAGGGTCTAGTAATTTTGACACATATGCAATAGGTTTCCTAATTCCACACCATTCTTGAACTAAAACTCCATACGCTATTCCCTCTTTAACATTAACAAATAACTCAAATAATCGGTTTAAATCAGGTAAACTTAAAACCGGGGCACTAGCCAATTTTTCCTTTAACTCCTTTAACTTCTTCTCATCTTCTTCTCTCCAAGTAATAGGTTCCTCCTCTGCTAATTTTTCATATAAAAACTTCACCAATTTCGTATATTCTTCTATCCAGAACTTGCAATATCCGGTCAATCCTAGCAATTTTCTTATGTCCGTTTTAGTTTTTGGCGCTGATAAAGACAATATTCCTTGTACTCGGATTGGGTCTAACTTTTTGTATCCTTGCCCAATCAAATGCCCTAAATATCTCACTTCAGATTCTACGAACTGCAACTTTTTCCTGGACACCCTTAGTCCTTTCTTTCCCAAATAATTTAATAGACTAATTGTAGTTTCTCGTACTTCATCTTTTAATTCACCCGAAACTAATAAATCATCAACATATTGCAAAATATTAACACTTCCCATGGGCCTGAATTCACTCATCAGTTCTTGTAGAGCCTGCCCAAATAAATTCGGGGATTCCGTGAAGCCTTGCGGTAACCTAGTCCATTGTAATTGCTGTTTCCTACCAGTCTCGGTGTCTGTCCACTCAAAAGCAAACCATTTCCTACTCTCTTTCTCTAACGGGCAAGACCAAAAAGCGTCCTTTAAATCGATTACGCTAAACCATTTGTGGTCTGACGGTATCCTATCCAGTAGGTTATAAGGATTGGCTACCACCGGATACCGAGTGATGGTCTGTCTGTTAACCTCCCTCAAATCTTGCACTAGCCGGTAGGTACCATCTGATTTCTTGACCGGCAAGATGGGAGTATTATGGGGGGACATGCATGGTTCTAGTATCCCTCCTTCAATCAACTCATTAATGATACCATTCAGTCCTCGTCTCCCTTCTACCGATATGGGATACTGTCGTATTCGGATAGGTGGTATTCCAGGCTTCATTTTTACCTCTATTGGAGGAATGTCCAACAACCCATGCTGCCCTTTTTCTGCCCATACTCTTTGATCTATCTCGTTCTCATCCTCTTTTCTTAATAACAACATCTTAGCCACCATCTGCCCCTCTGTTGGTATTACTCCTATTTGTAATTGCACTTGTAGGTCCCGGCCCAATAGATTGCACTTTATGTCCGGGATGTATAGCAGATCCACACACCCTTCTCGGAAACCCCCCTTAACTATTACCCCTTCTATAATAAAAACTTCAAATGGATTATTTTCAGCACCATTTACTTTGCAAGTCCTTTCACTTAAACTATATCCTTCTGGAATTTTGGAGACACTTGATCTATCTGCCCCTGTATCAACCAAAAATTCATATTCTTCGCTCTGAGGGCCTACTTCCAATTTTACCAAGGGTTCTTTTCGATGTTTCATGCCGTCCCTCAGAGCATAGAACCCCTGACACCCCTAATCATCCCCTTTCAATATTTTTTCTAGGGTGTCCTGTTCCTTGGCTATGTGTTCATCTTGTTGCCTCTTCTTACAAAACTTCTTAATATGTCCTCTCCCATTACAATAATAGCATATTAATTCTGACCTTTGTATCCTTCTCTCTCCTCCATCTCTCCCTTCCTTTTCCTCCTCCCACCTCTTGAATTCCTTCTTGTCATCCTTTTTGGCTCCTCCTTTTTCTCTTCCTCTCCTTTTTTCAGACTCCTTAGTTACTTTGTATACCTTAATTTCTTCTTCCCTCTTACCATCATCAAGCCAACAACTGGCATATTTTACTTCCTCTTCATTTGATGTCTCCCTTAAACTTACATGTTTAATCAGGGCCAAACACAACCATCTCTCTCCCGACCCATACCAGGGCCAAAACACCGGGCCCTCAGAAATGCTCTCTTTTGGCCATATTTCCGTGCAATATTTTATCATTTTTACCTTATCTAATTCATTTAGCCTTTCCTCCTTCTCCCACTTTCTCAGCATTTTTCCCAGTGGGCTATTCGGAGGTATTTCTCTTGGCATCTTTTCTTTTCTATTTTTCTTATTGCCACTCTTCCCCACACATTGCCCCATATTGCCTTTCTATGTGCTCTAAGTAATGTAAATAAATATATATATATTTCAAACAAAAATGAAATACACACCTATGGCCTCACACTTTAATAACCAGAATCAAAAATACCTAGGAAGTGTTATCAATGTATTAGAATAGAAACAAAATGACAGACTATTGAGAATAATAATAATTAAATGTAAATTGTCGGGTAGAAACAAAATGACGGGGAATTGGAAACAATAATTAAATATAAATGTAATGAAGTAGAAAAAAAAACCAAAATGGCAAACAATTAAAATAATCGGGTTGAAAGCAAAATAGTGGACAATTGAAAACAATATCTAAACACAAAAGTAATCAGGTCAAATCCCAAAATGGCGGACAATTGAAAGTAATCGGGTAAAAACAGAATGGCAGACAATAGGAAATAATAATAATTAAATATAAATGTAATCAGGTAAGAACAAAATAGTGGACAATTGAAAAACAATAATTAAGTATAAATGTAATCAGGTAAAAACAAAATGGTGGACAATTGAAAATAATCGGGTAAAAACAAAATGGTGGTCAATAGAAAATAATAATTTAATATAAATGTAACTAAGTCAAAACAAAATGGCAGACAATTGAAAACAATAATTAAATATAAATGTAATCAAGTAAAAACAAAATGGCGGACAATTTTAAAAAATCGGGTAAAAACAAAATGGCGGGCAATAGAAAATAGTAATTAATCAAGTGAAAACAAAATGGCAGACAATCGAAAATAATCAGGTGAAAACAAAATGGCGGACAATAGAAAATAATAATTAAATATAAATGTAATCAGGTAAGAACAAAATAGTGGACAATTGAAAAACAATAATTAAGTATAAATGTAATCAGGTAAAAACAAAATGGCGGACAATTGAAAATAATCGGGTAAAAACAAAATGGTGGTCAATAGGAAATAATAATTTAATATAAATGTAACTAAGTCAAAACAAAATGGCAGACAATTGAAAACAATAATTAAATATAAATGCAGTGAAGTAAAAACAAAATGGCGGACAATTTTAAAAAAATCAGGTAAAAACAAAATGGCGGACAATAGAAAATAGTAATCAAGTGAAAACAAAATGGCGGACAATTGAAAATAATCAGGTGAAAACAAAATGGCGGACAATAGAAAATAATAATTAAATATAAATGTAATCAGGTAAGACCAAAATGGCGGACAATTAATTAAATGTAATCAAGCAGAAGCAAAACGGCAGACAATTGGAAATAACTGGGTGAAAACAAAATGGCGGACAATAAAGAAGAACCCAAAATGGCGGGCAATAAAGTAGTTAAATGATAAAATTAAGACTAATCAGCAATCGACCTTCACAGCTTAAAATGGCTGCCACAGCCACAAACTGGCCACCCTTTCAGCCACTTAGCCTCCCATACCAAGATGGCTGTTCTGCCGACTACACAATCAATACAAAATGGCTGCTCAACCAGCCACAAGATCCACAACAAAATGGCTGCCCTGCCAGCCACACAATCCCTGCTCACCACAGAGTCCACAGGCTGCTCGACCAGCCACACAATCCACAACAAAATGGCTGCCCTGCCAGCCACACAATCCCTGCTCACCACAGAGTCCACAGGCTGCTCGACCAGCCACACAATCCACAACAAAGCCTCCAATTAAATGGATAATGTGCCCCTACCCAAACTGAAATTTAATGACGGGCAACACAAATCTGAATTGCAATGAATTCTTTGGAAAAAAAAAGGTATCTCTTAAAAAAAGGAAATTCAACTAACAACCAAGGAACTTATAAATAACCAGAACTCAAAGAACCTTATACAAGAACCCTATAATGACAGGCTCTAAAACCATTCCCTCCTAATCCTAATGAGTAGGAGGCCCTTCCCACAACCGGTGGCCCTTATTC
The DNA here is from genome assembly GCF_971803275.1 of Cyanistes caeruleus. Taxonomy (NCBI): domain Eukaryota; kingdom Metazoa; phylum Chordata; class Aves; order Passeriformes; family Paridae; genus Cyanistes; species Cyanistes caeruleus. The sequence continues at coordinate 6,620,611 of NC_141724.1, forward strand.
TCTAGGGTCTCCGTCTTGTGAGGTTCCCCCCTATGAACCCCAAAAACTCCGGGCGAGGTTCCTAGTTCGGGGTCCTAACTCCCCAGGTTGTCCCTGAACCCCCCGAGGAGCACAAACCCCGGAGTGAGTACCCCCTTTCTCCCCTGTCCAGAGAAAAGTTACCTCCCCACTTCCGGGTCCTAATTCCCCAGATGGTCTAACTCACAAAAACCTTCCCACCTGGTCTTAACCACCAAGGGGGACCCTCCCACAGTCGGTGGCCTCTCCCTCCTAGGTCTCCACACTGTGGTGTATGGACTCTGGCACCTTCCCGGCCTTAAGGGCTTCAGAGTCCCCTCCCAAACTTCTGAAGCTCGGGACCTTCAGTTAGATTTCTGGGGAATCCCTCTCTCAGGTGTTGTCCCAGGCACTTTGGGGTCCCTAGGGGTCACCCGTCTCCCTTCTCTGGGTCCCTGGGGTTTGCCCGTCTCCCTCCTAGCCTAAGGGGGTCCCTCCCCCCTTCACCCCAACACCTTACCTGTCAGGGTTGCTCCCTGGAGAGGGGGGTCCTTCCC